>NC_088202.1:11527336-11858622 GCF_037126465.1 Ornithodoros turicata
GCGTGGTCACGGCCGTGGACAAGATGGCGGCGAATTGCACGAGCTTTTGCGCTGTCGCTCGCAGCGCGCCACGCGGAAAGTCACATTTTTGTGGGGCTCACAAACGCCCTTCTGTTGCGAGCCGACCACGTGCTGTTCCTGCAGCACAGATTCGCGCCGGCTGAAAAGTTGTACAGCCCATCTGCGCCAAAAGTCGCGAGCGCTCGCGCAAGGTCTTCTCTCTGGTTGTTTGTTTAGTTTTCATGTGCAAATATAGCTCGTCTGGGACGTTGAACGATTGCTGCGTAAGGCATTCTGTGAGTTGGCAATACAAAAAGGCATTCTGTGAGATGAGACTCACTAAAGCAAATATTCCGTTGCCGCAGTAACAACACTGTGAAACGTAAAATTTTTGGGAATGCCCAATATGGGTCGGCTAGCTACCAATGCATACACTGGTAGACACTGATTAATAAACACCCCCTGACATGGGCGCCGCAAGGATTTTCTCCAGGGGGGGGGGGGCAAACCAATGCCGACCGAGGTGGTGTGGTGGGGGGGGGGTCGTTATGGGTGCCGCGAGTGCAGGGCGGGTGTGGAAGCGTTCGGGCTGGTGCTCAAGGTACGGGGTGTTCCTCTAGTTATGGGTGTCGAATGCGACCGCAACTATGTTGTTTTGGCTCAGTAACCCTATGCTTCGGAATTTTTACGTTTTGCCGTTTCTCGGCAACGCAATCCCTTGTTCGTGCAAAGGCTCGCTCCTGATTTTCTGTTTCATACTACGTTTGCCGTCGCCACTCCTGCTGCCCTTTCCGTCAGCGATTATCTCATTTCTGTTGATTTCGCAAAAACGAGAACACACGGTGAAACAGCCGTGTCTACTTGGACAAGTTGACAATATCAAGTGGTGATTTATTTTCAGCAAATATGGACATCAGTATCAGTATAGACGATAATTCTCTACCCTCACTGTAGGCGCCTTTGCTTTTCCCGCGCAAAAGAGTTGACACCTTTTTCCACAAATGTGTTGTCGCCACCCACTTTTTCGCGATGAACCGTTCATCATGCACAGCGCGTTTAGCCGGTCCTCAGTCATTGTGGAACGAAGCCAGGTTCTTACCCTCCGCAGGGTGCTGAAAAACTGTTCCGCGGTACATGTTGTAGCAGGCAAACACCATGAAAGAAAAGTGTGCTGCTCCCAATACGAGCTGACCCCAGATGGACATTGTTCGTCGTCATCCTCCAAATGCCCATTTCCACCGACGTCCCAAATCAACCAAAAGCTGATTTCATCCGAAAAAATGTTCGGAGGTTCTGGGCTTTCGGTTGATCTGGGTACGCGGGTGGCAGTGACCCATATCCCCGAAAAGCCCTTTTCATCCGAGCGCCCGAGGAGGAGGAGGAGGAGTGTCGTTGGGAGGAACCCGAGAGGTCTGCCTGCCTGATTAGGCGGCATGTTTCTCGGGAAGGGAAAGGTGGTGGAGAGGAGGAGAGGAAAGGGTGAAGTGGAAGACCGAGCGGAATCCGCTCGGGGGGAGGATAGCTGCGTCCATGGGCCGACTTCAGGGGAACTGTGCCGGCATACGCCTATTACACATCTGAGGGAAACCCAGGAAAAACCCCAGACGGCACAGCCGGCCTGCGGATGCGAACCGCGGACCTCCCAGTCTCCAAGCGCACGCGTTACCGCTGCGCCACCGGAGCTGGTATCCGAGCGCCCAGAACCACCGAAAGCGGGATACTCGAAAGAAAACGATTCCTCTGTTTGTCAGGGAGAGGAGGAAGGCTGAGCGGTTTTTGGGTGTGCGGGAATCCAATCCTGCAACTGAGTCAGAAGTGAAGTTTGCAAAGGAAAGGTATTATTGAGGTCGATCGCGTTCAAGAAATGATCCGATCCGAACAGAGAGGTATTTCCATGTGAGTGACCGGGCTCCAGGCACTGTGTAGGTCGTCATAGTGGAAAGCAAATAGTAACAAAGCGCCCACTTCACAGGTCTCGAAGAAGGTTACAAAAAGGACCTCCTCCTTTACTTTTCTTTTATGCGTTCTGTTAATACAGTTCAGACGTTCAGAAAACATGCTATTAACCGGCTGAAACAACCCCTAGAAAAAGCGTGCAAACAGTATGAATGCATGAAACTAGCATATCGTCTGAACTGTCGATCTCCTCTGAAGGCGCTTGAGGCTTGTGTGTTTTCCGCCGTCCCGCTAAATTTTCCAGCCACAGAACATACCATTCCCACCATGCTCTTTTACCGTGAATCATGACGCGGACTTCCATGACCTTCCGAAGATAGTGCTTCTCCCGTCAGCAACGTGCATACCAATAAAATTCATTTTCGGGATACCTCTCCGTTCAGATCACCTCTTGAACGCGATCTCATTTGTACAGACCGAGTGTCGTGTCATTTCTATCCAACTACGCTCAAGGTTCCTTAATATACACTGTTAAAAATAAATCCGTAGAAAAACTGGAATTTTACTCGATATGATATTGCCATCATGCCATCAGCCATCATGCCGCATGCCCAGATCAACCGAAAGCCCAGAACCTACGAATATTATTTTGGAGGAAATGAGCTTTTGCTTGAATTGGGACGTCGGTGTAAATGGGCGTTTGGAGGATATGATCTGCTACCCCCGCTGTCTGGCGAATTGGATATCGACGAATTGGATATCGCTCTCAAGGGTCCCGGGGCAACGGGTGCCCTTAGGGCGAAGTTGCGGGTGGTTTGGGAATACAGCCCATAGACGTGCTATGTGCGATCATTTTTTTTCGGTCCTCATAAACTGTCTTTTGTAAGCGTCGCTTAATACTTCAAAGGGTCCTCAACTTTGGACTGCCACTCAACCATGACTCCCAAACGCTGGTGAACGTTGAGGAGTTCATGCTACATCACTGATATCAAAATGATATAAAAAATGCCTCAAGTATGTATAAGGAAAATGATCACAGGGTTTGAGCCCCGTACGACTTTCCCCTGTTGCACTCGAAGAGGTTGCGTTTGACAATATCGTTTCCGAAACCGCATTTGTCAGGGCATATACAGCCTAACCATGCTGCTTAACCATGAAACCGTAGAGGCGCAGCTTATTTCATTGCACAGTGGTTAAAGGCCACAGGCAGTTCGTGTAGCTTTTCGCAGACAATTGCTATTACAAGTTGAAAGATGAAAATCCCAGAAAAGGTTAGCCAGCTGTAGGATTCGAACCCACATCTTCTGGATTACCGGTTCTGGATTCCAGCCTCAGAACATCAGTCCTCTCATGCTATTAAGAGTGTTCGTCGCGGAGAGAAGAAGATCTCTTCCGCAACTTTGAATATGCTACTGAATATACTAAAACAATATCTGAAACAGTGCAGTAACCTGTATGAGTAACACACACACGATCTGTACTGTCACTGGGCGCATTAGGCCAGGACACAATGCTTGTTATTCTTCGTCACCTTCAATCTCCTTTGATGGGGAAATCAAATCGTGCCTTTTTGTGACAGCTCTACACGAACCGTCTCCTTTCGTACGCTTTGAGATGTACTGCATGGGACGCATTTCATTACCCAGTAGTTTGACGGCTGGCACTGGTTTCGTCATCCACCAATATGCTCTATCAAAACTGTGTTCGAAACAGGCAATAGTATGCCTCATGATGACTTTTGACTTTTTATTTGGGATACGCACCTTTGCCTCAGCTGCCAATGCAAGACCGCCTATCACAGTACACATCGATACTAACTCACTTAATTGATACGCCGCATAATTTTTTATGTGTAAAAAGCCATGCGGCAGTGTAAAGTTTCTATTTGTGTGCTTCACCAGTCGTGCAAATGATGTTCGCACATTACCGTTTCTGCTTATGTTTGCCATATACATGTTGAAGGAAACACGATTTGTCTTTGAGAGTGCATTTGTTGCAGCTGCCGAGACCGACAGCACGTGCGTGTAAGACAGCTATGAGCACGCGCACGCTTCGCTTTTATTTATTTTGTATTTTCGGTAGATTCCATCTATTTTTCTCATGCGCTGCACTCCGGAGCGCGCTCAGGTGCTGTTCACATAGCCTATCACGTGAGGGTGAGGGCGCCGTAAACGACAGCGCAAGCAGCACGTGGTAGCCACCTGTCGGCAGGCCCGTCGTCCCGACCCGACTTCATCCTTCGCTCAGCACACCATAATCCAGCCTTTATAGATAGAGATCAGTGCTCGTAGGCTCGTCACACTGTCGTTGTCGTCGTTTACGCAGTCATCCACGGCATCTCTTGCGAAGATTTCTGTTCGATGTGCACCTGCGAGCGTACTTCGTCAAGTAGAAAGAATAGTGAATTCACGACTTTAATGTTAAAATCTTTAACGGAATTTTCTATTTTGACGTCCACGATTTATTGAATGTAAATGCGTAACTAACGCTGTTCATGTTGTGACTGTATTGTTGAAATGCGAGCGGGCTCCAGTGGCGGGCTCGTAGGCTCGTCACACTGTCGTTGTCGTCGTTTACGCAGTCATCCACGGCATCTCTTGCGAAGATTTCTGTTCGATGTCCACCTGCGAGCGTACTTCGTCGAGTAGAACGAATAGTGAATTCACGACTTTAATGTTAAAATCTTTAACGGAATTTTCTATTTTGACATCCACGATTTATTGAATGTAAATGCGTAACCAACGATGTTCATGTTGTGACTGTATTGTTGAAATGCGAGCGGGCTCCAGTGGCGGGCTCGTAGGCTCGTCACACTGTCGTTGTCGTCGGCCCAGGACGCACATTTCCCCAGGGCGTCAGTCGTGACGTTGCCCATATACGTGAGGCCGACAACGGCAAGCCCTTTCACCATCACCACCACCACCACCACCGTTGTCGTCGTTTATGCAGTCATCCACGGCATCTCTTGCGAAGATTTCTGTTCGATGTCCACCTGCGAGCGTACTTCGTCAAGTAGAACGAATAGTGAATTCACGACTTTAATGTTAAAATCTTTAACGGAATTTTCTATTTTGACGTCCACGATTTATTGAATGTAAATGCGTAACCAACGATGTTCATGTTGTGACTGTATTGTTGAAATGCGAGCGGGCTCCAGTGGCGGGCTCGTAGGCTCGTCACACTGTCGTTGTCGTCGGCCCAGGACGCACATTTCCCCAGGGCGTCAGTCGTGACGTTGCCCATATACGTGAGGCCGACAACGGCAAGCCCTTTCACCATCACCACCACCACCACCACCGTTGTCGTCGTTTATGCAGTCATCCACGGCATCTCTTGCGAAGTTTTTTGTTCGATGTGCACCTGCGAGCGTACTTCGTCAAGTAAAAAGAATAGTGAATTCACGACTTTAATGTTAAAATCTTTAACGGAATTTTCTATTTTGACGTCCACGATTTATTGAATGTAAATCCGTAACTAACGCTGTTCATGTTGTGACTGTATTGTTGAAATGCGAGTGGGCTCCAGTGGCAGGCTCGTAGGCTCGTCACACTGTCGTTGTCGACGTTTATGCATTCAGCCACGGCATCTCTTGCGAAGATTTCTGTTCGATGTGCACCTGCGAGCGTATTTCGTCAAGTAAAAAGAATACTGAATTCACGACTTTAATGTTAAAATCTTTAACGGAATTTTCTATTTTGACGTCCACGATTTATTGAATGTAAATGCGTAACTAACGCTGTTCATGTTGTGACTGTATTGTTGAAATGCTAGCGGGCTCCTGTGGCGGGCTCGTAGGCTCGTCACACTGTCGTTGTCACTGATCTCGATTGTAAAAGGCTGGATCGCGGATAGGGAGCGCGAGCGTGAAGAAACCGGCCGCCATCTTACTGTACCCACAACAGTCGCCGCAGCGATCATGGCAACTTCTTGCAATTACGGTCGTACCAGCCGTACTGGCAAGGTTACAGGGCCTAAATTTATACAGGTGAGTCACTCTTTATCGAGGAATAAATAGGCGTCCATTCTGTATATTTAGTTGACCATTATGAAGTGTTTTTTGCCCAAAACGAGCACTGGATGCAGGTTGCTTGATAGCTCTTCCGACCTTCAATCGAGCACACTTGCATTTTACCCGGCGGCAAATACAGTTTGAGTGCATAATATGCTTGAAAGAACACGTTACACTACACAGGTAGTGTTGTCATCAATATATGTGCGAGCACTCGAGCGCGTTTTTGCATGCATTGCTAGCATGGTACACGGTGTTCTCTGCGGAAGCAAGTGCCACATTCATTTCTTTGAATTACCTTCACGCACAGTTCGGTATTACGTCATAATGAGACCACGATTGTCACATTTTTTCATGTTTTTGTATTGTTTTGTGCCTTGGTTTGATTTGTGACAAAGAATCCTACGTAACGGTGGTGTGGCGCGACTTGAATAACGCCTTTGTGTCTGAGCTGTATCGTCAGCTTGTTACGATAGTAATAATTTGTAGCGTGTCGTGCTATTTGTAGCAGTTTTTAAGGCAAAAGTGGTCTCTCTATACAGGTTTCGTCATGAGGGCTACCCAGTGAATAATCTGTGCAGTGTGATACGGCTGGGTGTACAGGTAATATCACGTTCCTCATCCACTGGTTTCTACTTTACAGGAAGGAACAACCTCAGTGCACGCACTGTGGTTGGCCTCTCTCAGTTTTGCATATTTTCTTACATGTTCACATCAGAAACACACCTTACACTTTAAGCTCCTTCACCCAGCAATATAATAATTAGAGATGTGTTAGAGATTCTGATGTATTATTTCCTTTGTTGTCGATGCACCATAAAAATTGGAATAATCATCAATACAGGTTACTTCACAGCTGCCTCGGCATACTCAAGAAATGGGTGCAGAACCTGCGTAATGCCCACAAACTTTGACTACCACAGCACCTCCAGAAAGTAAAGGCATATGTGTCACATGGGATTTTTAAAGGCATTCACAGTATATAATACCTTGTATGAACTGTTGTAGATCTAAGCAGCCTCTACAGTACATTCTCAGAAATTAAAACTTGTCAGGGAACTGTGATAATTGTTTCAATTAATAGGCATGCACATATACACTATAAGAAGAAAATTATTTATTGAGAATGCACTTCTCTGGCTACTCATCTTGTTTACATCTACTGTTGATCACATTCATTTATCACATATTATATTCTTATATATTATTATTATATTATCACATATTCGATCACATTAAATTTAAAATTTAGCATATATGAGAAAATATCAGGAGGGAAGTTGCTATTCATTGCTCATTCCAACCTAAAATTGAGTGCTACCAATTTAGAGAGTGTACCTGTCCATTGTCATTCCTAAAATATAGATTGTCATTGTAGCAAGGTCACAAAACAATAAATGTAGTCTTTTCAGACCTCCCTGCACGTTCATTGTATCCTGAAACGCATAAGTGCAAGAAATAAATCTTGAACTTGAATAAACTTGACATAAAATGTTGAATAATATAATGAATGATATAAAACATTGAATAAACTCGAAGTCGTGCATTCTCTTTACTCATCATCAGTGATCTTTATTACAAAAACATATCGTGTTAGACTTTTTTTGTTTGCGTTTCACAGACTGGGTACATTCAGTTTGGCACAACTGCGCCTGCAAATAATCAGAACAAATAAAGGAAGAAGCAAACAAACAAGGGCTGTACTTCAAAAAGAGATAAGTCCTGTGTCTCAAGGAGGTGTTACCACTTTCTAAGTAACTTAATTGATTAAGCTTACATCACTACCTGATTAACTGTCCTAACGAGTGCGATCTAATTCCGTGAAGTAATTATTTGGGCTGCTTCGGTGTGTCCATATTTGCGAGGCAAAGCACCGCTGTCGTTTACTAAAAGGCGATGCTTGATATAAATCATACTAAACGCATATACGGCTAAAACAACGGCTGTGATTCTACAGAACGATCCCTTTCTGCCATGCGAGTATATCTTTTCCCGGACCGTTCTTTATGGAACAATTTTTGTCCAGAACGCAGTACGGGATATTATATACATGGTTGTTGTTAACCTCAAGTCGTTTCTTATTGAAATATTGGCTGGGAAACGTGCTGTAGTACAATCCCCAGCGCTGCACTGCCTGCAGTGACGGTCTAGTTTCGGAATGCAAAACATAACGTAATTAAGAATCGAACGGCAGGACACCTGTGAAACACTGTTAGGATACATCAGTCTACTGGCACCTTACAAAATTGTGTGATGACAAACAACGATCCATGCTAGCAGCGCAATAAATACTCACAATCTCTGTTGCCTCCTATTGTTTTTATGGGCACACACAGCACTTTAGGGCCCACCAACATGGCGGCCCGAAGGCACGCCTCTCCGCCACGAGCCCCTCTCCCATGCGCGATCCAGCCTTTATACATAGAGATCAGTGGGTTGTTGAGGGGCAAATTACGAAGGTAAACAAAAATAATTTAATCGGAGGCGCGAATACTGTGTGTACTAATGCAATATGCATGTTTTAATATAGCAATTTGCGCGGTCTGCCAGTAATACGTAAGATTGCAGTCAGAGCCGAGTACGCTTCCGGTTCCTGTCCCTCTCCATGTTGTTAGTTACGAGTTCGGGGTATGTTGACTGCGCCCTTTGTGATCTTTCATAGCCGTTTTCTTCTTCATCGTCGTCTTTTCAATTTCAAACCTCCATAAGTCGAACATGGGACATTCCTCAGAGGAATGCCACATTTCAGGACAGTAGCCAGCTATTGCTTTATTTGAGTGTCAAGAATGTGGACAGTACTGACTTTGGAGCTGTCGGTTCCTCTTCCTGCCTTTGCGACGTTTGTGGGTGCTTGTGAGGAAGCCTTCAAATCCAACGTCAAGACATTCCTCACCTTCCAAGGGGTCAGGCCCAAGCTGTGTGCAGTTGAACACACTTGTGCAAAAGACACTGAGTTTATGCTCCTCATCGGTGTATGATTATCTATTTCACTTTTTTCTGAGGGTGCGACTGTTCTGGTTTGCACGACAAAGGAATGAGGAAGTACGAAATAGTACGTTACGTCAGAAGGCACTGCAGCAGGCAGCGAGACTAAGTTCGTCTCTGCACGTTGTTGTGATGTAACCAGAAGTTTTCTTTGCATGCAAAAAGGATGCATGGTTCTGTTGTCTATCCAGTGCTTTCAGTTGTAATCTAGATTACACATGATCTCTTGTGATTCTTTCATTCCTGTGTAGCATACGATTTGTCAAAGTGCACTTTTGCACATAGCTCCTCACTGTGTTATTTGTATTTTGACAGCCATGCAGAGTTCAGTAGTCTGTGCCTATTATTTATATGTTTAGTGTATATGTGCAACTGTGTACACAGATACCTAGCATGCATTTTCTATTTTGAATCTTCAGCAGTTTGCCTATTCTTTGATACGTATTTAGTGTATACACGTGTACAAGGATCCCTAGCACGTAATTTTATATTTTGAATCCTGCGCTGAGTTCAGTAGTTGTGTGCACAACGCCAGTATGTATATACGCAGTTATGTGCAGGGCTAAGCACCTGTACAGCTTGAAAATCTACATCACATGGCAAAATGTGAACAAAATAGCAGAAGCACAGAACATTCTCGATGCTTTGACGTGCCTTTAATACAAAAATGCTGTTGTAATCAAAGTAGAAGTAGTCATCAGCAGGGTGTGTACACACTGAACAAGGTTGTCATTGCTGGAAGCTGATATTAATGTGGCTGTTTTGAAAGATAAATTATCACAGACTTCTAAACTGAGCTAATGGAGTTGTACCTTCTAATTCCCCCATAGCATTTGTTATAATGCCAGAAACTGTGGGCAGACATAGCACCACACAGTATGCAAATTTCATATAATGTGATCTTCAAGTGCAAATATGTTCACTTCCCCCTTCTTTGTACGAGAGATATGTGGAAAGTTCCAGATGTGCATGAGGACAGCTATAGCAGCATGCATTGAGCATTAAGGTCCTGGGCCCCGCCTGTGTTTGCTGGAATTTGTACATTATCCTTTCGTGCTTATTCGGTACATGGACTGTCATACTGGTTATTTTGCACATTATTCTGTCGTTGGTATTTATGAGGAAAGATGAAAGTCACTGAAAAGTCACTATGTTCCAGCTTCAGAACATCAATTGTCTCATGTGGGTATTTGTACTGTTTACAACGGCATGACGAATTTACCTGTGATAAAAACAAGCAAGCCCCCACCTGGTCTCCTGTGTCCTTTGTTGCACGGATGTCGCTAGTGTTGATTCTTCTCTGTTTACAAATTGTTTATGAGTTTTTGCTCTTGGATTTGCTTTCAACAGCGATTGTGATATTCCGCGGCTCGACATGGCGATGGAAGGAACGCACAGCGCGTGGTGCCCGCCTGCGAGCGCACGGCCCGGGCTATACGTAAAGGAGACGTGCCAGGTGACGTCATTATGACGGAATTTGTAGTGTACCCCGCAACGGATAGATGACGCTGCCGATCTTTATCATGGCCGCCCTTAAAGACGTGGTGACAAATGCAAGCTTCGCTACCATTTATATTTACCTTTGTTTCCATCCAAAAGTCGGACTAGGCAAGGTTGTTTGGTTGTTGTTGGTAGGTTGTTGGCATGTTGATGTGCTATACCGTTATAGCACATCAACATAGATGAGGGGCAAACACAGTAGACAGCGTGATGGCTGCAAAATCTCAATTGAAGATTTATTCAACAGAACAAGAAACCGAAAGCATGAGTAGAAAAAGGCAGTGCCCATGCAACACAGAACCACATTAATCTCTGAGAAGGTAGGATTGGAAGAGCAATAAAGAGAAACGACCGTGGCGTCCGAGAGAAGGGAACTCTGGAAATTTAGGACCAATATTGTGTAACTTTTCATGGCTCACTGCAAATGTGACACACTTTGAACAATTTCAGTAGTGAGGTTTCAAAGACAATGAACTTTCGCTGTTTCACTGGGCATACAAGTGGAGAGGATGCATCTCTAGAAAATTAATTAGTGTTCCTTAGTAGTCATAGCTAGTCTAGTAGTTAGTCATAACTATACCTCAACAGGAAGTATTCCTCTTCCCTTCAAAGAAGCTAGTACTTCTCATTGGTTCCTTCTCCTACTGTTGACGGCATACTAGTGTTCTGCATCTGTCCAAAGACTTCAAAAATGCCAAAGTACGCAACACGTAACAAACCTAGTGCTTCCATCTGTGGACTTTGTATACCTGCTTTTAGCTATTTCTGCCATGTCAACTTTAGTGCCTGGATCACAAACACACGAAACAGTCTGGCGCCGCCTCAACACTGGAAGGTCCCTAAAATTCAGTTCGTTGATGTTGACAATGTTCAGTACGGGGCAAGTAGGATAACATAAGTTAAATGGAATACGTCATCGCTATATTATATTTTATGCATGTGTGACTCTTGTACATACCTAAGACGTTGTGTTGAACTCGTTACCTCGGTGAAGCAAATACTGAACGGCAGTTTGCTTCGGACGTCTTCGCAATTCGCCTTCTACGGCATCTTCGTAGTCATCGGCAGCAAAGTGAGCTCAGCACACACGACACGACTGCTGTATCTAATAGCCTAGTGCTTCGAACCACATTCATTTTCGCGCACTCTCCTGTGGAATCTTGTGGTAGAAAACGCCTGTCGTGGAATTTGAACGAAGATGATTTTTGCATCCCCGAACACCAAAACTACACTAGGCATATGTAGGTTTCTCGAATACGTGAAACAGCAGGCCCCGACATGTCATTCACTTCCATTTTCTGCTTCGCGCGACCAACGCGACCACCCACGACGTAGACAATAAACGCGATAGCACACAGACTGCCTTGCAGATGGCGCGGTGGCTCGTAGCTCGTATCGACGAAATAGCTGAATGCTTTATTAATGCTTTATCAATGTAGAAACTATGGAAGTGAGAGTCATTTTTAAACTGGCATTCAGGTGTAAGATAACGTGTGCCAACTTTGTTCTCTACAAAGTTAACTCTCACGTGGTAAGGGTTGACCAATCCCTGGGAGCCCTGGACCCGAAACCCAAGTTGCTCTTTTTCGCCGTTTGTTGGCAGCACCGTCCATGTTCCGGCAATCTTCAAAATTTTTATACGTAAAAAATATACCAAATTGAGAAGTAATGTTTTCTGTGTATTATCAAACAATGAAGTTGTGCACGATAGTGGGCAAAAATACGGGGGTTATTTTTCACTTTATAGTCCCTTTAAAGGAGCTCTGAAAGCCATCTAAAAAAATTTCCGTTCCGAACGGGTTGTGGAAGCAGGTAACTTAACTTGATGATTAACACGAAAATTTTCTCTGTACGCGATGTTTTTCGTAGAAAAAAAAAGATACTTGAACATCGCCGCGCGCGTTCCCACTCGACTCGCTCCTCCGGGTCAAACGAGGAGGAGAATGAAAAAAACGTCATTGGTGACGTAATAAAAGTTGAAAGCGGCGACCGCGCTTCTATCCGGGTCAGTGCTGACTGGTTTTCTTTTCTTTCTTTCCGTTTTCTTTCCCCCTGCTTTCTACCCGTCAAAGGATGAATAAGGGAGAACCTCGACATTCCTGGTCGTGCAACCCCCGTTCTCGAAATTCATGTTCTGTAAACAAGGAAAAGGGGAAACGCTGCTTCGTAAGATGATATGCCGCGATTAAGACATAACATCCCTATTTAACCACTCAAATTCAGGGGTTTTCTATATGTGTCCAGGTCGTCTTAGCGAACGAAAGACACATTTAGCAGCCATTTGGCTTAGCAGGGCGGCATGATGGTTGGTTAGTTGTGTGATTGCAATATTATGGCTGGGTTAGTCACAGTTTGCCGTTGGCAGTTTTCTGCGCGCAACATGTGCATTTTATAGTCAGCTAAAATTTACGCTAGTCACGTGTTGTTTCAGTGCACGCTGATATGTTGTCGGTCACTATATGGTGGATAAAACTGATGCACTATATGTGACAAAACAAATAGCGCCGAGCACGGATGAACTCAAACTTGCGTGTCTGCGTCGTCCACATTTGTAGTCTGCATCGGCCAATTCTCGTTTAGCTCGATGATTGGTAAGTTGACCATAAATTGTGGTGGTCTTATGACACTGCTTGGCTATGTTGGGTGTAGAACAAAATGTCCCCGGACAAAATGTCCCCCGAAAAGGCCCCGGACAAAATGTCCCCAGCTGCCGTCACTCAGCCATCTGCCAGTCCTCAACGTCGTTCTTGTTCGGCGGATTAAAAAATCAAATTATTCAGATTTTTTTCATTTAAATATGATGAATATTGATTAAATCACTCAGTTGATTTTTGTCTTCTAAGACAGATCTTCACCTCATGGCTTACGTGTGCCACCTCGTAGTAGCGAAATCACTTTTTGAGCACATACAAAGAACGGCGTCTAGACTTCTAACAGTGCGGCTAACAGTTACTAGCTAATGCAAATGGAGATCTATTTGAAAACTATATATTATGAATTACACCGAATAGTAATAGGAAAAAGAAATAACTGGAAAAGTTCTACGCTCGTGGAATGATCACCCGCCATGCGTAACCAAATTGTTTGCCAGTGTGCCGGAGAGCCACTGAAGGGGTGACGCTGTTTGCGCTAAAAGTCACTGAAGTATAATATATTTCAGGCTGTGGTTCATTTCCAGGCTCAGTCTCATCTTCCCCAGCGTCTCCAGTTTTAATTTACTATTCAAATTCAAACATAACATAAGGGAGGTGATTTAAATCTTGATTAATATTCATGACTTAAATCGCGATTAAAATCGGTGATTTAAATCTGGCTGATTTAAATCAATCAACCCTGCACATGATAGCATGAAAAACATTTGTCACATTTGAGGTACCAACGGCTGTGCAACCGGACGGCATCTGGGGACATTTTGTCCGGGGACATTTTCGGGGACGTTTTGTCCGGGGAAATTTTGTCCGGATCTCGGCTATGTTGGTGTGTAACTCAGGCAATGAATGTTCAACTCCTGATGCCACGATGTGCCGGCGACGGCATGTTGCGATAGATTTCACTGGATTGTATCTGACAACGTATGGGCAAGAACACTTCTCCAGCTGAATAAGGAATTAACTGAATGGTTAACGAAGTTGCTAGTCGAAGTGACGGGCACTAGTGATCATAGCGAATTAGTGATATAGCGTATATTGATATAATGACATAGCGGACGGCATTCGTGGTCATAGCGATGCAGCGATCATTTTGAGGCGTGAACTGAAGCAGCGCTTAGTGCTGCACTGTGTTTATACGTATTGCCACCAACAACACAACAAGAAACAGTCACCACGATAGCGAACAGCATACAAAACACGGACACTGACAGAACAGCGTTCAACTGGCACCTGAAGTTTATTTTCATAATCCACCTACTCCGGAAGGTCGCTTTAGGGAAAGCAAGGTCAAGCGGGGAGAGGTTGACCGATTTTTGGTTGACTTCGCTCGGGGAGTTCAATGAGGATGGCCTCTACAATCTCACGGCCTAACCTTGAACAATGTCTGTAGACAAATCTTCGTTTATTGTATCTAATAAACCAAAGAAAAGGCAAAAGAAACCTCTTCCACCGCTGCAGCGGGGTTCCGAGTGCAAAATAGCAGACGACGTTCTTCGAAACCAATCAGCGGCTCCACTTTTCTGACGTCAAAATGACGCAAGCGGCTCGACGGCTCGTTCCGGGTATTGCCACCGTTGCGCACGGTCGCGATTTTCAAAATCGAATTCTGCGATATTTATGCACCTGTTCATAGTATTATTTCGCATGGTGCATTTTAACAAGCTTACTAACCGCTTGGTTCAAAAAAATGGTAGTGATTAAAGTGCTTTCCTAGCTCCTTTAATGATCATAGTTCGCAGTGCCCTGTTTCCATTGCATATTTTCTCCACTCTTAGAGCACGAATGTACTTTAAGGGCACGTTGATTTGCGTGCTGCAATTATCATCCATTTGTGTTGGTCGTTTTGACAAGACCCGTATTCATCGACGACAAAACGAAATCGTTGCGAACGTAGAAAACGTTTGAATTTCAGAGTTGAGTGCACTTTTATGTACTTTTCGGTATCCGGAAACGAGACTTTACTCCGTGTAACTCGTTGTTTCGCATTTGATGTCCTAAAATGATGGCAAAAGCAAGAAAAAACTACAACGACGACGACGATGCAATACTTAGTTCACGCGAAGCCAACTATGCACGCACTGGCATTCTGTGTTGTTGCCTAGCGCACAACCACATGCTCTCTGAGTGAAACGGAACCGCCTCTACTATTTTTCCTTCCTCTACGACGTTCACCAGCCACGAATTCCAGTTTGCAGGTATGGCAGCATTCTATGTCCCGTAAGTGAGACTCGACATAATTGCATTGTAGAATTCCGGTGTTTCTGTACGTTTGTATGTACGTGGCTAGCATTCTCGCGAAAATTCTATGGTATATTTTAGACAGGTAACGCACACCCTATAACATTCTTGACCTTTATCCTGGCCATTGCTTTGAATCGAACAGAAGTTAGTCTAAACAGATATATCTGGCCATCGTCTAAAATAGAAAGCAAACACTTCTGGCGAGATTCGCGGGACGCTCTTGCGAACATCGGCTCTGGTTCGTGAGGCTTTACTTTGGGCGGAAGGTTGACTCTCCGTGCAATGGAGACGTGACAAAAATTGTGCATTTTGAACTACGGTGCTTCTCACACTGGAAGAGCCGACAGGCACTACAGCAGGACATAATTAGGAACATCTGTCTCGTCGCCGACTGAATCATTTGCGTCCTGTGGCATTTTTGCCCGTGCCTATGGGTGTCTCAGGCTTTTTCAGTCGCATATTATCAATTGTATACCCTTGAGTGTTGCGTCCCTGCCAAAAACTGGTTAGTGAGAAACAACCTGAATGGTACTATAAAACGAGCATTCTTTTAGAGACGACAGCTGTGCAATATCGCGTACAAAGCGGACTAAGAGGCTGGCGTGAAATGCAACCCCCCCCCTTTCGTCAACATGGACGTCGAGGAATGCAGTTGCGATGCCTTCCGCTTCAGTCAATCATTGCAGGCCATTCAAACACAGAGCGTGTGGGTAGAAGGGCTGCGCATGTGGCCGGTATAGTGGCTGCATGCAGTAGTTTATCCATAATCTCAAGCTCGGGGGGGGGGGGGTCTGGAAAAACCATTGGTTGTTTGTATCAATGGCTATGTCAGCTTAAAGAGTGGCTGTGACTGGTTGTTTCTTAAAGACGGCGATGACTCCTTTTGTCGTCTAGACTACGTTCACATTGTGAACCATATCTGGCATACAGTCGTCTGTAACGAACGGCTGTCCTACACTCTTAAAAATGAACTTCACCGCATAGCACGGTCTTAGCCAACCATATTCTCGAATGATATCGTTATCCGCCCTGATTTGTTGAAAACGGGAGGCGTGCGCCTTTTTTGTGACACTTATGCTGTTCATAATTGTCACAAAAAGGCGTACGCCTCCCGTTCTCAACAAATCAGGTCAGATAACGATATCATTCGAGATTATGGTTGGCTAGGAGCGTGCTATGAGGTGAAGTTCATTTTTAAGAGTGTACTACTCGTGTTGTACTTTTCCTTACCAACGAGGTTCCGGCAAACTAACGAGGCTGAATGAACTACGAGTATGCTACGTGTATGAGGGTCGCAAATCATGGTTGCTAAGCATCTCTCTTCTTTTGCAGCAGATATCGTCTTTTTTGAACACGACTCTTCGACGTCCGTGTCTCGGACGGCAATGTCTTCTGGGGGCACGTACGAGTCTGTCTTTAACACATCATCGTAAGTGCTTCATGAATATGGGGGATGAATTGCATAGCCCTATATGGTACTCATGATTAATGTACTCTAGGCGGGATGGGGATTACGTCGGGGATTACTTCAAGTTCTTCGTGTTCCTCCTCGTAGCCGGTAAGTGGTCCACTCCCTTCATCTTTACTATAGCGCAACATCGTCTAAGGTTGACAGACAGGAAAGAAAGTTGACCCATCGTAAAGCGAGACAAGCGCTATCACATGCTTTGCTACGATGCACATAGCCGCTGTACGAAATATTTCACCCAAATTCTGAGCAGACATGCAATTAAACTACAGATTCCAGACAAAACTTGCTTATTATGTATTGTCATACGTATTGCAAATTGATCCTCAGTAATAATCTCTGTCGCACACCGAAACCGGATTTGTAAGTGCCATTCGTTTGCACACGAAACTTGGCTGAATGGAAAGATAAAGCTTTGAATGGAAGGACAAAGCTTACAGTCGAATAGAGCTCTAAACTTAATCAGTAGTCAGCTCTGAAGTGTGTCTTGAAAGGGACTATCGAATTCGGGAACATGTGTACGAGACCGATTAAGTAATTGGCACTGCTTCACAGTCCACTTGGCCAAATTGCTCTTCCGAAAAGAGCTTACGTGTACAATTAACGTTGACGCTTGGGGCAGCATATGAATGCGGCGAAAGAACACGGATGAGAAACAACACGACGCCGATGAATTCGCACTGCCTCTGCAGCCAAGGAAGACCCGGCGATAGTAACATCATGATGACGTCAGCCAGGCACACGAATGAGAGCGCAGCGCAGGCGATTCTCTCGTCGAGTTCGTCGTCTACGCGTTCGCACCTCAATATGTATACTAAGTGTAAAATCGCCGGTAAATACGCCGACTTTCGCTTATACGTCTGATCTATTACTTACGTGATCATCGCGTCGCTTGAAACATGGTATTACATTTCTGGCTGATCGAACACGCAGGACGGTAACCCAGAAGTGACTAGAGATGAGCGCGGGTGTGAAAATTGGTACCCGCAATCGCACCGCAACCGCAGGGGCACAACCCGCAATGTCATTGGCTCAACCCGCATCCGCACATCCCGACGTCTATCCGCACACCCGCCGATATACCCGCAGCCCAAAGCGTACGAATGTTTCAGTTATGCCACGTGACTGTAATGGCACGAAATGGGTCCGACCGGTTGGTTTTGTGCCTGCGGGTATTACGGGTATACCCTCGTAATTCGCAGAGGTAGTGCGGGTCTACCCGCACCTTATCCGCAACCCGCGATGACACGGAAATGCGTACCCGCAAAGAGCAAACTTGCGCGGGTACCCGCACCGCACTCATCTTTAGAAGTGGCATTCCCCAGATTCTCCGCCACCTGTAGACTCAGCTGTCCCGCCGGTCTCAACAGGCGCTCCCCAACTGGACTTGTCCTTTTCCTTCTCGATTTTCTGTCGCCTTCCTCTGATTTCCAGAAATACCCTCAAGTTGTCGGCGTTTGCTCTTGCTATATGCATTGCATCAAATTGCACAGAAACTACTCAACTAAATCGAGGCGGATATTCGCCGTTATTGTGGGCAATGGACGAGGAGTAACACAGCGCTATAGTTTCGGAATCGACCTGGACAGACGCGACAGTTATTTTCGTTGTTTGCTGGCACTTCAGGGCAGTATTAACGTGTACGTGGTACCCTATTGGTCTCAATGATGCTTTTGAAGCGACGCTGCCGTGAGCACTACCAAAAAAACCTAGATAAAGAGTGTCTGCACATTGCCTCCTCTCCCTCCTTCGCTACGTGGACATATATAATCAGAATTCGTCTGCTACTGCGACTCACCGTTCTGCGAATTCAAGAATCCGCAAATGATTGCAGCTCACCTGGAACCTGCAGACCTAAACTTTTAGACAAAGTGCAAAACGCTTTCTAGAAAATCGGTTTTGAGAAAAATCGAGATCGTTTTGCGCGTTATTTCCAAGTTTTCCCATTGACTACGCGGGGACGTTCAATCGCAACTCGCAGACGACGGTGGTTCTTCTCCATGTCCACGACTGCTGAGAGCACGTTCGTGATTGGCTGCGACCGTTGAAAACACGATCCTGATTGGCAGACTTTAATTGATACGTCAGGTCAACGAACGCGCAGGCTCTTTGTGTCTACGTGGGGTTGGCACTACTGTCTGCCATCAAAGCACTAAACCATACGCACGCACATACAACAAAACCAGGACCAGACAAACCTTTCGCAGGACGCGTCTCTCATGACACATGCTTCAAAACGGGGGTATCGCATCTGTCCCGGTCGGTTCAGAAACTATATTGCCGTTTTATTAGCGTCGTTGATCACTGACAGTAACGCGGATTAGTGGCGTAGTTTCTGTGCGAATTCATGTAATGCACCGCAAAAGCAGACGCCATATGTTGAGTGTGGCGGAATTCCCTCTCTGGAAAGGGAGAACGTCATAGGGACAAGTCGAATCAGGTCGTCTGTGTGATGCGGCAGACGGTGAGTCAACCTACGTGAAACCTGGTCAATTCACAGTGCCTACACTGGACGTGGACGCCAGAGCCCTCAGGGTATTTCGGATAGAAGCCAGCATGAGACAGAGTCAAAAGAGGTTGTAATCAGAAACTTTACTGTGAGCATGGGTAACCCTCGGGGGCGGACCTCGCAACGCCAGCAACCACGCAACCCAGAGCCAGAGGCAAGAACCCGGTGGAGCACACCAGCAGCCAGAATCTGGTAGGGCAGACCCGCAGCCAGCACCAGGAACCCAGGACCAGGTGGACGTTGAAACCCAGAGCCAGGCGGTAGGACCCCAAGACGATGCCGACGGTCAGCCAGGAGTACTTCTCTTCCAGAACGCAATCGCCCGTGCCCCTCCGACCGTGCCCGTTACGTCACACCTTGCACGTTTTTCCCCCAGCTTCTGTGGAATGTCGCCCGAAATTTACACATAATTTACAGAGGACTCTTCGATTAGTATCGTGTTTCAAAAGCTCTGGGTCGCGAACACCAGGTGATCGTGACAGATTTTGCGGCTGTTTACGAAACGGCTCGTGAACTGAAAAAAAAAAGGACAGCAAATGATGTCCTGGACCATGTTCTGCTATAAAAAGTTGTGGTAAGGGACACCGAGGACTAACAAACGAGCTCACTTTTGTAAGTAGAAACTTACTTTTTCCTTTTTCTTTTTTTGCGTTGGTTTCTAGCCCAGCTGATTCACTCTGATTATAGCGATCGTCAAATTAAATTTCAGTGTAAATATTGTGTGGAGCTGTTCATGCGCTGTAATAGAAAAGCCTGTAGCATTGCGAAAAGTCTGGGGGGGGGGGGTGATATCTTATGTTTCACGGGTCGCAGTGTAGCAGAGTTTGGGAAGCACTGAATTAGTATACTGCGATGCGAACACCATGAAGACGACGCCGGAGACACTCGCCTGCGCAGCGCTCCCATTGGTGTGCCTGAAACAAAGTTACTATCAGTGGAGATTCCTCAGGTGCAGCGATTTTTCAGCAGCGCGAATTTCGAGGACTCATTTAGTATGTAATCTGTTCTGCGGTAGAGAGATTTGCCCGACTGTTAAGCGGTGTGAAAGAATAGTGCTACACATCCACATGCTTTCGGATGCGGTATTCCCTTTAATGCGTGTTCAAATTACATGGTACACAATGACCATTCGCCTGTCTCCCCATTCTTACTTCGCAGAAGACTGACGACCGACGTCTGGGGGACCGCAGCATAATACTTGAACGAGTTACTCGGAACGCTGAACCCTACCGAGAATTTAATTGTCTTTTACGGTTGCCGAGTCGCTTCACGCATTAGCTTGGGTTGTTTTGTATGACGCCAGAAAACGTTCACTTCTGTGCATGTTTAGCGACACGTAAACAACACAACACGAGGGCTCAAAACAAGCAAGACGTTTAATCGATAATGACAAACTTCAAGAACACGTAGAAGGTGCGTGGGAGAACAGAGATCACCGTCTACGTTGTCTTGAAGTTTGTTATTATCGGTTACACGTCTTGCTGGTTTTGAGCCGTTGTGTTGCGTTGTTTACGTGCCTTGCCCATTGCTCAGGCTTGCCTATCATTAAGTTTATCCACCAGCTAGCCAGAATTTACGCCATTCTATTTATGACGGGCGATTATCTCAATTTTCTGACCATCGTTAACTGCTTCTTTTGGCAACAGCGTGCCTGAAGACAATCCAGCGCCAGATCCGCATCCCCTACACTACGGTGGTGTACATCCTGACGACAGCGCTCATCAGCAGCATGGTGAAGACGTCCGGTGAAACCATCACTATGTCGAAGGGATTCCTGGGCGCCGTCGGGTCACAGGCTATCAAGGTTTTCGTACCGGCTTTCGTCGTCCATACAACGCAGGGCATCAACAGCTACATTTTCCGACGATGTCACCTTGAGATCATTGTCTTCTCCATTGGAACCTTCAGTAGGTCATCTTTCCTACGCACTCGGTCCATTTACAACCTTGATCTGTCGTACTAAGTATATAACTGACGTACGCGCGAACATCATGTTCTTCATTTCTTGCATTCTCTATTAAACACTTAATGTATATAGCACTCCACGCGCCTTGTGGTAATCGTTGAGATTTTCTCTACCAGTAGCGCAGAAAATTCTAGTCAAGCTCTTATATCCAAGCTCTACAATACGAGGATGTTTATTCAATGCAGGCTTTTAAAGGAGCATCAAAGTGTTATGCAAAAACTGCTATCACCCTGTGCTTGGGCCCCCATGTAGGAGGTGCACAGGGAAAAAAGTTAGGGGGTGCCGCCGAACATTTCGGAGTGTGTGTGTGGGGGGGGGGGGGGAGGTGTAGGGAATCCTTGACAGATTACTACTCCTGATGTTTCATTTTAACTGCACCACTGTCATGGACCATTAAACCAGGGTGTCGAACCGCAAAAAATACGGGTACGGTTCGTGTTCGGGTTCGCGTTGTTTTGATTTCGTTCCGGTTCGGTTCCGGTTCGGCCACGCCAAGAATCGAACCGGCTGCGAACCGGTTCGCGAACCGGTTCAACGCTTCCGTTTTATATGTTCCATAAAACTGCTTTTATCAGGAAATGCGTGGCTAATAGCTTACTGCTGTTGTCTGCATTGACGTCTCTAGCGGTGAGGTAGCCCTTTAGCGAGAGAAATGAGGAATGGATGAACACTTATTGCAAATAGAGTCCACGCTGTTGAAGCGGTGTAGTCCTGCTACTTTCTGTTCCCAAAATCTTTTTTCACACGCACAGTGCCAGCAAGATACACTTAAAGGAAGCCTAATAAGATGGACAGCGTAACATAGACGACAGTACTAGCCGGCACACTGCCTTCGCAACGTGAATCGATCTGAAACCGTACTGAAGCATGTCGAAAATAAGCCTGCCAGCCTTACTCTGTCCGAGCTCACAGCAGTGTACTAGTTAATCCACAACACAAAGGCGTATGTCACGACACAACTGCACTACCAATAAGCAGAACCACATTTACTTTTCAAGCCACGACCAATCAAACAGGCACCGTTCTGCGTACGCTCCTTCTCCACTTCTCATGTTTCTGACTTGTTTAATTTGTACTGCTCACTTGTAAAGGGAAATCTTGGGCGCTTATTTGATCGCATATTCGTCCTGTAGAGCTACATAACTGGCCTACTCCATTCCTGTTTCTTTTTTTTTTTTTTTAATTGGGTGTTAGCGCCGCGAAGCAACTATGGCTATGAGCGACGTACAGATGTGAACAGACGGAGAGAGGATAGCAGGAAGGAGTGGGGGACAGGGGGGTTAGTATGCGTCCTGGGCCGACTTCAGGGGGAACTGTGCCAACATTCGTCTGGAAAGTCCATTCCTGTTTCATTCGTCCCTGTGGCACCTGGTCTCTGAGAAGTAGATGCCGCACCGCGTGCGTGGGGCGCTAGCCGCGGCGCTCACAAGGACAACTGCGCTTCAACATGTTAAAAAGACGCTGAAAGTATACTTACTATACGTCGTCGTCTCACTGCTAGGTGAAAATTTCTGAAATCCATGATATAGGCGCGTGATGATGATACCAATGTGTCTTCGTTCGGGGATAGAGAGGAACTCTTATGCTGACTTCTTTTATGTCCGAACCGTTTTGTTGCGAACCGGTTACCGCTATTATTTTTTACGGTTCTGCTCCGGTTCGGGTTCAACAGTGTCATGAAAATTTCGGTTCCGGCAAAAATAACGGTTCGGGTACGGTTTTCGGTTCGGGTTCGGTTCGACACCCTGCATTAAACACCGTTCCACTGTAGACTACGGTCGTTGTGGTCGTTTGCTCAACAATTTCGTGACCCGGACGGGTTACCCGATGGCATAAGCTGGATACCACCAAGCATATTCGTTCCTGGAAGTCACACTCACCTGACGGCTCAGTCAGACACGTCTTCCGACCCTACGCGGCGTGAGATCCACAATTATAGCTCGTTCAGCTGTGTCCAGCTTTGGGTACGCCCTATCACCGTCTATGTCTCGATGCTTGAGTACGTCATTGCCCATCTTCCTCCCGAGGCACCTGCGGAAGTACGCGAACTGATTTTTCACCCTCACTTTGAAACCCCGTGTGGCGCTGGCAAGACGCGACGAACGTCCGTTTTCGAGCAGCTCGGGCATTGAAGCCCTCCCAGCTGTTGCGGTGCATGCGTGAACGTAGGGAAAATTGCACCATTCGATTGTTCGCGAATCGTTCCTGCAGTCGCCCATAATGTCCGCATTAACCACGCAGCTGCTGAAAATTCTACTCTCTACCATGTGGTCAAGATGGCGGCAATCTGGCTGGCATCCTTACACCACGCGATAACACCACAGTCACCCCCCTCCTGCCCCTTGCCGCGACATTTCCAGCAATCGATTTCAGCAGTAGCACACAGCTCTTTCTGGTGGATGCCTTTCGCTCTGCGCAACGCAGCACAAACTTTGCAACGCTAGACTCCACATTCACCTGTCTTGAATCTTGATACTTTCGTCGCGAGTGCCTCTGAAGGTGGTCACCTTGACCACTTGCGCCAGTTGTTCTCGAGGCTTCGCGAGTACGACGTCCGGTTCCAGTCAATTACAAAACCATTGTGTTGCTCATCACCGACAATGACTCCTAAAATTCTACACTAGTCACTACAACACTAATTTACGATACTATTTCTGAAGACTCTATTTACTTACGGCACTTTACTCTTACGACACCAATTCTGTGCAATGATATAATGTAGTGTAGAAGACTGATGTGTGAAAGAATTTCCTCTCTAAAACTCTGAGAAGGCCAATCAGTGGGCGGCCTTTGGCGCGGACAAGTTCAATCAGGGCCGATGGTAGGGATGGTCAGGGATGACTGTATGGGGATATACACGACGGAACATCTATTTTGGGGCGCGATACTCATTTCGCCCCGGGCGCGGGAAACCCACGCTACGCCACTGACTAGACATCAGGCTGAATTTAACGTGAACACATTGACGCTTGAATGATGGTCCACAAGAATTGAACAGCGAAACCTGAAAATGCATTTTCCATTGACAGTAGTCTGCAAGTATTTGGAATCAGCATATCTGGACCAAATGACTAAATAAATTGTGATTATTATTAGTATTATTACTAATGATTAATTAAATTATCATAATTATTGTTTGCAGGGTTTCTTTAGCGGAATTTTAGGTAGCCGTTCTCCGCTTGAATCTCGTCCATTTTAAGAATGTTCTGAAACGAGCGGGTAATGCGAGATGTGCACCGCCGGAAGTTAACATGGAATGTAGGGTGAAACTAGGATGAAACCGAAATCAGCGAGAGGAGCACTGGGAGAGCAACCAGAAAAGGCGAATTACGAGTATCTAGCGTCGTTCGCTGTACGATATAACACTCCGTGGCCCAGGAGGCCGCCTTCCCTACGTAGGTGGCTTCTCGGCGCCGTTGCACTCTGGATAGTTTTTTAGAACGAACGTTGAAATAGCCCTGAGGTTAGGGTTGCCACTAAGATGCCGGGAAGGGGTAATGTTAAAGAGAGGAGGAAGGGTGAGGGAATGAGAAATGGTAGGAGGAAGGAGGTGCACAGTGTGTGCTCGCTCAAGATGATGCGCGAAAATAGCTATTACTGTCTTTGGCTGGACTCTTGATGTCAGATATTGCAAGATAAAGAGGAAGCAACGCTACACGTAATAGAACAAGACCTTTATTTGTGAAAACATAATACGTATTCGACCTGTCACAGCCTTGTAGAACTCTTCGGCCTCAGCCTGCACAGCCTTAAGCTTCAAATATCGGCTAGAGGCTGCCGGTGTTGCCTTCCAACCGGCAGAACCCTGGGAAGCGGCGGCCACGTGGGAACCCTCCCTGAGGTTCCTGTGGATTTCCTTGTGTCGTTTGTCAGCAAAGGCCAGAGGAAAACACACTTATCCGCTAAAATAGCAGACTGCACAGAGTGCTACCATTTATATTTGGTCACCTTTCTGTTTTGGGCGTCCTTTCCGACCTTTCTTAACCCTTCTCTATTGTTGCTTCTTATTTCTTTTGTTGTTGTTTATTGACACGCTACAAATGCCGTTTAAGTTAACGTGTACATTTTGTGAAGCTTTGTAGATGTGACAATATGACAGTGGGATGCTTTTACGCTGCTCCAATGCAAAACAAATTAGCATTAAACTGCTATGTAACCATGTGAAATATGCTGAAATTTTTCTAAGTAGGTCGAATGAAGCGTTTTCTGCTCTAAAGTAGGCCTTGAGCGCTTGGTACTGGTACACAGTTTCCCACTGTGTGCGTTTGCGTGAGTTTTGGCAAAATTTGTATTTCTTGCAGGCATGACCGCCGTCATGACGTACCTGTACGCTTCTAAGCGGATAGCAGAGAACTGGGCGTGGAGAGAAACCTTTTTCTTCGCCCTTTTTTTGTGCTCCGTGGAACGCATGCCGCTCAGCGATGTCCTCTTCGACGAAGGTAAATATCTGAGGGCGTATAGGATAATCTCGAGACCCATCAATCACTCGAAAGTACCAGTTTTTAATGAACAAGACAGTGAAGCATTGCAAAACGTCTGCTTTCTCCATCAAGCAGTTTCTCATGGCGCACCACGCACGGCAAAGACTCCCACATATGAGCGGCGGATTCGAGATTGTTAGTTCTACAATATGCCACATCCAAAAACGAAAATGCCTTCACGAGAATGCCCTCACTGCTCCTTCAAAAATTGTATCCGGACAGAACACGCTGTTGAACTGAAGTGCGATTAGAATAAGTTGGTGCCTGAAATAAGAGCATGTAACCGGAATATTCCGTTTTGAAACAGTCGGAAACGATGAAATTAATCGGATTTTGCAGCCGGCTGTGCGCTCCCTGCCGAATTGATTGAGGCAACGCTGTGCGGACCGACGTCACTGGAGTCGACGCGATGTCACACAATGCGGTATTCCGACTCGCGATCTGTTGCCGAGCAGTCGCTAGGAACATGCGTTCATGCTTTCGGTGGTATCGGATCGCAACCAGCCTGGCGTGCTGTCACCTGAGCAATTGGGAATCTCGCCGACAATGCCAATTACGTCACCAGAGGCGAAGCACGGAAGGGCCATTTCAACCGGAAGCTGGCAGTTGGTTCCGAATTCAATGTTTTTTGTTTTATGAAAAATCACGAACGAATTTTGTGAAGTCTTCCTCTTGGAAGGCATCTCCAAGGGTGTTTCACATTGACTTTAGAATTCCGGATTCCTCACGGACATCGCCATTAAGGCCTACTGGGAATGGGGGCGGGGTTCAATGGGGGCGGGCCGCTCATTCATCGAATTGGGTTTGTGTTTGTGCCAGCGCTATCTTAAGTAGAATGACACAATGTCTTTCCTCAGTGGTGATGTTCCACAATGGAATGTCATATGGCAGGAGTGTGCAACGTTACGTCCGACCGCATAACGGTAGAAAATATGGGTGTTACAGGTTTCCCACGATTTATCATTAATGAAGTGATACACGCAACTGTTCTGATGACTAAAGCGCGCCACGAAGGAAAGGTATATGAAGCAGTTGGTCCACCACGGGAACCTACATGCACGGATGTACAGCACCGATTATGTAAACCTGCAATCCTGTAAACAACGTTCACGCTGTCAAAGCGACTACCACATGAAAACAGCATTGGAATAAATTTGAATACTTGAACGTGTTGTCGAATGCGCAGTTGTCGAATGTTTTGGTGCTAGATATGACCTTAGGTTAGCCCAGGTTGGTTGGGGTTATGGCGTACTCAGAGTGGCCCAGGCGATAGGCCATCGACAATGGTGCGAGAAACCACCTGTCAGAAGGTTTCAATGACGAGAGACACCTATTTATATTACGGTGTGTTCTTGGTTACACAGGCCGGTTTCCTGTGATCGCTACAATGATCCAGTCGGAAGCTCTGTTCAACACCGCCATCACATGGTTCCTGTACGGATTATATGGTTCCTCTCCCGGAACCGCTGGAAGCCCCAATCGTAAGTTTCGCCTATATCAGAGTATCCCCCTGTAGTTTTTTGCATGCCAGGTGTCGAGAGGTCACAAAATAACAGTTTTCTGCAACTTGGAATGGCGATGATATCGTTATGTAGCTCGTACACAGGCAAGCCGTGGACTGGTTCACAAACACCACAACGTACATCACGCCAGTGCAGTGCCGAGGGAGGTGGAGTGAAAGGGAGTAGCTCCACATTTATCCTGCCCTCGGCGGAAGTCCGGCTCGGGACGACCACTCTGCACTACAGCGACATCGCGCTCTCATCAACATACCAATACCTCGTTCATGAAGACACAGGCACACATTTACTCTGGCCCATTCTCTTCCATGCACGCTCACATTCACAAACAGCCGAGCAAACCAAAGCATGGGATATCTTTTTTTGTTAACGTACATTAGGTAAAATTGATTGATTGATTGATTAGGTAACATAATGTCGTGTTAATCGTTCGTTCGCCCCCTGCATTTTTTGTTATTTTCTACAGTTTCTCCAGGTCAATATCTTGTGTGTGCTGACGTGATGGCTCCCGTCCTTTTACAGAAAACAGTGAGGTGATGTTCACCCTTCACAGCCAGGTCGTAGCACTCTTTGTCGGTGCAGTTATGGGGGGTGTGGCAATCACGGCACTGCGTGTAATCCCATTTGGTAGCGACTCTTCCATCATAGTACTCCTGTGCGCCACCTACTTCACCTATTTCTTCCTCGAGTCCATTGGCAGCTCTGGTGTTACTGGTGTCATCACCTGCACCATGATCGTCAACGCCCACCGTTTAATCTCCTGCACAGAGCTTCAAGATACCCTGGAAGAGTAAGTCTCCAGCTCTTAACGCTGCCACTCATATGCAGTTTCATTTGTAGTGTACAAAGATATTCTACACGGGGTAAGATGGGGCAGGATGAGGCAGAAATTTGCAATTAAATATAAAATTATTTTTCGTGCTTGTCGAAAAAACTAGCCATAGGCACATTCTCAGGGGTCTAGATCTTCTGACCTGTAAATGCCAAACGGACGTAGCCGGTCTAAAATATAGGCGCAGAACAAGAAATTGAAAAATGTACATTGTCATCTCTTCCAAAACCGGCGGGGCAAGACGAGACATCGCGTGGGGCAAGATGAGACACGCCGTGGTAATGACCTAAACAAATTAGTTCTTGCAATCCAGCATGCTTGGATTGCAACAACGGATTTGTATAGCTTTATCAGACCTCACGGCCCAGTTTGGACAGCATAGAGCGGAAACCAACAGGCAACTGGAGCACTGACAAGGGTAAAGGTAAAGATAGGTAGGTAGGTCGGAGTCCGTCCTTGATGAGGTGTGATAAACTTAACACTTGGTACAGATATTTATACTGATGTACATCAGAGAAAGGGGACAAAGGGGGTGAGGAGGAAATACAAATTCTTGTTAGAGAAGATTAGGGGCATTTCGCACTCTTCAACGTCCAATCTTGAAGTGTTGCTTGGGCATTTGGTACGGGTACCCAATACGGATTTATCCCACTTTCCGCATTTTCAGTCAATATGGGGTGCACACAGCAAATATTAGGCCTACATTGCTGACATTTTCCTCGTATTAGCTCAAACTTGCCAATATGGGACCATATTGCAGACATTTTCACCATATTGGCTCAAAGTTTGAACCAATACCCAGTAAACCATTAATACCCCCAGGACATCCCTGCATGGTCGCTAACGTCCTCAATATTCTGATATTCATGCGATACTCATGGGACGTCCCAGAACGACATTCGCGTTCCGGTTTTACTCGGTAAATACCTGATGTCGCAGATACGCCTGCAAGATATCGCGCTTTGGATGTCTGGAAGGAAGTCGCCTGCAGATCTCAGACATCCCTTGGATTAAACGTCACAGGAACGTCGCCAGGACGTCGTTTGGAGATATACGGATAAATTTGTGACATCTTGTTCCGGCAGCAACTTTTTTCTTGTGCTGAGAGCAAGGTAAAACTAGACACAGGGAACTAGTACAATCGTTATGTATTTCTATCATCGGCGTGCTGCTGCCCTTGTCTGAACATTTGTCTGTGTTCAACACTCGTCACATACCAGAGGAATTCGATTACTTTTACAGCTCCACCAAGCAGGTAGTCACATTATAGACAATAGCTTGAATTGAAAACATGGTATTTGACAAGAAGGCATTGCGCCTTGACACTGCAGATAGACAGGTTATTTGCAAAGTCGCTCCCCCTCACCGTTTCAAATGTTTCACGCCCCAATACACCTAACGAACGTGCCATCAACATCTTGTATTTCAGTATATGCTCTATACATTTCATCTGGTCTTCCTTCAGATGGGGCCAAAAGGGAGCCTGCTCTTCTAGGGTGAGCACCTTGGTTAAGGGGGTGCAACACCCTCCGCGTTTCGTCAGTTCCGCTCGATACATGGAGCACAGGAGGATCTAATTGATTACCTAGCGTTCACTGCGGAGGCTCCTGGTACTACGGCGGCAGATGTTTACATGTTACATTACGCGACTGATCCACCTCCACCATATCAGCGGAAAGGATTACAAGGCACTCTTTTCCTCTTGCTTTGTTATTTTACCTTCGACCTCTAGCTTGCGTTTATCACCTTGAGAACAGCGTCCGCGTGTTATCTGTTACTTCTGCATGTGATAGCAGACGGATCGGCAATTTCATTCAACAGAACCTCGCGAGCACACCAAATGTTTCCAACACTCGTTGTGGAACCGCGGAGACACAAAAGAGAACAGTAGCTGATTGCGCAGACCTTTTCATGTATTTGAAAAACAGTCGCTGGCCTATTGAGGAAGCAAACAACAACAATTCATGAATTCATGGCATTCAACAACAATGAATTCATGAATAAATTCATGGCAAGCTCACATGTGCTTCTGTGTACTCGTAATCGTCGGGATCATTTCGTGAACAGGAAAACTACTGCACCATCGTCAGTCCCAGATCATTAGTGCGGTGGCATGCAACGATGTGGCATGCACCAACAGCTGTGCACTGGAATTTCTAAGGCGAGCTCAGTGCACAAATTGTGACCAATGAGACCACGGCCACCGTGCTTGCAACAAGTCCCTCCGTTCCCTCACCTGGAGAAGGACGGTCTGGCGTACGCGAAGTTCTATACCAAGTTCTACGCCACGTTCTACACCAGTGTTTTAGCTGTCAGCCAAACTATTCGCTGCCAGATGTTTTAGTACACAGAACAGCGCAGTGCAGAACATCGAAATTGTCCAGATGTGAACTGTGGCACATTAGTGTTACCGTTCCCTGTAGTATTTTACGCCATGAAAAGAGAACTAAGCAGGCATGTGAACGCTGTTATTTCACTGAAACCCACGCGTCCCTCATACAGCCCTAATCCACAAGGACAGTTCAAGACAACGTAACGTTTGAGCGTTGCCTTTAACAGGATGCGACTGCCGCACACAAATGTGATTGGACAATAAGCTGAACAACCCAGCGTTGTGCAGGATGCGCATATTTCAGTTAAGCGGCATACCGACTAAGAAGAGCTCAAATACGTGTATATAAAAAACTCGTATATAAAAAAAAGTCAAAAAGGTGACAATGAAAAATCAACGATGAAAGAAATGAAAAATGGCTAAGAAGCAAGCTAGCTGGTGAAGATGATGCATAATGTAAAAACCCCGAGACTAGGAAACACGAAGGGACAGACACAAACACGAAGTCTTGTGTCACTTCGTGTTTGTGTCTGTCCCTTCGTGTTTCCTAGTCACGGGGTTTTTACAAGAGAACGTGAATACAAGAGATAAGCTTCCAAAATATAACCAATGGACACAAGCAGAAACGCCACGGACACACAAATATACAGGAATCAAGTCTTCTTGTGATAAACCAGCTAGAGCACAGTGTCCCTGTGTGTGACGCAGTCACACACACGGACACTTTGGCCACTTGGTCCGATAACATGAATTAGATGGTGAAAGCCCCATTGGGGTCAACTGCAAGCACAGCAAAGGACAACTGTGTGACGAAAAGGGAATTATAGTACATGTACCACTGCAGTATGAATAGTCTGGCGAAAGGGTTGCACTACGAGGACCTCTCCTGCGAGTTGTATTTCTTCTTGTAGTCAGGGTCCCTGGTCGGCATACTGCGTAGTGTATACGCGTGGCTCAACGAGCTCTGGAAGCAGCAAGTCATTATAGGACCGCTCAAGGTATACCCAGCCCCATGGATAGTACCCCAGAAACAGCTGCTGTGTTCACGACCGTACTATCTGACATGCTATCTGGATGGTTCAGTAGCTGTAACGGCCGTCTGATGGGCTATCTGGTGGGCCCTGGGCATGGATGCCTATGGGCATGGATGCTATCTGGTGGGCCCTCAGTATCTAAAACAGCCTTCAGCAAGCACACTTTGCATTGCAGCGTAATTTCGTTCCGCAATCCATATCTCTTTTCTTACGTTATCTCTACGTCTGCAAGTGTACAGTTGAACGGACTGTGGATTCCCAGGCTTCAAATCTGTTGAACAAGTGGACATAGCCCACAGTGCTTCGCCCTCCGTTTCCGGACGTTCCTGCAGACACGTCTTGCGTACTGTCGCTTCTGCTAGCTCTCGATTGCTTGATTCGTGAGTGTCTGATACTATTGAAAGATTGTCCAGATGCCTTTTCTGGTAGAAGCTCAAGACTTGTTCTTTGCGTCTCATCCGTTTTCCGCAGATAAGTTTCCTGCTATGTGAAAACCGACCACATCATCCCATTTACGTGTGTGTGTGTGTGTGTATGCGAAGAACCGTGACTGTCGAGGCACAGCACAACCACGGAACGAAGGATTCCGAGATATGAGCGATGGCTGCGTGCCCACATTCCATTTATTATCACATGCCAAAAGACAGATTGTGACAATTTAATCCCGTTTTTCCCACTTGTGCAGATTTCTGTGGCATGCAGACAGATGGCACCACCGGGAACAGCCAAAATCCCAGCGGGTCAGCATCGGCTAACCATTGCTCACGAGAATCCGTGTAGCAACTCTATGCTTCGACATAAACAAAACCTTTCGGGACATATCGATTTTAGACATATTTTTCTAGTACTTAACGGGACTAAAATTCTCACCTTAGGTCTATTTATTTTGTGACCGGCCAACAAAATTGAAGGAAGCGCGAAACGCAATTTCTGACGTCTGCGGAAATATTTCCAACATAAAAGATGAATTTCCTGCACCATTAAGTACTAGAACCCATTGAGATCTTCCATTCAAGACTTATTTTCTGCAAATTGAGCAATTCCCTGCGGAGTTATGCTGTTTGAAAAATGCATGAGGGATGCCATTGGGCCAGGAGGGTGTTGCACCCCCTTAACGCGGTCTGCTTTGGTTGACCGTGTCGCGGTCGCGGGGCAGTATTGCTTGCAGTACTGTTCCTGGAAAGATTTTTCTTGGTGTACTGTGGGATGTTCAATTGAGTTCCGCCCGGGCTACCCTACTGCCAGGGGTGGGGTATGGCACCATTCCGTACAGAGCTCATCAAACCTTGACACAAGCACGGGGATTTAACACATCCTGGGAATATCCAAATATCCTATGGTGACGTCTGTGCGACGTTACTGGAATGTGGAGAACTGTGGGACAAATTAAGTCTCCTGGACGTATATGTGACGTCTACATCCTCTCTGAAATAAGCCCTTGGATATCCAAATATCTTTTTCACGATATCGCACGGACATCGCCGGGATGTTTGTGGTTTACTGGATACGGGGAAAACCTTGGCCTACCGCATGGCGCACCGTATGCCTATCGCAAGCAGAGCGCATCAATCGAGACTGCCGAATATATTGCCTGACATCGCTGTTTTTCACTTGTCTTAAACTAACATGTCCCCGCATGGTTTCTTACGTCGCACAACGTTAGAAAGATCCACAGTGGAATTCACACGAAGGAATGTACGTACTGCTTGCGATGCATTTGTGCCACAATTCCTTAGGTGTCGCGCGCGAGGGAGCTATCATTTCCATGCAGTCCCATGCGCCACACGGTGCTTCCAAACAGAAAAGTACTTCGGCGTCATCCGCCTGCTGTGCATGTGCTGCCTCCGGGTTCTGCCGTCTGCTAGCCTCCCGTCGGAGGCGATTTGGTTCAGCTCCTTCGTGCGCGAGGCTACTGATAGGGCATCGTTCCGCCACGAGGTAAAGTGTGTCGCAAGCACTACCTCAGGGCACGTAGTCTACCCACGGGTGGTCTTTCTGTCCCGCTTAGTTGCTGGTCACTTTCAGTGAGGCCTTCTGTTCTCCTGCAGCTATTGGGCCGTGCTGTTTGATGTTTCCGGGACATTGGCGACATTTGTGGCGGCGATTTACACAGCCTTCATGATTTCGCACTATTTCGGGGGTCTTGCCTACTCAGAGCTCTTCATTTGCTATGTTGCCAGAATGTGCATGCGGTACGTGACACTGTTGTGCAGCTTCTATATGAAGGTACTGAACCCATCTCCTTCATTCCAGGTTCATCGCAGTCGCTCTGCTCTACCCAGTGATGGGACATTTCGGCTATCGCATTACAGTCAAGCAGGCGCTCGTGCTCATATGGATGGGAGTGAAGGGAACCTACACCATGTCCTTTGCCACACTCTATCATATGAGCAATTCCAACATCCATACCGAGATGGTGTTGAAGGTTAGTTTACTCCTGCGGTTTGACATAGCCTTGGAAGCTTTACTGGAGTTTTGTGCTGTGCATACTGCAGTGTTTAGTAGTGAACAGTACAGTATGAGTAAGGCATACGTCGCGTATATACCTATGGAACGCAACCTTTTCTAAAACCCAGCATGCTTTATGGAGGAATTTTGGGAATACTAGAGAGAAGCAGAAACATCTCTGGAAGTCGGTCGCCCGGGATGGAGTAAACTTCAGAACGAAACAAAGAAATGACAATTAAGAATAGTCCGAAACCTTGTGCAATTCTCATCGTCAACCAGGAGCGACCATGCAAGATATTTCCGCTGAACGATGTCAATGGTGTAACTGCGGATTCAATTAGCAAGAACTACCCGAAAGGTCAATCTTGAGCGAAGGGGCGTTTCCCTGTGGGCATGGCACGATCTGCTGCGGTGACGTATAAGGAGCACAATTCTGGCGTTGGAGCAACGTAGCCACACTCTCGCAATGCGCTTGCGTTGGTTTCCGTCGCTTCAGCAGTGATGTCATATTCGCTAGTCTCTTACGTGCTTTCTGAATGAGCTGAATGGTTCCAGGTCAAACGTATGTCTTGATCAAACACCTCACGCGCGCTACAGGTGGTCCACAATTATTGTAGTTGTTGAAGAAAGCATGGTATTTGTACAGGTCCCGACAAAAGTTCACGGAACACCGGAGTGGTGTATATAGTCATCTGAGCTATACCGTTGCAGCAAACAGGAACAGGTAGACTTACAAACAGGTGACTGAGTACTCTATGCACATTTCAGTGTGTCCACTCCCGTTCGCTGCTACAGTGTCGCTCAGATCAAGAAATACGTGGCTCTGGTTTTCCGTAAAGTTTTGTCGGAATCTGTTCAACTGGCAGGACTTTCGCTGCTCTCCTTAAGGCTACGGTCCCACTTTCCTCCTTCCTTATTGGTCGAGAAAGCTGACACTACGAGGAGCCACCAGCCTATATCCAGTTGGTGTCTGGCAGCAACGGGTTCTCTCCCTAAACAGGTTCTCTACAAAGTCCGTACTCCCAAAATAGCCCTTCGGACTTAGGTTATCCCGCAAGCCTATTATCCCTTCTCAAAGGCCAAAGTCAATGGTTGAGGAGTGAGAGGAACGTTTACCGGAAGGTCGTATCTAATCTTATCTCCTACGAAGCAAGCAAGTAAATTTCATCTCGATCTCTATTTCTTTTGTCTTGTTTCTTTTCTTTTTCTTGCCGCAAAAATGACTTGTCCGACACATGAGACAAGGAACATACTCAATTTCGATACTCTATTCAATGAGAAAATGACACAATAAGTGTGAAATTATACATACATACATCTGCTTTATCACTCAGAAAAATAAATAGCACGTCGTAGGTAGAAAACGATTACTCGTCCTTTTGGTGTTTTCTCTCACTGTTGTTTCGGGTACCTGTTGTTTTGTTTGTTACGTTGCTGCCTTCATCATCTGAAGTATTGAGAAGATAGCGAGTCTTCCTTGTTTCGTAGCTTGATACATTTTGAAGGCGGACGACAGTATGCATGCCTGTTTCTGTAACCTAACCTTCTAAGCGAGGAATCTACTGTGTAGTAAAGTGTGGTCAACCCTACGAGCGCTTTCTACTTGTGACAGGACGGGTATATTAGTGTAACGCGAAGTTCAGCGTCAGTATGCCTGTGGTGAAATGAAGCCGCGTGAAAGTGAAAAACGAGAGACATTTTGACTCTGCGTGTTTCCCTATTATATTACCTGCAAACAAATGTCGTTTATCACATGTTTCCGTGACGCGCTTTCCTTTCATGCTTTTGACGTTGTGGTGACAGAGTGGTGCACAAGGCACAAAACAACTGAATAGACCGGCCGCTGTGGCGTCGCTCATGATCTCAGTTGTCTGGCGACGTAAACCCCCAATTATAATAATAATTGAACAATAGGCTACATATTCATTATTTATGGCCTTGCGACTGGTCTGCCTGTGAAAGAGGTTTTTCGTCCATCTTGTGTCGCCTATTTTCCACATTATCACGTAAATTTTATGGGCGACATCAGACACGTTGAGACGACAGACACGTTTCTGACGGAAACAACAAAGAAAAGAAAACGCGAGAGAGATGGAAGGAGGAAGGGATATTACCTTCCACCAAAAATGTGTCTCAGTCTATTTGATCAACCCCATAGCATCTCGGGGTTGACCCCGAACACCATACTCCAAACTAAAATTGCCAACCCCTCTAATTGTCTTGATGTGAAAGTTATGCATCAACTTGTACAACTTCATTGCATTGCAAGGTTAATTACATTGTTGCATTTTGGGTGATACGATATGCCATGTCAGTTCCTCCTGTGTCACTAAGGTGTGTGTTGGGAGCGCGCAATCAGGTTTTAGCGAGATTCAGCACGGTGGTGGCATTCGCTCCACGCTTTTTGCTTTTTTTCATTTTTTACAAATTATCAGAGCTCTCACTTCGGTTCCGGCTTTTTTGAGTTTACGATAATCCTTTTCTTCCGCGTTGTGATAGTTCGGCTTCATGATATTTCGGCAAGTAACAACCGTGATTTTGAAAACAGCCTCCTGTTTTCGCTACTTTTTCAGTGGCGGAAGAGCGGTCGCGCTAAATTTCTAACCAATAGCGGTAAAAATTTTGGTAACGTGTCCGATGCTGCTACCGCTACTTTTCCGCTACTTTAGTGGGCAAGACAAAAGTAACTCGTATTCCACGCCATTTCACGTGGCGTTTCAAGGCGGTATCCGTGTCTGAAGTCTCTCAATCCGGCATGATCAAAGCGATATTTTCTCATTTCTGTACGCTCTTATTCTGCTTAGAATAAAGCTTTCAGAGCTGGTATCGACATTTTTCGTGCTTATTGTTCCTGCATAAAACAATATTTTATTGCCTAAGCGTTGTGTGGGCTCTACTCATCATGTTTACATGTTCGTCATCAAAAGAATATCTTACGAGGCAGCTTGGCAGTAGCGCCGCTACATAGTTCCTTCCGGTAACGGTACCGCGCTACGTTTCGGAATGAGTAGCGGCGTTTCAGAGGAGTAGCGAATAGGTACTCCGTTACCTAAGTGCCGACCGAGGCGATAGGACGCAGACAAGCTGGTGCATAACCCGGTTGCTACCGTTCGATTAGAAAACAATGAAGCAAGAAATAGAAAAGATAAAGACGAAGAAGCGAGTGTTTGGGAGACGGAAGAGAATTAGCTCATAGCCTTTGCTGTGTTCACATTCATTGCCTAGCAGTGACAATTCTTTTGTAGGAGCCCGCTTGTTGCCCCTAAGAGCTTTATCTGACACGCAGGATGTCAGTGACACGTGCAGTAACCGAAGATGATTCAGCATCGGGGTGCGCAATTGTTATGATTCAAACCTATTGCGATAATTAGGTTCATTACGATAATTATGTTGATGATACCGATTAGTTTTATATTCCCTTGAGATAAGGGCTGCTTGCGTAGCGAAGACAGTGCTGCACAAAATGCTACAGTCGTTCATTGTACCGCTGGATTGTCCACAGGTACACTACACGCACGTATTGCTCACTAGGCGCAAAAATAGGGTTCTACGATTTTTAGTTCCGTCCACAGCAACGATTATGAGCCAAAGTCAATATGTTAGGCCGAGGACACGTTGCAAGAGTGTGAGAAAGACAAACAAGGAAGCACACAAGAGACACTTTTCGAACAGCCTTATGCGTTCTCCCACGATTTTCTTTTACAATTAGGCATGTGGTACAACGACCGAAGAAATGTGAACGGGCGCGCTTTCCCATTATTTGTCTCGGTCATCTGTCCTCTGGCCGTGTGCCATGCTAACCCAATTGCAGCAGGACAGTGGTCGGAAATCTCGTGCAAGTTGATCTATTTCCTGCTCTCGCATAACGTATTCCAAGTGTTAGAAGACTTTTGTGGGAGAAGCTAATCTATTTTGCTAATAAGCACGGTAACTTTTCTTGAGGCCGCAGGACGTTGGAGAAGGTTAAAAAAACAAGACAAGAACATAGGGTGAGACTAAAGGAATGTACCGGTTAAATTTCAGGTATGTTAGTACGAGCATTGTGACATTGCTATGAACATGCCCATGCTGAGTTCATTGTATAGTGGAAGCGGCCATTCACTTGGTGAGGGTAAAACAACGGGATGAGGCAGTGAGGCAACTGTAGCAAAGATAGAAAAAGAGATGGAACACAGCCATTAGAATTTGGTTTGGTAAATGCATATATTGTTTATAACATCCGGTTCGACCTGAACCGCATCACATCGTACCCCTGTCTCTTGGATAGCTGCAAGTGAAAGTTGGCACCACTGTGGTAATCTAAAAAAGGCAAAATGCACAAAAAATTGGCAAGGCTCTCATGGGCAGAAATTAAATAGTGAGATACACAGCAGAAAATAATTCCAAACCTAGAAAACACTGTCCATTCTCACTCTTTTACTCCTCTGCTGTACCTCAGACTATCAACAACAACAGCAACAACAACCACAAAAAAAAAAAAGAATCATGGGGGAAAATCGTAATACAGGTGCTTCTCAGTCTTGCCCCCCAGAGTATCGGCAATGACACTAAGACCACTGATGCCTAAGACCATACAATGGGGGCAAAGACCACAGCTTGGATTGCCCACGGGGAAGAGCAAATAAATAAGCGCAAGCGCACTGCACCAGTACAAAGTTACAACCACGTGGGTACAACTTACCGCTTCTCTCTGGCCGGCCGCCGACAGAGCTCGCGGATCGATTTCCGACAGCAACTCCACGATTTTCGAGGATTGTTGCTCGGCCGTGTCATTGCCGTGCGTTTCCAGTTTGTGCGAAGCGACAGCAGCAACGATACCATGAACGTGCAGCCTACCGCAATATCAACAGTTCAAATCAGAACACTACTGTCAACATGGCGTCTGCAGCACAGTAGTACGTAAAGAACGTGACGTAACGAACAGAAGTGACGCAAGCGCCACCTTCCGCAGGATACTGAAGTTGATCAAACGGTAGTTACATGCTCGGCCACGATGTGGCCACCGGAAATCTTGTATAGTTTCTGCTTGGTCGGAATGTTTTGGAATGGCTTCGGAACGTAATAACCCGCGCTGTGCTCGTCCAATCAAGCTGAAATTTTCAGCAATTGTTTTGCACATAATTTCCCATCCACTTCCACTTCTAGGGTGGTGTGGTGACATTAGAACACCTCGAAACAGCAGGCCAGCATGCCAAAGAAATGCATTTTTTCTGAAGGCGCTTCCCGATTATCGGCGTCACTCATAAGAGCGAGACAGTCTACCCTCCACGTGTCATTGAACAACACAATGCAACAAAGTGTGCGCCGGTATCTGCTCTCCCTTTTGCGCCAGATTCGTACAAAGACCACCCATAATCTGAGATATTGGCATGTTCCGGGCCTTATGGCGCCGCAACCGCATGCCTGGCCGAAAATCATAAGACTGTCCCCCAAGTCAAGAATCATAGCTTCCGAATGGCACGAGTTTAACCACCAACAGATAAAAATGAGAGCTACAGGACTGGTACAGAGTTGCCTCTTTTTAAGAGGGGAGTGAGACCATAGCCTTAACGACCGAACGGGACTCTTGCATCCGTTCCAGTCGATTTCGAAACTTTATTCCTCGTGGACCACTGACCACTGTATCGAAAATCCCACGTGAAATACATGAGAGCATAGACACCGGATGTTGAGAGTATGCCAGGATTTCCTCCTTGGGGAGTGACGTCGCGCCGCACAAGCTCCTGCGATCGCACAAGCTTATGAGGCGCGACGTCCCTTCCGAAGCGGAGGAGTGGAGCGCGGCGTTCATAGGAGGAGACGCCAAGTAACTCTTGAGACACCCGCGCGACATTTCTTTTCTCAAGGTCGCGCCCCGTTTCGTTTCTCCTTTTTTTAGACAGAATAGGCGATTTCAGATATTACCCTGGTACTCCGCACGGGGGCCCTCAGTCGCCCAAGTCACGCGCATCGCGCAATGCGTCGTGGGAAATGGTTTGCATTCGTGCTTGCCTGCCTGTTGCTCGAAGGAAGGAGGGAAAACGGAAACCGTTTGAGCTCTTCTTCTTGTGTCTGACTCATGAAAGCTAAACCCCAAGGTGCAGTGGGGCATTCGCAACACGGCGCTCTCTGGCGGGCCATCCATGCAATTTCTGAAATCTTCTATTCCGCCATACTCTCAACATCCGGTGTCTGCTCTTCTAGGCACTAGGCACTTTTCAGACGAAAAGAAAAAGCCGGGTAGATTGTCGGCCGATGCCGAACATAGTGGTATCCGTTTCATAGATGGAATTCCGGTTGCGACCGTCCCTTTAAGGTACACGTGGAAGTGGAATTTCCGTACAATCATTGCCAGGATGGGTGGCATACACAATACGCTGCAGCACAGCGGGCAGCAAACCGCATACCCGTTGGCAGCACACACCAAAAGGGCGTTCGTGACATGTTTGAGATTGGTAAGTCGCTTTGGACGTGAACACACCACCAGTGAGGCTTGTGAGCCACTTGAGAACAAAGCTAGCCGGGACGATGGGAGGCCGCCTTGTATCAATGTTTCCAGTTCCAGCTGTTGTTCCACAAAGAGTGACGAAGTCCGAATTATCACTATCAGAAATGCACATTCCTATGTAATGTGCAGGATATAAGAGACTCTGTGCCGTTCCTGGGGCGAAGTAATTTCTGCAAATATCAATGGGTCCATCGTTCATCACAGGGAGATACCCACCTGCGTTACCGGATTGGACTTTAGTGGTCCGAGCGCCATTAAAACTCATCAGCATCAACTGGATTGAGCCCGTTATACTCCGCAAGCAGCAAAAAGCAATCTGGCATTCAGCCAATACACGTTCAGCAGTGCTTTGTTCCTGTTCCATGGCTGTAGAGCTTTGCGAAACAATACTTCACAATACTCACATGACTTCACTGAACAGTGTTTAAGTGTTTCCCGCTCTCCCAAACTTTAAAACTGGGAAGATAGAACCGCCCTGTGTGAAGCCATGTTATTGGGAATGGAATTGGCAGTGGAATATTCATGTATAGGCACATGTGAGCATTCTCCATTGCTTCCAACAGCCTCCTTCCCCGGTCGTCCGTCCTACGACTTCCCTAGGCCGTATGATGAGCATTGAAGTCACCAATCACGCGCGCTGGGGATTCCAGTGAATTCAATAACCGTTTAAGGTCAGTCCACGGAACCTGTACCGCAGGACGTCGATAGATACGAGTGTTAACAGCGTGTGCCCAAGGCGGATCTTGCAGGTGACATACTCATAAGAGCAATGACAAACTGACCCTATGGGTGCTGCACCGAGGTCATTATCAACGTATAGCGCTGTTCTGCACTCAGAAGATGGTTGAGATCGATAAACTGTGTATCCATTAACGGCTGTGTGCAGTATCCATGCCATGTTCGCATACAGCTATGTAAGGGAACTTGTACTGTTGTAATGAGATTTAAAATCAGGGAGCTTGTGACGTAGGCTGCAAGGATTCCACTGCATCGCTATGGCCTTTCCATACAATCCCATCATGCTCAGGTAAAGATGCCAGAAGACGCCGCAAAGGAAATACAAAGGACATGATATTGTGGCGGCATTGCCAGCGCCATCACATCAAGGCGCGAATAAGAAATAGCCTTGCCTCGCTCAGCCCGAGCTCTCGCTCTGACCTGGCAATTCCACCGCCATGTTGTTGTCTGGTCTCGTTAGTCTTCAGTAGCACTACAGTGGTGACCCGAACAATACCTTGGACAATACCTGACGGACCGGGACATGGCAATCGTCAATTCCTCCGGCTTCTCGGAACTGCCCGCTCCGCCTGTTTCGCAGGTCAGCTTCGAAAGCTCCGCCCACGCCTTGTCTCAGCAGGTTCGACACCTTACCCAGCTGGTCGCAAACCTTTTATGCCGACCAAGATCATCAACTTCCTGCCGCGCTGACCATCGCGCAGACTCCCCATCGGTTCCTGCGCGTTCCTGCTCCCGAACCTCCAGCAGACTTTGTCACTACCACCACAGTTTCGGCGCCGATGCACGACGCTGCCTCCTACCTTGCTCGTGGTCGCGACAGCCGAAAACCTTTTCCACGACAAGAGCGCCCGAGTCCACCAGCAGCCGCCTTTTCCACATCATTGACCGTACCAGCGGGATGCGCTTCCTCGTTGATACGGGCGCGGAAGTAAGCGTCATACCCGCCGACAAATTTTCACGCCGACCCCGACAGCAGTGCTTCAGCCTAAGAGCCGCCAACGCCTCTACCATACCCGTTTACGGCCAACGGTCTCTAACCCTCAACATCGGGCTCCGAAGAGATTTTAAGTGGCTTTTTCTTGTCGCCGACGTCACCCAAGCAATTCTCGGAGCAGATTTTCTCAACAGTTTCAAGCTGCTCGTTGACGTCAACGGCAGGCGCCTCATTGATCGCTCAACGTCCCTGTCAGTCTGCGGCCTTAACCTCCCTGCACCACCATCCCGCGTACTATCTTGCACTGCGCCGGACGTCCCCTTCGCCTCTATCCTGAAGGATTTCCCTGCGTTGACTCAACCACCCGACTGGACGAAACCCGTACAACACGACGTTGTTCACCACGTTTCCACCCGTGGCCCACCAGTTCACTTCCGCCCGCGGCGCCTCGCACCCGAAAAGTTCCGCGTGGCAAAGGCAGAATTTGACCACATGCTTGAACTTGGTATCATCAGGCCATCATCCAGTACGTGGGCTTCGCCGCTGCACATGGTGCCAAAGAAGACCGGGGACTGGCGCCCGTGCGGCGATTATCGCGCATTGAACAAAGCAACCATCCCCGACCGCTATCCCATCCCGCACATCTTGGACTTCTCAGCTCATCTGGAAGGCGCCACCACGTTCTCGAAAATAGATCTCGTCCGCGCTTACCATCAGATTCCTATGGCAGAGGAGGATATACCAAAAACCGCCATTACGACCCCATTTGGCCTGTTTGAGTTCCTTCGAATGCCCTTTGGCTTGCGGAACGCTGCCCAGACTTTTCAGAGGTTCATCGACAACATCATTCGCGGATTACCATTTGTCTACGCGTACATGGATCACCTCCTCGTCGCAAGCCGCTCCCCAACAGAGCACGAACATCATCTTCGGGCACTCTTTACCCGCTTACAACAGAGCGGCATCATTATCAACGCCGCTAAGAGCGAATTCGGAGTCGGAGAACTCGACTTCCTTGGCCACCATGTCAACAGCCAGGGCATCATGCCTTTACCATCCCGAGTCGCTGCCATTCAAGACTTCCCGCAGCCCGTTTCCGTGACCAAACTACGACAATTCTTGGGGCTGGTGAATTTTTATAGGCGCTTTGTGCCATCATGTGCAGCCAAACTGAGTCCCCTCGAGGCTCTGCTCTGCACCAAGCGCTCGAAACACTCTGTGCTGGTTTGGACCCCTGAAGCGGCAGCTGCCTTCCAGGCAATCAAACAGGCAATCGCTTCGTCGTCCCTTCTATTCCATCCTCAACACGACGCCCCAACGTCCATCATGGTCGATGCATCCAGCACAGCTGTCGGCGCCGTCCTCCAACAACGTATCTCTGGCGGTTGGCGCCCTCTAGCATTCTTTTCACGCAAGATGAAGCCCCAGGAGACTCGCTACAGTGCCTTCGGTCGCGAGCTCCTGGCCATATATCTCACCGTCAAGCACTTTCGCCATTTCTTGGAGGGCCGACAATTCACTGTATTCACCGATCATAAGCCCCTCGTCTACGCATTTTCTTCATGCAGCACAAGCTACACCCCTCGTGAGACCCGCCACCTCGCATTCATCTCGGAGTTCACCACAGACGTTCAGCACATCAGTGGTGCAGATAATGTGGTGGCGGACGCTCTCAGTCGCTTTAACTTCATTGGGACAACCTGTCAGTCTTCGCTCCTCGACGCACTGGCTCAGGCCCAATCATCCGATCAAGAACTCGCATCTTTCAGAAGTGACCCTTCGTCTTCCTTAACCATAGACGATGTCGACCTGCCAGGCGCTACACAGCCTGTCGCGTGCGACACGTCACAAGGTCGACCCCGCCCATTTGTTCCGGCGGCACTTCGACGAGAAGTCTTCTCGACCTACCATTCATTGTCCCATCCTGGCATACGCGCAACTCAAGAACTCATTTCTCGGCGCTACGTCTGGCCCTTCATGAACAAGGACATCAAGCGCTGGGTTCAAGCCTGCATTCCGTGTCAGCGGACTAAGGTTCACAGGCACACCCGCCTCCATCCTTCTCAGTTTCCCGCGCCAGACAGCCGCTTCGCTCACATCCACATCGACTTGGTGGGACCACTCCCAATATCATCCGGCTATCGTTACATCTTCACCATCATTGACCGCTTCACCCGTTGGCCCGAGGCTGTACCGGTACCCGACGCCACTGCATCCACAGTTGCAGCCGCCCTCTTGAACACCTGGGTGTCGCGCTTCGGTGTACCGTCTATCATCACGTCAGACCGAGGTCCCCAGTTCGAGTCCGCCCTCTTCTCTAGGCTCGTCAACACACTGGGCTGCAAGCGGATTCGAACGACTGCCTACCACCCGGCGTCAAACGGCCTCGTGGAGCGCTTCCACCGACAGCTCAAGGTTGCCCTCCGGGCTGCTCCCGAAACACCCTGGCCAGAAGTCATACCGCTCGCGCTCCTGGCGATCCGCTCCACCTTCAAACCTGACATAGGCTGCGCCGTCGCCGAGCTGGTATACGGCACGTCCCTACGCCTCCCCGGAGATCTCATTTGCCCGTTGCCAGGCAGCACTGCTCTCTCACCACCTGACTACGTTTCGCGGCTCCGCCGTACTATGGCCGCCCTTCGTCCAGCAACATCTCGGCCCTCGCGTGTGTCCTCGGCCTTCCAGCATCCCGACCTCGCCTCCTGCACACACGTCTTTGTGCGCTGTGACGCTGTACGGAAGCCCCTGCAACCGCCCTACAAAGGCCCTCACCTCGTGCTGCGCCGTTCACCCAACTTTTACACCATTCAGCTGAACGGCCGCGAGGACACTGTTGCCTTAGAACGGCTTAAGCCGGCATACGTCGACGCTGTACCACCGTTGCCGCCCTCCTTCTCCGTGGAGCTACTCTACGACTCACCCTCCACGGCAAGCTGTCCGCTCACTACACCAACTACTCTTCCCCCACCGTCGCCTCCTCGGCTGTCTACCCGACTCAAACCGCCCCGACAAGTCACTTGGGCTCCCAAGCTCGTTTCTGTTCGCCAGCTTCCAGCGCTTGGCTAGGAGGGAGGCCCTGTGGCGGCATTGCCAGCGCCATCACATCAAGGCGCGAATAATAAATAGCCTTGCCTCGCTCAGCCCGAGCTCTCGCTCTGACCTGGCAATTCCACCGCCATGTTGTTGTCTGGTCTCGTTAGTCTTCAGTAGCACTACAATATAATGTGGCTGAAGAATACAGACCCGTGCCCAATACTCGAGCACACTTATTAACCTTACGGTCTCGTTAGTGTTCTAGACACTCTACACAAACAAAAACAAAAAGTACAGTTAAACGTAACACTGGAAATTGGCGAAGACAAATGTATTTGATTACCCTCCCCTCCCCCGCCTCAAATGTTCCGCCTCCGGGTCCGAGGTATATGGTCACATTACGTTTAGGTAGTTATGACGAAACTTATCCTTTTCAGTCATTTGTGTTCATCGCTTGGGACATGCTGCTTAGTCAGGTTATCAATGTCTCACTCTTGCCTTGCATCCTTCGAACGTTGGGTAAGTATTGGGTAAGCTGGGTAAGCATCGGCTGTACGTTAGCCTCGTGTCCTATGTCCAATGGTTCAGGTGTGATCGAGGTTTCCGAAGTGGAGTGGAACACAATGAGGGAAGCAGTCATGTACATCCAGGAGGCTGCCGACACAGCGAGGGTCATTAACCACAGCGATCCCAATTTTCTGCTGGCCGATTGGAAATGGGTGAAGAACCACACGCGTATCATCAATCCTCTGGAGGGATCCTTTCGCTTCCACGCCAGGCGCGTAAGTTGTCATATATTTCAATGCGATATATTGACCAACAGAGTCTTAAGACCCGCAATAATGGGTGGTGCAAGTGCTAACACTCTTGTGCAATTATCTCGTGCGATACGAAGATCCATACTCGGTGTGGTGTCCCCAGTCTCCTAACCCTTCCACGGCGAATATCAAGCCATCTTACTGACGAGGTTCCTGTGCTTTCTCGAGAAATGGTGAAAAAGACATACATTAACGAACTTCTTATCGTGAAGAGCGAGCATATTTTGTCTAGAAGCTGGTGGCTCTGCAAGCGCGATTGTCTTGCTTTTCAAAGAGGACAGTCGCCATTACAAAGGACATATATGATTAGTTCCTCGGCAGCCAATCGTATGATGCACACACACTGATGTTACTTCATCCATTCGCAGTCTAAACGTGACAAGCGGAAATCAAGTTCGAGGCAGTTGGAGAAACAGAGCGAGACTTTGGCCGTCGAGAACGTTCTCCGAATAGAATCGGTAAGGGTCGCCAACGTCACATCGCGGCTTTTTTCCCTGTATATATGTTGAGTTTGTTGATTAACCGAATTTATAGGATAACAGAATATAATAGATTATATTAATCAACCGAACCCTTCTGGAAGGAAACCCCAGTTCAACATTGCTCAAACCGAGTTAGGGTTCCGATGTAGTGTTGTCAGGTGATATACCGAGTGACGCATTGGCGATACTGCTGGATCAACTGCACAATGCTAGAAGACATCTCGCTTGAGTCGCGCTTTGCGCGGTTTGCGCGTTTCTATATAGACGCTCTCGTGCAAAATGTGAATTGCGCCCATATGTGTGATACGGCAGTTCAAGTGAAATGTTTTTCTGTTCGACGATTACTAGGTGGTCGTTACCCGTACGCGTCACAGCCTACGAATCTTGATATGAACCTAGTGAAGGCCGCAGTCGTTACTACATCATTCCGCTTGAATGGGCGCTTCAAACCCATGACCTTCGATTTACTTTTGAGTCTTCTACGCTTCTTTGTGTATCGTGAACGCGTCTCAGAAAAAAATTGCAAGGAACACACTGGTCTACAAACCTCAAGTGAGGTGACGACTGTGCCAAAAATTGCTTATCCATTTCCCACGTTAAGCGCCACATTGTTAACAACACATGTTAGTTGGCACATTGTTGATAACCATATTGAATCACCACACAAAGGTGAGCTTCGCTCGGCAACACAGGGAGGGAACCATTCAGAAGAAGACAATGATGGCACTGTTGGCAGCATTGCAATATCCTTACGACAAGAAAATGTAAGACGCGGCATGGGTCGATTGATATCCATGATCGTAAGTTCGACTTTCCATCAGATACTTGGACATCGACATCATCAACTCTCTTGTCGATATTCCTGGGTGGATCATGCGGATAGTGAGTATAAATTACGTTCTCCATGGCACGACCTGTATGGCGTGGCGTGGCGTGGCGTGCGTGGCGTGGCGTGTTGGTGTGCTCGTATGATACTGGAGCTTGTGCGAAAATTGTTGAGCTCTGTCTCAGTGACGCCATACCGAAGGACTGGTACCGACTTTCAAAAAGCGCTACTTCCAACCATAGATTGAGAAGTTACCCGTCAAAAAACTCGTTACAAGTTAAGTTACCGTGTGCAAAATGTAACTAAGTTAATAACGAAGTTCCACAAAATAGCATTGCGCAGGTGCAGCGCGCGTGAGCAGTTGAGTTAGACCTTGAGTTGCCTGCGGAGGAGTGCAACACGCTTAGATCGTTTTCGTTTATGTCCAACAATAGACTTCTCCCTGTTTGTAAACAGATGACGTCATAGTGTTCGACAGCGGCAAAATTTGGTAGTACAAGGTCACGCCCGAAAGCCACGGTCTTGAGGGGATTACGATATGGTCCCTTAAAGGGCGCGACCCTCTGTCCTATTCGTTCAGTGGGAGGCAGCGAGCAAGTGCCCGTTCGTGGAACCCAGCCTTCTCCTTCCGATTTGTTTCAGTTTGAGTCTGTGTACCAATGTTTTTTTTATTCCGCGTTAGCGCCGCGAAGCAACTGTGGCTATGAGCGGATAGATGACGTACAGACGTGGATAAATGGAGAGAGGACAGCAGGAAGGAGTGGGGGACATGGGGGTTAGTATGCGTCTTGGGCCGACTTCAGGGGGAACTGTGCAGACATTCGTCTGGAAAGTCTTCGGAAAACCTAGGGAAAACATAAGACAGCACAGCCGGTGACAGGATTCAAACCCGTGTCGGCGTGGAAAGCGATCATCCTAACCACTATGCCACGGGAGCTGGTGTGTCTACCAATGTCATCATGACGTTTCTCTGGTAGAGGTCTATTCGAACGCTTTGCATCTAACTCCCTGTGGGCGCACAATGGTTCAGCTTCATTTCAATGGCAGCGGTTCTTACTTCCTGAATAATATGCTGTCATTGATTGAATATCACGTTTTATGGCAAAAAATGCCTTGAAGGAGCCGGAGAGGAAGCAAGAAAATGTGGCCTTGAGTGAAAAGCGAGTGAAAAGTAACTGAAAAGTTACTTTGGCACAGTTACCTGAAAAAGGAACGAGTTCCTCTGAAAGTTACCACGGCGCAAAAGTACAGAGTTAAGTTACAAGTTACCAAAAAAAGCAACTTAGTTACAGTAACGAGTTACTTGTAACGAGTTACCTCGAACTCTGCTTCCAACAGATTAATTCGAAGGCAACCCAAGCATATACTAGGTGTTTTAACAAGGGCCCCCGGATGAATAATTCGTTAGCAGTTGATTCTATCACAAAGCTTTCGTTGTAGTCATCATTCCTGAGACATTCTGCAAGAACTGAGCAGTGAGCGGCTCATTTTCATGCGCTTTTAAATTTTACTTCCGACGCTTTCAGAACTTCTGTTTTACCGATCGGGACATTCAGCGAAAACTATCAAGAAAAAACCCGCGTCGACACTTCCGTGTGATTTTTTTCGAGTAATTAGTTTCGATTTACATATTTCTTGCGCGGAGCAGCGTACCAATGCGCCGTCCGGCTGCCAATTACATGTTCATCTCCCCAGTCCACACGAGGGGATGACGGAAATATGGAAGCCGAAACCAATGAATTAACCTAAGGTTTGGATCGGTAAAACAAAGGTTCCGAAAGCGTCCAATTTTAAAGTTATTGATTTTATTTAATTAATGAATTTATGCAAAAGCTTTTTTGACAGTGCCACGTGTTGCGAATTATTCAGCCGGGTGGGGGGGGGGGGCTTCGTGAAACCCCCACCGTTACCCCGGCGAAGTAGGTCGACGAAGTAGGTCGTCGGTGGAGTTATTTATCCCATCGCAGCCACGGCTCCTGTGCGGAAGCAAGAGAGTACCGATGATGCCGCCTGTGGTACATACGAGTCCGACAACCCGCCTTCAGATTGCGAGACTATTTCGCAGAGCTGATAGCTGGGCTAGTTGGTTTGAAGTGTGTAAGTAACGCTAGGCGCCAGCATGTCTGTTCCGTCCCCCGTTGCTCCGCGCCATGTCGTACCTATGTACTTATTTCGTATTGTGGCGTTGTAAATTGGTGACGAATTGTTCTCGTGACATGCCGCAAGGATACGCCATCCATGTGTCAGCGAATTCTCCAAGCTATAACAAGTCGTGATGCAAAACTGTGCGGCGCGCCCTTCACTCGAAGGCTCCAAAGCCTCGACATCAGTGAACGTTTCCTAGGAAGTTTGCGACAGGCGACAGTTTCAGCTGTTTACCACAATATAGCCTCCCTTAGTAGCACAATTTATTGCCGGAACGCAGCGATGTGTTTTATTCAAACGTTGCAAAAATGTGGCTAATGTCCTCTTGAAAATCTATTGCAGCAACGTTGCTAGAAAATATTTCTGCAACATTGTGACAGCACTAGGACAATGTTTCTAAAACAGAAATACGATATTGAGGCGACATTTTGTTAATGTGTCCGCGACATAACAGCGTTACAGCCATATTGCTTGAATGCAAATACAGTATTACGGCAACACACACCCCAACATACACTCCAGGTTGCAGCAGATGTCATGGCAACGTTTCGTGAACGTTATCCTGCGACGTTGCCTGAGCGTCGCTCATATCCACGACTTCAACTTTATTTGCAAACTCATTTGTAACAGTTGAGCAACACGTCTGCACAACATTGCGGCAACGTTGTACACATGTTTTAACGCGTGGGAAGCCATATGCATGGCTGACAACATAAGTGCCGTGCCCCTCTAGCCTGGCTTGGGAGGGGGAGACCTGAATTGTCATCAAGTGGGAGAGCTACCTATGGATATAGGCCCCATTAGGCATCCCACAGGAATACAACATTTACTGAAATACAAACTGTTGGGGGGTACTTTCATCAAGCGCATTGGGGCGTAAAACGTTTATAGCGGTGATGGGGATGTGTCTTTGCAATTAACCCATGCATCTACAACGAGTCACATATACCATAAGTACCGTGTAAGTATAGGTGCCGTGTTCTTGAGTCAGGCTTGTGCTATTTGAGATATTAAATGCTAGAAGTGGCACGAGACCCCTTCACAAGACCTGGACACATTAGTGAAATGTTGCCACTACATTGTATTTGTGTTCCATGAAATATGGCGCTAACGCTGTGTTAATGTTGCAGAAGTACAACGCAAGTGTTGCCTTCGCACCGTATTCGTGTTGTAACGCTGTAAGATTGTAACGCTGTCTCAGTGTTGCAGAAATATTGCGCAAATATTGATTCAATCTCGTATTTGTGTTGAAGAAATATGCCTGTAACGCTATCCCAGTGTTGCAGGAACATTACATAAATGCTGCCTCCATATTTATTTGTGTTGGAGAAATGTTGTTCTAACGCTGTCACACTGTTCCGGAAACATTAATGGAATGACGCTTTCGTATTGTATTTGTGCAAATATGTAAATATGTGTGTATATATGCATGTGTAAATATGTGTATATGTAAATATGTGAAATATGGCAGTAATGTTGCAGAAATTTTTGAAGAGATGTTTGAGGTAACATTTTCACAACGGTCTTGTTGTAACACGTTGTGGTGCTAGGGAATAGTAATGTTGACTTGAAGGTGACTGAAGAACGTTCAAACACTGTTCCTGAGCAACATTTGAGAAACATCCCAGTGCCACGTTGCAGGAACATAGTAAAACGTATAGTAACGTCAGCCCACTTTTTCTATTACAATAATGTTCACGAATGTTCTAAACATTGCTCCGCATTGGACAGCATGCGCAATGCTGCTTCAACGCTCCGGCAACAATATGTACTACTAGGGACCTGCTTGCAAATCGCTATTGTTGATTGGTACGTCTGTCACGTAACTGAGGTATGTACATGGTCTGTATGTACGTCAGGAGTGTAAGGCTTGTCGCTCATTGCGCTAGTGGTGTAGTGAATGCATTACGACGTTTTTTGCAGAAGGGTCTTATTGCCGAACCAACTGGCGAAGAGGATCTTGTGTCCGACGAGAGCGCTTCGCTGTCCGAACGAATTGCCAAGCCTCTGAGAGAAAAGTTGATGGACCTCTTCGAACACGAGTACTACGAGATGGTCATCACTAACACGTCGCTCTCATTTGTGCTCGTCTTGTGGGGAACCCTGGAAGCCATTCATGCGTATCATGAATACAATATTTGGTTTGTGATTGCCCTGGAATTCTTCTACCTCACCATGTTCTTAGTAGAAGTGGCCCTCATGGTGAGTCATATAGGAAGGCGTTCGCATGCTGAGTTTGTGTGAACACACTTGGATTCGTACAGGCACCATATACAGTACTTTTTGAGAGGGGACAATTGTTGTGCGCATATCAGCCTTCTCGGCCGTGCAACTACTACTAGCCCTCCCGAGACTGAAAACATGGCACGGTGACCTTCCCTGATTTCATTACTCACCTCTTGTAGAAACGCCACTTACATATTACGCGGCCAACCTGCGCACCACCTGGAACCCCTTAGCAAGCTCTTATAACTGCATGTGACAACACAAATTCGCGAGTAATTCGACGGTCATTCTCTGCTACAGTTCTGCATATATTAGCGCCAGAGGTTATGAATTTCTGCATGAGGCCGCTCAGTAAACCGGTTCGGGTGGCTCTCGGCAGGTTCATGAATTCCATTGCATCAATCTATCACGTTGTGCTGAAATGCTTCCTGGACGCCGTTGTCCTAACAGAGCATATAACGAACCGCAGATTTCGGCGTACGGGCAGAAGTTGGTAAACCTGGACAACTACAACAAGCTCGATCTGATCCTCGTTGCCATCTGCTTCTGCTTGTTCATGGTACAAAGTACGATGTCGGCCGCATCAATGACACAGGCGCTCCAGGAGGGGATTTCCGTCGCTTACATCGCTGTTGTCGCAGCACGTCTTGTACATGCTGTCAAATACATTGAGGTATGCCTTGATTAAGTTTCCGGTAAGCGTGCTATCGCTTCATGTTATCCCTGAGAATATAGCTATAAGCCCGAGTTCCTATAAGCCAGGTGGAAAACACTTAGAGTTCTCTTGACGCGCGCGCGTGCGCGTTGCGTAGTAACAACATAATAGGTACGTTGATTAAGCGCCCTTACGAGTGTATCATACCCCACTCGCCTAACGCGAGAGTCGCGCCATCGGCACTACACACTCCGGCACTACTACTCATCTCAAATGTGGGCGCCGAAGTAGACCAGTGCTTTGGGCTTGAAACCGTTGGCGTGGCGTATTTCCTGTTGAGAGCGCGACCGAGCGCAAGCGACTGGCGCTGGCAGAAAAGTATTTCCAAATCGAGTAAATGGCACGCTTCGAAGCATAATACTGACGAATTCTCCCATTTCGGGAACTATCGTTCTTTCTTTCTTTCTTCTTTTTTCAATTGTCGCCATGTTTTCCTATTACTGGGTAACTCCCAACCGGATGTCGGCGGTAATTCGCGGTCGTGCTCACGTTTGGCAGTCACCTTCACTGGAACTTGTTCCTGTGGAGTGTAGTACAGATTTTCAATCATTCACGTCTCATTTTCTATTTGCGAGAAAATGTCCTCAAATCCGCTGCCGTCCAAGCCACAGCGTCCACAGTCTCTGCGCTGCATGAGCAGACAACAGGAAGCGCGGCATCACAGACCTGGCATCACAGCGCGGCATCACAGCTCGGCATCACACATGAGCTGGTTTTCGCAGCTACAGTGTCACATACTCCCCGTTTGGGTGCGCCAAAGAGGGGAGCCTACTTAACGCACCCAATGTTCCTCAAGTGGAACCTCAGAAGATGGCAAGACAAATGCCCGCAGACAACTCATAAGTCTATCATACTGGTATCAAACTGTTGATGGTAATGTGATAAAAGAGAAAAAGAAATGGGGACGTGAATCACGACGAAGTCGAACTGGCTTCCCGCAGGAGGCTTAAATACAGAACAGATGAACGAGTTAAAGTGATGGAGTTCAACATGCAGTTCAAATCAGTGTAAAATGTCGAAATCACTGCGGGCACACACCGCACAGATTCAGCAAGTCATAGAATGTCTATAAGCAGACTTTCCCGGATGTACGGAGAAAAAGTGCCCTCAGCGCCTTGTCGAACGATTGAGGACCTAACAGTTTCGCGATGTCGAAGGCTTGGGATTCCACACGAGACAGGCTTCCCTCTAAAACCCTTTGAGTATCAACGTGTTTCCGACACCTGAGGAAGATGTGTTCTACGTTCTCTACAATGCACCGCCCACTGCAGTTCGGAGAGTCATGATTCTAAATTTATTGACACCCCTATGACTGTAAAATGAGTCTTAGATAACTCACACCCTTATTGGTGTAAATGCTACACCCCAATGAAGGGTGGAACAGGGGCGTCACATATTACACCCAAAAGAAAGGTGTTTATTGGGTGCATTGACCCAAAAAATGGCAGGTTCTGAAAAAAAAGGCTGACTCTGCATATACTAGTGTGAATCTTAGCTATCTAGCTTTTTTATTACCGTGTTAGCGCAGCGAAGCAACTGTTGCTATGACCGGCGTACAAACGTGGACAGAGGACGGCAGGAAGGAGTGGGGGACAGGGGGGTTAGTGTGCGTCCTGGGCAGACTTCAGGGGGAACTGTGCCGACATTCGTCGGGAAAGTCTTTGGAAAACCCAGGGAAAACCTCAGACAACACAACCGGTGAGAGGATTCGAACCCGTGTCACCGGCGTGGAACACAATCACTATGTCACGGAAGCTGGAATCAGCTTAGATAGCTGTGCACTTCAAGAGCTTAGAAAAGCTTGGCAAGCTAAGCAAGTGCTTCCGCTTTAACCTATTATGGAAGATTGAGTTAGCATTCATTATGTCACATTTACGCTCTTCCCGCATGAGCACGGCTCAAATGTACTTATACATTTAAACTATTGTGGGTGATAGTGAAATTAATATACGAAAAGAAAAAGTGGAAAGCACCAAAGATCACGAACAGCTAGGAAAAAACAAGGGAAGTTTATTAGATTATAGGGGGAAGTCTACGTTTCGACAGCAGCAGTCTTCAACAGGGCTTTCAAATGGCGAAGGCAGGCTGCTGTGTTGCAGTGTCGACTTGCCCCCTTAATCTTTAATAACCCTCTTGTATTTTGTGTTCGCAATGCCTTCGCCATTTGCAAGCCCTGTTGAAGGGTGCTGCTGTCGAAACGTCGACTTGCCCCCATAACCTAATAAACTTCCCTTGTTTTTTCCTAGCTGTTCGTGATTTTTGGTTCATTCCACTTTTTCTTCCCAATGCTTCCCAACTTCATCTTGATTACTTGTAGTCTACAGGGTGTCCCAGAAAACGTGTCATTGAATTATAGTAAAAAAACTACGCCACCTAGAATCATGCGGTCAACAGCATTTGTTCTTATTAGGTTTTTGCCACCTGATAATGTGAATGTCATGTACTTAAGTTATTATGTAAATATTTGCGAACTGAACTCGGAAATTTGCCAAGTAAAGGTCACTTTTTTACCCCACCAATATGAAGAGCGTGCCGAATTCACTCAAATTCATGATAATTCAGTGATATTCACGAGCTATTCCATCGTAAAGAATAGCCGAATATCATGCTTTTCGGAGCACCGGACCATAGCGTGCGATGACGTTTTCAGCGCAATCGCCCTCAGCGCGACGAAAGGAGGTTCCGAAGTCAGCCCACAGAGTGACAGTAGAAAAACAGTTCCTAAAATCGGGAGCGGGAAAGCATGATCCCAGCGAAAGTCTGACGTGATAAGCCAGCCGTGCCTGTTTTATCTTTCTGCGATGTCGGGGAGGGCTGGGTTTCCAACCTCCTTTCGTCGGACTGACAAAGATTGCGCTGAAAAATTCATCGTGCGCTATTCTGTGCGACCTCCGTAGAGCATGTTGTTCGGCTATTTTTTCCGATGGGATAGCTTCTGAATATCCCTGTCAATTATCATTAATTTGACTGAATTAGACACGCTGTTCACATTGGTGGGCTAAGAAAGTGACCTTTACTTGGCAAATTTCCAAATTAAGCTCGCAAAAATTTACATAATTCAACTTACGTTACACGACATTCACATGAGGAGGTGGCAAAAACTCAGTAAGAACAAAGGCCATTGACCGCATGACTCTAGGTGTAGTTTTTCATTATAATTCAATGACACGTTTTCTGGGACACCCTGTATATCTTTTTCGCGTCCATCTGTACTAAGTTATCTATATATGTATTACGAACATTATCACATTATCATACATCGAGAAGTTACCCGTCAAAAAGAGTTGCCGTCAAAAAAGAGTCAAAAAGTTACCGTGTGCAAAATGTAACTAAGTTAATAACGAAGTTCTTCAGCCTGAAATGTAACTGAGTTACTGAGTTTCTTAAAAAAAAAGAGCGAGTTACTTCCAAGTTTCTTCGGACACAAAACAGCCTTAGGTACTAGGAAGCGCAGCGCGCGTAAGCAGTTCAGTTAGACCTTGAGTTGCCTGCTGAGGAGTGCAACACGCTAAGATCGTTTTCGTTTATGTCCAACAATAGACCTCTCCCTGTTTGTAAACAAATGACGTCATCCTGTTCGACAGCGCTAAAAATTTGGTAAAGTTGAAGTACGCTCGAAGCTAGTGGTGAACAAGGTGGCGCCCGAAAGCCACGGTCTTGAGGGGATTACGATGATGAGTTGTACGTTACCCGTTACCCAGTACCGAGTACCAAGTACTCGTTACCCAGTAACCAGTTACTTTTTTTGTAACGAAGTAACGACCTAGTTACTTTCCTAAAATTTGTAACTACTAACGTATTCAGTTGCGAAAATCGGGAACTCGTTACTGGACGTTACTCGTTACCTGGACTCGTTGCCCGGACGACATGGTAAATTACTGTGTGGAAATTCCCGAAATTGCGTGCGCTTGAAACACGAGGTGACATGGCCCGGATGTTCAGCTCCTGGGAGCCTCTGGTCGACAGTCATTCTTTTGTTGAGTCCTAAGGTGACCGGAGTGAGAAATGCCGAAACGCGTTCCGATCAAGTCATTGACCATGAAAGCATTCTTGGAAAAGGATCCTGGATGTTCTTCTTTTTTTTTTGTGTGTGTGTGTGTGTGTTATATCTCAGCTCCTGCCAATGGATATACTAGAGTAACTAAACTGGCGTAAACTCGGATCCTGAGATGGCATTGTCATTCTTTGTTGATTCGTCGTGTTGTTGTATGGTGTGTTCACGTGACCTGGACGACGAGATCCAGAGTATTATATGCAGCTCGTCCGTGTCATTAGCAAAGCAGCGTATCCCGGGAAGACACATTAGTCCCTGTATTTTCTATCCCACCTCCACACATGTAGGCTGCATTGAGGATCACTCGTTGCATTATAAGATGTCACAGATGATAATCAAATCGGTGTGGCAGTACATCCCACACGTCGTATTCAAATTTGCAGAAGCGTCTTCAATATTTTTGTTCCAGTCACCGTATCAATCGAATACTTCGCGGAGCTATAGTGCAGTGTAGGGAGGAGGTAGCCCGAGAACTGTGGCTGTTTGATGGTTTACAGTTGAGGGGGGGGGGGGGGATGTTTATGAAAAAAACGAAAGTGCTCATGCAAAGAGCCAGTTTACCAGTTCACATAAACGTAGAATTGCGCAGACGTCGTGTAGCCTCCTAGCAGTGGTGCAAAAATAACGGAGTAAAGCAGCTGTTGACATTGAATTTACAGGAAAAAATGAATGCCTCATTACTAATCAGGCGCACACTATTTCCAATACATGCATTAAACAAAGATGGCTGTATTTGATGCAGCCATTTTTCACAGCAACGAGGCTTTGCATAGTAATTTCCCAGTCTTGCCACAGAGGCTCTTCTCTCGAGGAAACGCACCAAAAATAACAAAAACCGATGCCCATTTGCCATGCCCATCGAGTACAAAACATTCTTCAAAGTGAATTCCTTGTAAATTATCGGACCAAATAGAGCACGTGTCAATTTTGATTTTGACGTGGTTGTGGCTCTGTAATAGCATGATAACGTCAGAGTCACTCATTACTATCGAGTAACGGGAACGCGTTCCTTTTGCTGATTTGGTAACTAGTAACGTATTTAGTTCCTTTTTTTCGTGGTAACGAGTAACTGTACTTAGTTCATTTTTTTCGGTAACGTGTACAAGTCTGCGATGGTCCCTGAAAGGGACGCGACCTTCTGTCCTACTTTTCTCTCAATGGGAGGCGGCGATCAAGCGCCCGTTCGTGGAACCCAGCCTCTCCTTCTGATTTGTTTCGGTTTCAGTCTGTTTACCAACGTCATGAGGTACGTTCGATTAGGCCTGCACTGCCTGAACCAGTTCCGGTGGTGCTGCACTCGCCCGTTCGTTTCAAACCAGTGCACGCCAAGTGTAGCCCTAGTGTAAGGAAACTCGGTAGTGCAGAGTAGTGCAGAGTAATGGCACCAAGGGCAGCAGACGACACGAGGCAAATAACAGCAAAAAATAATAGTAGGGCTTTCGACGCTTTCTGTGCCATAAAATGTCAAACCATCCAGTGAGGCCAAACATACGAGTGTCCGTTCCTTGTCAATGTCATGCATCTGTGGCACTATACTACGTGACTACCAACATCCTAACAGCGTGATTATGCGTACAACAATTGATATTATTGTTTGCGGTTCATCGCACGTGATTTCTGAACTCTGAAGGGAGGTTCCAGGGCTAAGGCATGAAAAAGCGCACATTTGGACTGAATCTTGCTATATGAAAGATTGTCTTTTGCGTGCAGCTCATAGGCGTATGGGCAGCGTATCTGCTCCACCGTTACTTAAACGCCGTCATCTATTGCGCCTATGAAGCAGGGCATGCCATCGTGACTGGGGAGGAAGAGGTGCAGAAGAACGTCTGGAAATTCGTAGACTCCCCTGACCTAGCCATGGAGATCCGTAGTAGGGCAACGGTCAACAGGCAAGTGACTATAGTAGCATCGTTCGTGACGTTATGCACCGTAGCTTGCGTGCCTGTGTGCAATGCGATGACTTTTGCTAGGTTGTCGGTACTACATAAACTGGCTATCATCCAATCCCGCTTTCCCGGAATCGTGGTAGCCTTCCGTAGCCGCCAGGCGAGCACTGCTATCCTAGGAGACTTGACCCGCCAACTGGCCGACATGCAGATGGACGGTCTTGTCGACGGCGATGACTACCGACTGCTCCGTCTGGTACCTAATCCCTTCAAGGGTGCGACTTACAGATGTTTCAACTGTTCTGTGCTTCCTTCAGAAAATTCAGGCGAGACACATGCGCATAATCGGCGAAGCCTGCAGCCTGCCCACAAGTTACAAGCCCATTGCCATGCTCAGAGTCATTCCGTGGATCAACTCGGACATAATACGCCAGTTTCTAGCGGTAAGCATGCTGTGCGCGTCGATCGGTCTGGGGCGCGTGTTGCCGGAATAAGATTCAAATCGGCCTGCTGTCAGTACACGAGACGCTTCAATGTTGGTACAGTCTTATATCTGGGTTCCAGTTTAAAGACGTTGTATGGGCACACGTACAGCAAATTTTCATAAAATTTCAGGTCAGCTTTTCTGAGAATAGCTTGGTCTTTTAAACCGTAGTAGCTTTGATTGTAATGCCGCACTGCCGAACGAAAATAATGTGTCGTGCTTTCTGAATGATGAAATATGTCCACACTCTGTATGAAAGCCAGTTTGAACTGTAGTAACAAGCTGTCTAGAGGTTTTCTCAGTTTGCCAATATTTGCCACTCTAGCTGTTTACCACGATGCAGGTCTTCTGCCTGGGCAGTGATTGATGTGGATTTAAAATATTTATAGAATAAAAATTGGCTAGACGATTCTAGTATTCCGGACAAGTGTGCGTATGTGCTTGTTGTCTGGTTGCTTCTGTAAAATCACTGTACACAGAAATTCTTAGCCTGGAAAGCTGAAGCACACAAAGTATGTTATTTCACTCTGTAAAACGTACCGAGCGGGTGAACACTGAGGAGAAGACCCACGGCGTGGAGCCCTTGGTATTTCGTATGAATATCTTCTTTGCAATATTGACCTGCTATTTGATGCCTACAGATAAAGATAAAGCCAGTCTCTTTCGGTCCCTGCGATGTTATCGTGGAGCGAGGCGAGGAGAACCCTATTATACTGACGTATTCTGGTATCTTAAAAGTAAGAACTCTGGAATACCTCCATGAGCACGTAAACGAGTGACAATGTCCCTTGCAGATCGAAGGGGAACACGAGGAACGCGGCGATGGCGCCCTACCGAATTCTGCGTCGCTCTCATTTTATTTCAACGAAGGCTATTTTGTCGACTACGTTGCTTCACCCGCCTGCATCGGAGAACTCGGCCTCATCACCGAGGAAATTTCTATCACGAGGGTCGTTGCTGAAACTCAAATCAATGTAAGACGTGTACTTCAATCGACACTTTCATGAAGAAGTAAGAGGAACGTTCACTTCTGACATGGTATCTGCGATGGAAGTAGATCGCTCGGATGCCTGTCATCACGGTGCTCCTTTGAAGTGGTACTCCATTGTTGTCGCGAAAGGCGGGGAGGTCATGTGAAAACATGAAAAAAATGTACATACGTACAAACATACTGCTAGATCGCATCGCGATCCCTGAAATCTAGGTGGTTTAGTTGTGAGGGCTCTGGAGCACATGAGTAAGGCACAGCACGATAGGCACATCAGTGACGCGCGATCGCGCCAGATCTGGCGCCTTGCGACTCAGAATAGGTGCAGTGTTGCAAGACCGAGGTTGCGCTTAGGGCCCTACTTTCATGCCCGCGTGGTGCGTAAGAAATGCAATGTCACACTGAGCAAAATGGTACATAAATATTGTTGCTGCTTATGCAAATATCCGAACTAACTAAAGGATACTTGAAAATACAAGGATAAGGCTATAGTTCAAGTGGTAATACAAAGGTCACAACTGGTGTCTACGTCTTTCAAATCAGCAGGTGATTGATTTCTTCTTGCACGTGTATCCGCTGGTGATTCCTGTGTATCAGATAGCTCAGTAGATGCCTCTGTAATAGGAGTGGGAGGAGGTTTCAGCAAGTTGTCTAGTGACTTCTGCAGTTCAGGTGAGGGAGACGACAGCTGCTGGTCGGACGTCGCAGGTTGGAGCAATGAAGGGCCTATTACTATACCGTCATATAATTATATCCATACCGTCATATCCATCAATTAAATCCCCTGGTTAAATACGAGGGGCTCATTTAAATAAAAATTCAAATGAGTTTTGTGAAAAACATGACTTCTGAAGTAGGGCGCCGTGTGCATGACCTTCGGTGGACACCTTTTAAAGAAAAATCTGCCACCGAAGCGGGTCAATTGTTAGAGTTGGTTTGTAGCGGGTCGCAGTGAAGTTCAAAAGGACGCTCTTCCACTCCCTTACCCACCAACGAATTACGTGTTCTTGAGCTTGCTTCGCAACGGAGAGTGCTGAAGAAAAAAAAAAGGAAAGCATGTGATATATAGGCATTATGTGATTAACCGTGTTTCGTCCGTGCGATCATACACTCTAAAAAGAGAACTTCACCACATAGCACGCTGTGCGCCAACCATCGCCACGAATGATAGAGTTATCGCTTCTGATTCGAAGAGAGAGGTGGGCGTACGCCTGTTTGTAGCAATTTGGATATATGAAACCCGAGACACCAAAACCATTTCATGACGGAACAGGAAGGAGCGGAGAATGTTGCCAACACTTCGTAGAGCACATACGCCAAACCCGCTGTGCAGGCACCAGTGGGATTTGCGTCCCATGCGGTTTTCCCAAGCAAGCAATGGCCGATGGCCGATGGCTATTGCTTTGGTCTGTATCTTGGCACAAGCTTCGCACAACGTAGGCTGGCCAATGCTTGGCAAATCATTGGCCAGGGTACAGATCCGTATCAAACAAGCTTGTTGGCCGATGATGTACCATGCAAGGCCAGGTAGGCCAGCCTAACTATTACCAAGCTTCGCCCATCCTTTGTTTGTTGCTTGGGTTACGCAAAGCGGTATTCACAGAAAAACGCACTTCAAAAATCGGTGCCCTAATGGCTTCTAATCCTGGTTGACTATTTGATGGTGAGGAAGTCTGGGATTTTCTAGGATGCATGGAATGGGGTGTTGACATAAACGGGAGCTTTAGTCTAAGGGACCAGGTGTAGGTGGGATACAAGATTTTCTGATAATGTTGGAAAGGTGGGATCCGCTGTCAAGAAGCGTGGTGACTTTCCCGATGTTCCACTGTTGCACCAGTCACACTGCCCATGCAAGGTGTCAGAAGGTGGAAGACGTGAAAAATATTGCTGAGCATATCCCTGGCGATGGAGTAGTGCTGATGTTGAGAAAGATGGCCCTTCTCTCGTACATACAGCATCATTCAGGTCTAGGCCTGGACGGAATGCTGACGGCCCGTATTTTTTGGAAAGTGCATGTTCGATAACGTTCGTCTTGTTGTTATATGCTATGCGATCACGTTGGGGTGCAGGCATGGCGGCGTGAGCCAGTGTCATTCTTACGTGGGGGGGGGGGGGGGCGAGAGGGGCAGCCTCCGCAGGCACCTTCGCCTGAGGCGGCGCCATACTGCAGGTTCCGGTAGAGTCCGGGAGCGGGAGAGTCAAGAGAATTTTTTAGCTCGGAAGTAGACTAGCTTTCTTGTTTTTTCTTTTTTTGTTTGCAGACCTTTGTGTGTGTGTGTGTTGAAGGGCAGCGGGGGGGCGCTTCACGTTTATTCTGCCGCAGGCGGAAGCTCGCCTCCTGACGGCTCTGGCGTGGGCTAACCATTTTCTTGTGATAATCTAGGGTGATGGGTCGAGTTGGAGACTTGTGCATTGTTGCCTCCCTGTATACAGGGTGTCCCACCGAAAGAGGGCCAGGGGCTAAAAAAACAGTGCTTTACACAAATGCAACCAACTGTACGTGCTTGGCAGTTGTGTGGTCTATCAAAAAAAAGATTTTTTCATCGCCCTTTGTCAATTAATTAGCGGTAATTAATTTTCCAACTTTTTAATGATCGGTTTTAGCTCTCAGATGTCAATGAGGAGGTTGTAGTAGATGTCGAAAGAGACACAACTGAAGTGGTTCAAGGTCGCTATGGCTTGTGGTTTCGTTTTTTCCCGGGTTTAAAAATTGATTTCTGAAGCCGCGCGCACCACAGGTGTACAGGACAGGCGATGTCGATTGTGCCATATGTGAGGGTTCTGAAGCACAAGAGCAGGGCACATCATTGACGCGTGTTACGCGCGTGGTCGGGCGGCTGGCGGTTCAGATGTAGTGTTGTCAGACTGAGGCTGCGCTTAGGGCTTCCTCTAGCTATTCACGTACTATAGACGTTCCTCCTAGGCTTTCGAAGTATCGTATTCACAGCACCCAATGACCGCACACGGTGATAGATACGATAACTTCGCGGGGCAGGCAACTCAATTTTCCTTTATGAATAGAGGAGCCAAGTTTCTCGTTCTTTTGCAAGTCTCGACTGTTAGTTGCAACTGCGCTGAGAGCAAGGAGCGCAAGCGCTCTGCTCTGCGTTCTGGGAACCTTATTCTGTAAGCCGTGCCTGGGGAGGGGTTCCCTATTCCCATGCACATCTTGTTTTAGGGTAAATGTTACTCATAAGGCAGCTAAAGCCAAGTTGTATTAAATAGATTGGATCAGTTTGTTTGAAATACCTACATGTTATTGACACCTTATAACAGTTAGAGCACTGCAAATGTAGTCCTGAAATTGCTGTGAGCTCCTTGTCTAAAAATCGGGAGCGCACATAGCACATGATTCACTCACTCTCTTCGCTCACTCTTTCTAGGCTTACATGGTACCTAGGGAGCGTGTGATAAAGGCGATGGAGATATTCACTCGCCCGCCCAGTTTTCTTTACCAGATCTGGGCGCACATCGCCAAAAATATTGGTCTGCTAATCCTCCAGACCCATCCCAAATACCAGGTATGTTACCATCTTTTCCGTCGATGACTTTCCAGTGGTGCATGAACCTGAAGACACTGCAATATCCTTACGCCACGCAGACGTGGCCAGCAGGACGCATCAGGCGCCGTCTGGAGTCTTTTCTGATGCCAAACCTGGAGAATGCGTCCAAGCTGATTCTCACTCCAGATATCCACGATACTCTTCTCATCCAGGGTGTCGCCATCGACACCGAATCTCAGGAGACCCTCACAGGGCCCATGTATATTCCTCACCGCGTACGGAGGCTTAGTTTTCCGGTCAGTGTAGAATTTTTTATCTGAAAGGGACTAAAGATGGACGAGATGGATACACTTCCCCTCATTCCCCACCGTACGTTGCCAAACGACTCCTATTGGGCGCACTGCATATCGGGTGACTAAAACCTCAATGTGGGCCTGTTTGTACGTAACTCCATACGAACTGCATGCAACTGTGCTGCAGAGCGCTCAACTACAACCGTGGTTGTCAGTGTTCGTGTAGGGCTCGTGTGGTAGTTCCGTAGCGCTTTTAACAGTATAGGAATATACAGGGTGTTTCACCTAAAGTGATAACAAATTCTAAATTCTACTCGTCTGAGGATTGTGGGACTTTCGGCAATTACCTCCTTGAAACTTTTGCCACCATTGTGGAAGACTTCGGAAAATTTTTAATTGCGGGAAATTATTTTTTAAACTTTGAAAGTTGTCTCACTTTTTTAGAGAAATATGAAGTCCTCCACGGATAACCGCAGACTCAACAAAAACTACGCGCAGTATCGCAACAGAAATAGTCGAAAAAAAGTAAATTTCGCTTTAGCCCCGCCTGCTTGATTTTCGCAAAGAACCGCACGCGAAATGTTCGTCTAGAGGAAAAAATGTCCCGGCATTCATTTGTTTTGCCTTTGTGGTAAGACTGTTGTTTTGTTTTCTTTGTGATGAGACGGTTGTCATCAGCATCAAGGTCGAGGAAGGAAAGGTATCATAGAGGAAGGAAAGGCAAAACAAGAGGCGGGAACGCTTCCTCCTCTCCCCACACCTTCCGTGCTCTCTTCTTTGCGACATTATTTTTGCGACTTAGTATTTATGTAAAAAGTGAGGTTCGCTTGGCAATTTGCAAAGTTCAATTGAAAAAATATCCCTCAATTAAAAATTGTCCCCAAGCGGCAAGTTCCCAGAAAGTAACTGCCGCAAGCCCAACAATCCTTCTCCGAGTACGTCGCCAGTTAGAATTTTTCACCCGTATAGCAGGTTTCGGTAGATCAGAAGACGACGACAACGACTGTGACAACGGTTCCTTCGACATGGCTGACATCAAGTGTCTGATATTTGATTTGTCGGCGTCCGCTCCCTAATCCCTAATGCCTCATAGATGTACCGCACATGAAAACAGTATTAGCGTGTACGATAACACATGCGACAATAATTGTTTATTAATATCCAGTGATGAAACTCGATGTATTAGAGATTGACGAACTGATTACTCTGTTTCATTACTAAAGCATAGGGGAAATATATTGTACGGGCGCCAACAGCATTATGCGCAAGTCTGCTGTAGGTGGCACAGCTTTGTTATTACCTACTTGCAGCGTTGCCTTTTCCTACAACTTCCGTTTCAATTTTTCTAGCTGGTGCTCTTCTTATTGAGCTTTTATTTCCAGGGTATCTACCACCACCGCGTTCGTCCGCTCCTCCTGATCATCGCAGACAAACGTTACCGGCTGCCCCCGGAGTTGGATTGGCTGCGCCCTTGTGAAGGGGCCGAGGATGACGAAGGCCAATATCGGGAGTACATGAATAAGGAATTCGGGCAACAAGAACAGCCTCAGGTCTTCGTGGAGGATGAAGATTAACGCCTACTACATGTCATATTTATGAATAAGGAAAATATAATAGTCGGTGCTTAACACGCATCAGTTTGGCGTATTTTGTCTGCAGCCTTCTTTCGATCGCCCTCCGCAGTTTGGAGTGGGAGTGCTTATGCTTCGCGCGTACGTCTCCCGGGCCAGAGCCTCCGGGAGCAGACTGTGCAATCTTGTACAGAATTTGGGGTGGGTGGTGTAACTTGCGTTGTGTAATGGGTTCTTGTCACCCTTCCTGTTTGATATATCACATAAGTAGGGCTCGGAACTTGTGCAGAAAAATCTTCCAAACTATGCATGCAAATATGTGTCGCGTAACGTCTAAATATGCACAAAATGAAAGAAATATGATACTAGGAATGTTGCTCAGGAAGCTTTTGTGTACCTTGAAACTTGAAAATACCCACATTGTCTAAAAAAACGTTCTGCGAGTAAAAATGCATATTCCTTTTTGGCATTTGGTGCGTACGTTCACGCGTGTACACACTCGCAGACTGCAATACTTTGATTATTTTATTCTTATGAAGCACAACTTGTCGCGCGTTCTTTTTGTAGAGGTTGGTTCTGGGTGTTAGTGGTGCTTGCCGAATCCACTGACTGCGTTGCACGAAGCAGCCTAAAAGCAGCGTAGTAGCTTAGATGCGCAACTGGAACGTGGGTTTTGGTCGATGACCTTCCTTTTCAAATAAAGTGAGCAAATCAAAGGGAACGGCAGAAAAAGGTAAAATGGCGCATATTATGCAACAGTCATGTTGTATGACGATCAAGAAGAAATTATACGATGTACGAAACATTCTAGAATTGTGCCGTGTTAAAACGTGTTAAAAACATATGCATTTCGCGTTTCCCAGGACCCTATTGATACCGGTGGTGCCGAAAAATACCCCGGAAGGATTTTTTTTTTTTCAAATTCGGAATATTTCGAAAAAATCCAAATATGCAGTACCGTGTGATCCGCCATCCTGTCAATGGGAAAGGAAAACATCCGTTGGAATGCCCACTTGTGAACTGTAGGTCTAGCCTGGCATTACTATGTACGAACGGTGCCCTTGTTTCGTTGTGCTTAGGTGCTTATACAATGATGACCTGGTTGTGAGGTCGGTGATCACCTTTTGACACCACTTGGGGGTTCCGAATATTCCTTATCTGTGGTTGTCAGGTCAAAGAAAGGTCAGTCTGCTTGGGATCAGGGGATGTTCTGAATTCCAAAGAGTTTCAAAAGCCGATCGCTGACCCTCCTAGCCTTCTAGTTCGGCTTTGTACTCTTTCAACTCTCCTGGCTACACCACTACAATAATGACTGTGTTGTATTGATGCAAAACTATAGATAAACTGACTCTCGATACTATCGACAGTTTTTTTTTTCAAAACAACCGATGGTCTCGAAAAACTATCGACATTCGACTATCGATAGTACTATCCATATTGAAAAAAAAAACTATCCATAGTCTTACAATAATTGGCTATCGGTAGTGCTGTTCTTTTGTTTTTCGTTACATCAAACGCTAGATTTGGTTTTCACCATCGATGCTTTCGTTCCCGTCTTCGTTTTCGCACTGGCACAGTGACAACGAAAACCGAATTCCCGTTTAGCTGTAATGTATGGGTGATGCACTGCAAGAAGCGAAATAAGATGTGCATCATAATCATCGCACTCACGAGACCGCAATGCCACAAGCAATCCAATTCAAAGTATTACGTGACCGTGTGGTTCCTTTGAGCTGCATCAGAAGCTCGGAGTCAGCGTAGGAGGAAAAACTGCTCTGTCTGTATTGTAAAACTTGTAGTAGTTAGGCATTTTCTTTTTCTATTTTTATCTGCTCCCGGTTTCCGAAATAGTCTATCTAGTCTATAGACTAATAGTCTATCGAAAGTCTACTATCGATAGCGCTGTCAATAGTCTTCTTGCTATCGATAGCTTGATTCTCATATGACTATCGATAGTTTTGCATCTCGACGATGTTGGCCACGTACCATGATCCGACAGAGCCGGGACGAGGGACGACAACGATTGACTCGCAGGTAACTGAACAGTGCAACGCCTCCTCTGTCTGTGTTGTATTGCGATATGCACAGTGTAAGATCGGAAAGTCATTTCAAGTAGTATGTGGTGTCGCCACTATGGCGCATGTGTAAAGGACGAGTGCCATCGTCATCAATAAAGTGTTCTGGAACTGGCTGTGGTCCGAGCAAGGCACGACATAGTATTCTGTATTAGTGTAGTGGCTGCGAAGCCACCGATCAGTGGCGCCGCCTAGGCGAACGGGTCCCCATGTGTCATATGTTGAATAAAGACTTCACTTGTTTTGGAACGAGACTAGGCGGGTCATCTTCACTTAGACTCCGGCTGCCCTAGGTCCTGCCTACAGGGCACGGCCTCCGCGACATGGTGTCAGAAGTGTTGGAAGAACTTCACTCCAAAACCAAAGGAATCGACCTCCGTTTGGTAACTGAGCATGGCAAAAACCTCGTCTGACGCAACTGGCCAGCAGCCTTCGTGGTTAGGCCTAACGCTTCAACAACCGGAGCCATTCGACTTCAACAACTCACCAAGTTGGGCCTCGTGGAAGACTAGCTTTGAAGACTATGCCGTCGTTTCCGGATTACAAGAAGCTACTCCGGAGGTTCGCATATGCACGCTACTCTACTGTATGGGGCCCGAAGCTCGCCCGCTTCTCGGCACTTTCTCACTCGACGCAGTTTCGCTACAGTCGTACGACGCAGTAGTCAACAGTTTCTCCGAGCATTTCGTCCATCCGGCGAACGAACTTTATGAGTCCTCACGTTTCCACAAACGTGTTCAACAATCAGAAGAGAGTGTGGGCGGCTTCTATGCGGAACTCTATAAGTTAGTGAAACGTTTGTAACTATCCTTCGGGGACAGTGGAAGAGCAGCTAGTCCGCGACAGGCTCATCGTTGGGCTGCGGGATGCAAGGCTTTCAGAACACTTACGTCGTAACGCGAAGCTTACACTCAAAGAAGCATGGACACAAGCCCGTCAGTCGGAAGACGTGGACAAGCAACGAGCAATGGAGCAATCTTCAAGTGAAGTACCCCGGGTGTTGACCATGGACGCTGCGCAAACTCAGAAAATGCCGTCTTATCGGCGCTCAAACGCCAAACCAAAAACGGTTCGCCCGGGTGAAAAGGACGGCCGTTATGGCGACTCGACATGTTTCTTCTGCGGCCGTGGACTTCAAGCGCGTACAGATTGTCCAGCGCGTAACTCTGTCTGCAATTTCTGTGGGAAAAGGGCCATTTTGCGGAAGTCTGCCGTTCGCGGAAGCAGAAGTACACCAACTTGAACACTATTCAGCTGCACACTCTGGGTTCCTCACCCTCATCTAGGGCCAAGTTTGTTGACATTACAGTGGACAATTACACTTCGCAGTTCAAAGTAGACTCCGGAGCCGGGGTTTCTGCAGTCCCCAGTGGATTTCCTACAGTTCCAGCAGAGCTTGACAAGGTTGAGGCTCTCTTGACAGATCCTGGAGGCCAACCCCTACAAGTACAACGCTCGTACGTGGCACGCCTTCACTGGCATGGAAAAAAATGCTCGCAGCGTCTCTACGTCGTCGATTCACTCACACTGCCTTTGTTGGGTTTTCCGGCTATCCAAGCCCTCGGAGTTGTCAAATTTCTTGGTACCGTGGCCACTCCTGAAGCTACGCTCAATGTCGAACTGTTCCAGGGTCTCGGTACGCTGAGAGAAGAGTACACCATCCGGTTGAAGCAAGACGCCGTCCATTTTCACTGAGCACACCTCGTCGAATCCCTATTCCTCTTCGGGAGGTTGTTCGTCAGGAACTTAACAAATTGGAACACGACGGTATGATTCGCCGTATCGAGAAACCTACCCCTGGTGCTCTGGGCTTGTGGTAGTCCAGAAACAGGATGGAATTACCGTCTTTGCGTTGACCTCACCCAACTGAACGAAGTAGTTCTCAGAGAGCGCCACATCTTGCCAACGGTTGAACAAGTTCTTGGTCTTCTCAGTGATGCTGCCATCTTTTCTAAACTGGATGCAACCGCAAGTCTTCATCAAGTCAGGCTGTCTCCCGAATCACAGGACTTGACGACCTTTATCAGTCCTTTCGGCCGCTATTGCTTTTGCCGGCTCCCCTTCGGAATCACCTCAGCACCAGAGTATTTCCAAAACAGATGTCGAGGATTCTGGAAGGTCAGGAGGGAGTTGTCAACATGATTGATGACGTCCTGGTGTTTCGACGCAACCACGAAGAACACGATGCAAGACTCAAACAGGTGCTGTCTCGTTTTGCTGCTGCAGGGATCACGTTGAATCGAGACAAGTGTCGTTTCCGCGTGAACGAAGTTTCGTTTTTGGGTGTCATTGTTTCGGCACAAGGCATAAAGCCTGATCCAGCCAAGATTGAGGCAATCCAGACTATGCCACCTCCCACAGATGTCGCAGGCGTCAGGCGCCTACTTGGCATGATTAATCATCTTGCACGATTTATACCACACGTCTCAGACATCAAAGCACCAATTCGTGTCCTTTTAAATTCCAAGGCCAGTTGGGTTTGGCAGCACGAACAAGAGACTGCATTCAGAAAGATCAAGGCACTCCTAACGTCGGATCGGTGCTTAGCAAAGTACCACCCATCTTATGCTACCACAGTTTCGTCTGATGCAAGCTCTTTTGGGCTCGGGGCCGTTCTCATCCAAACGCAACCAAGTGGCGAACGCAGGCCGGTTGCCTGTGCTGCCAGGGCAATGACTCCCACAGAACTCCGGTACAGTCAGACAGGAAAGGAGGCCTTGGCGACAGCATGGGCAATTCAACGGTTTGACGAGTTCATCAGAGGCATTGCCTTCACAGTCGAAACTGATCACCTGCCTCTCGTGTCGCTGTTTGGCACGATGGAACTGGACATTTTACCTCCGAGAGTTCAACGACTAAGACTAAAGATAATATGTTATGAGTTCCAGATGCTCTACGTCCCAAGGAAGTTGTTAGCCACAGCTGACAAATTGTCACGGTGTCCTCCTGCACCTCATGTGGATGCGGTGGAACTCTTTGCGGTCGAAATGGTTGCTGCTACACCAGAAGTGTTGCCTGTTAACCTCCAGGCCGTAAGAAACGCACAAGTCTGCGATGGAGAGTGTAGCACTCTAGTCTCCTTTTGTGAACATGGCTGGCCACATAAGTCAAAGTAGCCAGTCCATATGACTTAGTACTCGTCAGTGAAAGATGAACTTTCTGTTTGCGATGGACTTCTTCTCAAAGGCACTCGCCTCGTCATCCCGGCGTCACTGCGAGCAGCAGTTTTGCGTCTTCTTCATGATGGACATCAAGGTATCAACCGTACGAAGTCCCTTGCTCGCGAGTCAGTATGGTGGCCGGGAATATCAGCCGAAATCAACTCTCTCGTCACAAACTGTGAAAAGTGTGCGGCTACCAGACAAAACCCTGCACAACCACTCGTGTCCACTGACCTGCCCGGTCGTCCATGGGAAGTTCTAGGCTTAGACTTGTTCCACCTTAACGGCCAAGTATTTGTAATAGTCGTGGATTACTACTCGCGCTACCCAGAGGTATTGATACTGAGAACCACCACAGCCCAAGTTGTAATTGGGGTACTTAAAAGCCTTTTTGCACGGCATGGGATCCCCAGCAAGTACGTTCGGATAAGGGACCTCCATTTTCCTCGCAGGACCTTCGCCTTCTCCTATGGCTTCCCGACCATGTTACAAGTAGTCCTCACTACGCACAGTCTAACGGAGAAGTCGAGAGGGTGATTCGCACAGTAAAGGACCTACTACGTAAAGCAAAGGACCCACATCTAGCCTTTCTGAACAACAGAGACACAACGGGAGTGACCGGTTTTAGTCCAGCGCAGTTACTCATGGGAGGAGACTCCGAACCCGAGTCCCGAAAACTGAAAATCAACTTCACCTCAGTGGCTGAAAAGGGAAGAGGTGGCAAGCAGGGATGAGCTTTACAAAAGAAAGAAGGCCCAGGACTTAAACAGGCATTATCAGGCTAGAGAGCTGCCGTCACTTCGGACTGGACAGCAGGTCTGGGTGCGTCCAGAGTAGGTACGCGCCACCGTGCTGAGCCCTGCTCAGCGTCCAAGATCTTTTTTGGTCGAGACGGAGCGTGGTGCAATCCTACAGCGCAACAGGAGGCACTTGGTGCCTTTCCTACGAAAGCTTCCTGCTCTTCCGGTACTACAGCCTCCCGTACCAACGGACTCTGCACATGGGACCGGTACCCCTGTTCTGCAACACGGTGAGCGTGACTGTGCTGTGTACACCCGTAGTGGCCGCCGTGTGATCCCACCGGATCGTCTAAACCTGTGACTCTCAAGGGGGCAGATGTAGTGGCTGCGATGCCACAGGTCAGTGGCGCCGCCTAGGCGAACGGGTCTCCATGTGTCATGTGTTGAATACAGACTTCACTTGTTGTTTTGGAACGAGACGAGGCGAGTCATCTTCACTTAGGCTCCGGCTGCCCTAGGTCCTGCCTACAGGGCACGGCCTCCGCGACAGTGCTGTACAGTACACTGTACTGTGCTAGTCTAAGTTTGTAGTACTCTGCATTAGTGTCAGATTCTGCATTTTACATAAAGCGGCTCCATGCGGACTTGGCAGGATCGCACAAGGACTACGAAGCAATGCACATTCGAGACCCATGCCATCTCCTAAATAATGCCCTCACTGAGGGCATATTACTTGGTGGTGCACGTACCTGCAATGCTTCAGGGATCCCGTGAACTGGGAAGTAAGTCCCCTAAGGTGTGTAAGCGCATCGACTTAAATTCAGAGTACCTGTCCACGGTAAGCCCGTCTCGGTGGTTTTCGTTCGACGAGGCCTTGGGCGATATTTCTCATTCTGGCGCCCTGTGATCGGATTCCTAAGAAGTGAAGATCCAGTAGGGGTAAAGTGCAGGAAGCTCAGATCGATGATCGACACGATGGAGAAAATGCAGAGTCTACAGGCCAAGCTGAGGCTTCTGCGTGCCTCGTCAACCAAGTTACTCAACGTAATCAAGCGACTAGAGTCGGACAGGATGTTAGTATGCCACGTGTACGCTGGTTTGGCAGTTCGATTTCTCGCGGTTTCTTCCCGGTGGGCAAGGCCGACTGGTTGTGATTACGTTGGGGATGTGAATTCTCTTCTTGAAGCATTGAGCCAAGCTGACCTAGAAAACATTATTAGTGCATTTGTAGAGTATTACCTCACTGTGCGGATAAGAGGTTCACTAAAGTGGAGCGATAATGTGCCGGACGATCTCCAGTTTCTCGACAAGCCATTCTGGCACTGTGTGCGCTTGTTGGACCCACATCTCAAAGATTTTTGTTAGTTCTACGAGATGCTCTTGTACAAGTCGTGTAAAAAATGAGTTTCTTTTTTTCATGTGCTGCATATCCCACCCCTCAGATGTATGTATGTCCGGTTCAGTTCTGAACGACCCATTGAAGAACGTGGCCTGTGTGATCGCAGTGTGCTTTAAGCAGTCTTGCAGTTCCTGTTGCTAGCGCTAACGTTGAGCGCGCCTCTCTAAGCTGCGTGTTGTTAACCAGAAGGAACGAGCAGCTATGTCAGATGTCAGTATCATGGTGTACGCTTGCATTTATTGTAACAAAAGATAGAGCTTCCTTGCCCCCTCCTAGCCCCCTTGCTAGTTTTGTACAGACATTAAACGACATTGTTCGTGAAATCATGCAGCCTTTCACTTTTTTCCAGTTTGCTGCTTATCTCGCTCACAAAATAGGCATTACTTCGTGTGGAATTGAAGAGATGCCCGCATTCGGGCATTTATTTTCGGTGCGGAATACAGCTGCCCAAAGAATCCGATTTTTACTGAACCATATAAATGCCGATAAACACCACCCGAAGTAGCTTGAAAGTAAATGCCGAAAACCACATCCCCTATTTATGTTCAGACCCACCCCGCTCTGTAGATTTACAACCGTGTGGGTATTACAAATGAATAAATAAATACATAAAATATATCATATGCACACATTGCATTGCACTCCAGAGTAGAGCACTGCACCGACCTAATTTTCAGGCCCGGCTCCTACCGCCCGCACCCGGCTTGGGCTCGACGTCTTCTATAGATTTCCAGACCGGCCCGGGCCCAGCCCGTACCCGACTGTCCCCATACTCAGGCCCGGTCCAAGCCCGCCTCTACTCTATGTGTTCTCAAGGCCCGGATGCATATTTAGATTTACTAAAGAGCACGGTGCAGCGAGAAAAAGGACGCGGCTAATTGGTGGAGAGTGAGGAAGTACACTCGAACGGAATGGCTGTGTTTCTCTGCCGGCAAGCCGCTTTGCGCTTGGTGCTTGCTTGCTTGGGAAGGCAGTTGGGAAGGCAGAACGACGACGTTTGGGGTTTGGCTCTGTGGGCTGGATAATTTTTGGCGCATTTCATTGGGAGAGCTGGGTCAATGTTTTACCCCGGGATGGGGCAAAAACTGTTCCATTGGCAGAGCGGGGCATGCGTTGAACGTTCCATTGGTAGAGCAGGTGCAAAAAAATTTGCTGCAAGGAGCACTACTTTTTGACCTAGCGATTACTTGAGCAGAACACGACACAGAAGAGGTGGCATGCGCGCGATAGGTCAGCCCGTGATGTTTGAGCTTTCTTTTCTTTTTCTTTTTACTCGTGTGTCGCGCAGGTGGTCGTGCGCCTCTTGAACAGTGGAAATAATGGTGCGTCCCGCTGTGTGTCATTATATTGTGCGATTCCGAAACCGTTTACTGAACCCCACGTGACCAAACCAAACACGGGAAAGCATTGTAACTTGAATGCTAGCATTCCATTGACAAGGCAAACCCGTGTGATCCCGCCGAGAGCATGCACGAATCCCACCCAGCGCGGGACAAAAATTGCTCTCCCAATGGCATTCGCCATTTGTTATACTAGGATGGAAGGGACAATCATGTTTTCGCACGAAGTTTTCGCTATTAAAACGGTAATTCCGAAGAGCAGTGTCAAGCTCAGTTCCTCCTTTAGAGAGTGGATATTCCACATCAGTTTCCTTTTATCGTTTCTTTCCATCCACAGCCAGTGTTGAGTGAGCCCTCGCCCAATCGCCGGTAACGGGGCTTCTCCAATTCGTTTTTCAGCACCCAGAGAGAGCGCTCGATGCTTCGGCGCTCTTCCCCCTCTGGGCCCGATGGCAAATCGCTTGTTTGCATCCACTCCGCACACGGAGAAACTAGTTGGCAAAGTGCCTTTACCGGCGATTGGCCGAGGACTCATCTAGCACCGGCTGCGGACGCAAATAGACGATTTGCCATCGTGTCCAGAGGGGCCGTTGCACCGAAGCATCTAGCGCTGTCTCTGGGTGCTGAAAAACGAATTGGCAAAGTCCCGCTACCGGCGATTGGCCGAGGGCTCGTCCTGAACTGCCTGTGGATGGAAAGAAACGATTTGCCGTCGGACCCAGAGGAGGCAAAGCGCCCAAAGCATCGAGCGCTATCTCTGGATGCTGACAAACGAATCGGCAAAGTTCCGTTACCGGCGATCGGCCGAGGGCCCATTAAGAACTGGCTGTGGATGCAAACAAACGATTTACCGTTGGCCCCAATGGAGGCAGAGCGCCGAAGCATCGAGCACAATCTCAGGGCACTGAAAGCGAATGGGTAGAGCCCCATTACCGGTGACTGGCCGAGGTCTCACGCAGCACTGACTGTGCATGGAAAGAAAGGATTTCATGTCGGGCCCAGAGGAGGCCGAACGCCGAAACATCGAGCGCTATCAGTGGGTGCTGAAAAAGGAATTGGGAAGGTCCCGTTACCGGCGATTGGCCGAGGGCACATCCAGCATTCCTGTGGAGGGAAAGAAACGAATTGCCCTCGATTTGACGAGTACGATGGTGGGAAAATGGCAAACTGCCGTTACCGGCAAATGGACGAGGGCTCATCTAGCGCGAGTTCTGGGTACAAAAGCTATTTTACGGTAAAATCCCGTACGATGACGCTCGAGTGCTTATACAGCTCTTATCATCTTATTTCACTATACATAAGGGGACCTCTGGAGCCCGCTGAGCCCGCCATACCAGCGTAGCTCGTGCTGACTCAAAGCACCCTCGGTGGATGCGGAAACACGATTAGCTGTCTACTGAGAGGAGTACGGAACGCGGAGATCGACGGCACTTCGGCATCAAGAGTCGGGTTGGGGCATCCAGGCTTGCTTCGGATGCATCAAAAAACAGTTTGTGGTCTGTCCCAGAGGAGGCGCGAGACATCCAGCGCTCTCTCCGGATGCGGAGAAACGAATTGGCAAAGTCCCGTTACCGGCGATTGGCCGAGGGCTCACTCAGAACTGGCTGTGGATGCAAAGAAACGATTTGCCGTCTGGACCAGGAGAGGCGGAACACCGACGCATCCAGCGCTATCTCTGGGTGCTGAAAAACGAATGAGCAAAGTCCCGTTACAGGTGATTGGCCGAGGTCTCATCCAGCACTGACTGTGGATGGAAAGAAACGATTTCACGTCAGGCCCAGATGAGGCCGAACGCGGAAGCAGCCAGCGCTATCCCTAGGTGCTGAGAAATGAATAGGCAAAGTCCCGTTACAGGTGATTGGCCGAGAGCTCATCAAGCACTGGCTGTGGATGCAAACGAATTGGCAAGGTCCCGTTACCGGCGATTGGCCGAGGACACATCCAGCACTCCCTGTGGATGGAAAGAAACGATTTGCCCTCGATTTTGACGAATACGATGGTGGAAAAATGGCAAAGTCCCAGAGGATGTTGCAAATACTGCGAGACCTGCTGACAGTTACAACTAGAGCAGTTGGAAAAATATCCAAGTTTTTCATCGCAGTGCAGTATGTTCAGATGATGTTCAAAAATGGATCTCGCGCTGTTCAAGGTTTTGTTATAGACGGTGACGAAGCGATATCATTGCGCTGTTTAATAGACTGATTGGAGAGAAATGTGTCTCCTTGAAAAACCTACATTTTAATTGAGCGTTCTCTATCAGTTTGGGCAGATAATTGCGTTTCTGAGAGTCAATTGACTCTAGCCAACACCACCTACACTGTAAAAAAATACTGTGATTTCTACGGGCGTTTAATAGTATCTGACGACGGCGTGTTACCGTAATCACAAATACTGCGAAAACTACGTAAAACGGTGGCGCCATCATCAATCGCCGGCCAAAAACTTCAATGCGGAGGCAAGGCCAAGCCAAGTACGGGGCATTGCCGTCATTCGCAACCGCCGGAAGCGGAACATCGTGCGCGGACGATGGTTGACGAAGGAGGACGAAGCGGTTGTTGTAAATCTCGTGAATGCACGTAGTCAGGTAAGCACATTTCTGTTCGCACATCCTGGTCTTTGCGATTTGAGCGTGGTGCACCGTATGCCTGGTTTTGTTCAACTTACGTGACACCAGTAAATCGTGGCTCGCGTTTGCTGTGAAGGGTCTCCCTAGTTCTGTGTGTACGTCCTCTCTCGTAGGGTGATCAAGGCGCTCTTGTTGTAATGTATCGTTGCGGAAGGTGCCCTTGTGTTTTTAACACTCTGATGGGCTAGTTGACTACCGTAGAGGTGTACATGAAGCGAGCAGAATACCGTGCTGTCATGCATTATGTGTGTACACGGCGGCGAACTATGCAAAACTCGGATGTCACATTTTGGGACGTTGCAAGAACACACCAGGGCGGTCGCCTCGAATCGATTTGCTCTCCGAAACCACGAAAGTATGTCACGTCCATTCGTGCTCGCGTCAGTTCACTACGAATATAGAGATAGTGTCACATATGAAGCAGCACATACGAGAGGGTCATGATCAGATGTCCTTATGAACGCTGCCAGAAGAAGTTCCGTGCCGTCTCCGCGTTTTGTGTGCACCTTCTTGTTCTTCCTTTGAAAAAATAAAACAGTGAGTCTAATTTCCTTTCTCTTTGAAGTGTTTTGATGCCAGAGCTGACTGATGGGTGCACATGGTTCCTTCGTATGTTCTTCCTTCGAAAAAATAAACGATGAGTATAACTACATGTCAATTGCGCTGCTGCCTGTAACAGTTTCCTTTCTCTTTGCAGTATTTTGATGCCAGAGCTGACTCATGGGTGCACATGGTTCATTCGTATGTTCTTCCTTTGAAAAAATAAACGGTGAGTATAATTGCATGTCAATTGCCCGGCTCCCTGTAACAGATCCCTTTCTCTTTGCAGGGTTTTGATACCAGAGGTGACTGGCGCATTTTCATCACTATATACATAGAAAATAAATCCCAATGTAACAAACATCACAATGTGTTGCGCATGGTCATTGCTTAAACTGCTCTCATTGCTACGACTATATGTAGAAAAAAAAAAGAGGGGCTCCAGGGACGGTCACAGCACGATAAGGGTACACGGCATATGTCAGTTAAAATTACTGGCCAATGCAGTTTTTTTAACGACCACAGCACAGTAATGCTACACGGCGTATCCCTGTTAAAATTACTGGCCAATGCAGTATTTTTTCACGGGCACAACTTATACGGGGCCACCGTAAAAAAAAACGGCCAATGTTTGGCAGCCAACTTTCCTTGCATTTGCCCGTTTTTTTTACGGTGAAATTTTTTACAGTGTAGATAACACAAGGCCTCTTCATGCACGCATGACGTCACGCTGTTTGTCTCTCCGCTGCTTCCCTCTGATACTTAGCGATACCTAAGATACTCTGATACCTAAGCAAGCGACGTCGCGCTCTTGTTGTTGAAAGCGATGTTTTAACGAACGTAATGGAATTTAGCATCAACTCAGGAACAAGGCCAACTGATGAATGAAGCACTTCAAAGTTTATATATTTATCCGAACGTTGAAAATACCACTTTACTCCTTCGAACACCTAAATGGTTACATAAAACCTTCAGTGCGATGATGGGTTGCATTCAATGTGGAGAAACATCACACACTTGTCGGTCACACTCATTGTCCAAAATTGGTGCTGCAGATGCCTCCTAACTTGCTTTTTAGGTCGTCATAAAAGACACTGAATTCTTCATCACTTCTTCTCTTCTGGTTCCTAGTGAATTTTCTAGGGCTTTCTGAAGGGTCGTGTTCTTCATCCTGGCGCGTTTGGAATTCGTTGATTCGACGAGCACGCGTATAGATGACATGTAGGCCGGACAGTTTGAATAAACTGAGGCACAGCACCTGGCACCAATCGTAGTCGATCGCTTTCGATTTCAGTCGTCTTCCCAGTAACCCCATCGCTGTACATGAGTTTCACGACAATTGCGATTGCTGAAAATGCAGTTCGCAGACCTGCGAGAGAATGAGGACGACCGTATTACAATCAACATGTAAGCAAGATCCCACGGCACATTTCAGCGGCAGTGGCTTCAAGTTTACTTACATACCTTGGAACGAATGCTCGGTTTAAAATCTGCGCGTGGAATCGCCTTCAGCTATGATACCTTGAGAGCTTCATCCTTTGAGAACGAGAATACATGCACTATTGGGCCCTCGTCGTTGTTGTCTCGACAGCGAGGAACGCAGCACCGGCCCATGTGGAACTGACTCACCAACATCGTTTCAGTTAACGGACACTGCCTATCTCCACGTAGAGCGTTCCAAAAGCATACGCACCTGTCACTCGAGAAACCTGACAATGCAGTACGCGACGCACAGGCCAAAACTTCACGAAACAGACACTAGAAGCATGGAGAGATGACCGGCAAGTTGCACAACGCTTGCATCAGCATGCATCGGGCCATCGGACTCGGGATCAGGCTCGGGCAACTAGCGTTACGTAACACGCTGGGAGAGGGAAGCATGAAGAGGCCTTGTGTTACCTAGGTGGTGCTGCTCTAGCGTGTTCAGTAGCGTTTGTTTAGGAAGCGTGGTAAGGTGGTTTAGAAAAGTTACGCTACGAAATAGTACGGTGTGCGTCAGTGCACAAAGCGTCATCTGTACTGCTACGCTGATTGTATCATGCGATGCGATGCGATGCTCGGAATGCTTTAGTTCCGTGTTGCTGTGTGAATGTGAAATAGCGCGACTTGCGAGATTCGGCTTATGCTCGGTTGCCTATACGAAGCTATGTGCGTGCTATGTGTGAAGCTCTTACGTCTGACAAGCTGCTTTATTCACAGTATTCTGAAAGCGAGCTCTCATACGCGTACCTATAGATTTCCTTCCGCGTTGATGCAAGTAGAATCGCCCACACGAATAAAAGCAATGACTACTAGGCATATAGCGCAAAGACAACATGAAGAGAGAATGAGGAAAACACGACGCCAGTAGCGATATACCAACTACACCAAATCTCCACATTGATTAAAAGCAGTGAGATCCTCTACGCCGCTGTCTGGAAGTTCTTGGATTGTCCTAATTTTACGTTACACATGATTGATCAGTGACATTGGTGCAATTTTTTACCTTCCTTTGATCGTTGCTTGTGAATCCGTAACAATGCTTACCACACTTGCTTTGCAGGTGGATCACAGGTTCTGCGATACTCAACATATTCTACGACCCTAAAGCAAGTTCTATCCGTACGTAGTACATTCCCTGCTTGTGGTTGAAAGTTTTAATAGGGAGACAAACTCCTCAGGGATACAAAAGTGGTTACAGATTTGGAAGCTTTCCTGGATTGTAGCACTCTCAGGTGTGCTCGCTACGAACGGAATCCGCGGATACGTTGGCTCGGCGTCTCCGTGGAATCAAGGAGCGGACTTCCAGGTAACTTCTACGGCTCCTTTCAGTCTTCTATGACTTTTTCATCTTTGTAAGTGTTGAGAGAGGTCAGCCAATATTTGGCTTGCTACTCTTCAAAAACAGAAAACGTCACCCGGACCAAAGAAGGAAAAAAATTCACATACACAGGAACACGAAAATCCGCGGAACCACACGTGTCACAGGTCCCACAGGTTTGCAGCCTTGAGGGATTATAGCAGGTAGCCTGCCGCCTTGACGACGAAGCCAGCTCTTGGGCACAACAAAAACAGGGACCTAACGTAACAACAGAACTCGAGCTCAACTACTTGTTGCGCCTTACGCCCTTGTCGTTGTGCCCATGCTCAGGCTTTGTCGTCATAGATCTTCTCCACCGGTTTGGTTAAGTATATACCATTTTATGTGGCAGTCCTCGAATGATCGACGGATAGGCGCGCTGTTGCTGAGAGACGGACGCCCAGAGCACATACTCTTGGGGCATCCGAAACTATGAAGTTTTGGAGGTTCTTTCGAAAATTCGTGAAATCCCCATAACCTTCACTGACGGCATGTATACTTAGCTTGTACTCCGTGGTGGCCTTTAAAGAGGTAAGCGAGCAAACTAAATATGTCGTTAATGATGCATAGGAACACTTAAAATTGACATACCAGGTACTGTGTGGACATGTATTAGAAAGCAAATATTTTGTAATGTTGAGTGTCAGCACATCATCGGCAATGTCATATGCAGGCGTTCAACTCTGTTTCAAGTGCATCGTTGTGCAAATGCCAGGGGGCATTTTTCCTGCACTATATGCATCACCATACTGTAGTGATGGAGGAATTACATGCCCTTGTGCTCCTTTCCTTTCTGAACGTCCACTGGTATTTTCCCCATACGTCCGTGCCATGCGTTTGTAAACGTCTTGTTTCTCTTCTTCGGCTGCATTCACTTTGGGCCATGCCTAGGAAGTTCAGCACTTTTTGGTGCAAGTATGATAGTTTGACTTTGTGTTTAATCATTTTGTGCTGAAACGAATGTGTTTTATGTCTGCTATCTCTCGTATGCAGTCACCTTTTGGCAGTGAAGCGAAGAACAAGGCATGACAGCAGCTCTCGCATTTTAAAGCGTAATTTTTACTGTAGCTGAGGCAATCTCACAACGCTGCGGAATAAAGATCATAAGGAATTGTAGATGGTAAGTGTTATTCTAATTGAAGCCTGTTCTACAACATTGGGAAACTTCGAGCCTATCAGATTGAGCATTTCATTAAATAAAACTGCGAGTGCAACGTGACCATAAATGTCGCATCGTTTTTGCACAGACATTTCGTCTTTCTGTAACACACTCAGGCACATACATGTACAACTTAATCAGAGAGGTTTACAGGGAGAAACACATCATCTATAAAAAGGAGTAGGAATGAGGAAAACTTCGCAGAGTAAAAGATTAGTAGGTCGGAACAGAGGTGACTAGTGCTGAAACGTTTCGATTTCCCGGTTTCTTCATTTGCGAACTGTCTCACAGATATAGGGGAATGTCATGTACACTGATAAACGTAAGATTCACATTTCCGACAATCCAATTGTGTTTTGCGTAATCATGTTGACTGTGGTTTGAGAGTCTTGAGAATGAAAAGTAAGGTCATCCGAGAAAGGCGCAGATTTATTATGCGAAACGGGGGATACTACACAATACTGCAGGTGACACCAGGGGCCCGATCTTCAAGTTGTGATTATCCCATAACACGCGTTAAATGCATCAATCGGGCCCGTGATTCGCCACGAGCACTTGCGCGAACCTTAAATATAACGATAACGATAGCTATGTGAAAGTTCAAGATGGCGGTCCAAGGCTCGCTATCCGTTTTGCCACGCCTATGACGTCAAGAATGACAAGTACGACGGAGAAATTCGACAGAAGTTGGCGATTGGAATCTGTACGCGTGCAATTTCACGGGCCACCTACCCACAAAATCAGTCACATGGCATATTTCTGGAAATATGTGCTGAATATGAAAGCGCAGGGTGTTCTTCTTCTTCTTTTTTTTTTTGTCTATCGTTTCGTCGGGTTGAGGTTTGCCTCCAGAAAGTAAGATATCACATCACGATAGCAAAACATCCGCTGATGCTATTACAAACAGACACACTGTTTCAAATAGCAGTCAAGAACTGATCTCTCATAACTTATATATACGCATTGTCCCACGTCGTTTTTGGTTAAAGCTTTTACAACCGAGCAGTCTGCGTGCCGATATGCATGCATGGAGGTTGTGTCTGGGTGAGCGTGCGTCCTGTGCTGGCGTCATAGCCAGCTGTGTCGGTATTTCCCCTTACAGGGTACGGATGTAGATCCGTATCGGGACCACTGGCTTTTTTTGAAGAAAAACGAATAAAAACAAAAATCTAACGCCTTTACGTGAAAGAGGAAGTAATTAGTAACGAAATTAAAAAAGAATGACCCTCGTATATTGCGTAAAACGTATAAAAATTAAATTTTATCACTGGTTTTCTGATGGCGATCCGCCATCTTGGCTGAGGACCTTACTGACCTAACCCGAGGCACAGTTTCGACGCCCGCACTGGCTAGTGCGTGCCTGGGGGGGACCCCCCCAATCTGTAGAACCTAACTTGACCTAACCTCACTAAAGTGAGGTGATTTAGCCCATTTCAACGACCCTACCTTTCGCAAGACGGCAAGTTTCGAATCCGTAAGGCTTAGCATTCCCGTGTTTCTCCTGCGCTGAAAGTGAATCAGATGAGGTTGTTTAAATGCATATAAAAAAACTTCTAGTCCACAGAATTTTATAATTCTTACATTTTTAGATTCAGTATATGATCTTCTTCCACTTCTATGCAATATTTACTTTCCTAACAGTTTCAGTAATTTCTAAAAATGAATGGTCCCGATACGGAACTACACCCCAGGGTACGGTTAAGGCCACGTTCATTTCGAGGGAGAAGTTGAAGTTGCGTCCCTTACTGCAATTTAGCAAATGCACGAATGGAAGAAGAGGAAACTTCCTACGTACAGAGGGTACAACGATCGGGAACAGGCGTGGGCCCAGTACGCTGCAATCGAAGAAATCCGCCGCATGGCTTACCATGAAGCTATCCACCAGCCCAGACTCCAAGTTAAGTACCCCTGATTTTACGCAACCAGCTCCATCTGAACATCCCCCCGCTACAGGGGACGTTTGTGCGCTCTCTTCCCCAGCCAACAAAGCCACTTATCGCCTTGCCCGTCATCCCGAAGAAGCCAACATAGACAATTTTCCTTTCGTACAGGATGACAGCTATGACTTCGCGATTCTGCAGGAGTCTTACAGACAGCTGAAGCCACAATACAGTGAGTCGTGGCGGAGCAATATTGATCCGCATGATCCTCATCGCCTTGCCCGGTGCGTTGTCACCGTGCTAACCGTCGTTGTGGCAGCTACTGTTCTGGGTGTCTTCGCCACTCGGTACAGCCGGGATATAAACGCACACTACGCAAGTCCGAAGCAACGAGTGGCCACTCTAGAGGACAAAGTTCCCACGCTGCTTCAGACAGATATGACCTCAACTGATTACAACCAGACCGCGAATACTACTTCCTTTCTTGACATTCGATAATAAAGAAAATTCACCGTTTACTTGTTGGTCTTAGACGTGGTATATGATCTGGTGCAATGGGGATTCATTACGGTCAAAGGGGCGCTATGGTGTTGAGCCAAGACTAATGAGTGCATAAGCGTATACAGGGTGTCCCAGAAAACGTGTAATTCAATTTTAATTTTAAAAAACTACGCCACATAGAATCATGTGGTCAACGGCATTTATTCTTAGTAGGTTTTTGCCACCTCCTGACGTGCATGTCATGTAACTTCAGTTTAATTATGTAAACGATGAAAGATGAAAGTCACTGAAAAAGTTAGCCAGCTGTAGGGATCGAACCCACATTACCGGTCCAGGGCTCTACCAATTGAGCTAAGCTAACCAACGCCTCCTCTATATTTATAGAGGAGGCGTTGAGCTAACACGCCTCTCCAGCGACTTTTGGGGTGCATCCTGAAGATGTGGGTTCGATCCCTACAGCTAGCTAACTTTTTCAGTGACTTTCATCTTTCATCGTTGATTTCTTAGGCAATTTGAGGCTTTGTTTGTATCTGTCCCTTCTATGTGTTCCAGCCTCAGAACATCAGTTTCTCTCTTAATTATGTAAATTTTTGCGAACTTAACTCGGAAATTTGTCAAGTAAATGTCACTTTTTTACCCCACCGATGTGAAGAGCGTGCCGAATTTACCCAAATTAACGATAATTAACAGGAATATTGAGGAGATATTGTATCGGAAAAAATAGCCGAAAATCATGCTCTACGGAGCTCGCAGAGAATAGCGCGTGACGAATTTTCCAGCGGAATCATTGTCAGTCCGACGAAAGGAGGTTGGAAAACCACACCGGCATTGTAGAAAGAGATAACACGCACATAGCTTATCGCGTCCGACGTCGGCTGGGACAATACCTTCCCTCTCCCAATTTCAGGAACTGTCACTTTTTCTACTATCACTCTGTGGCAAAAACCTAGTAAGAACAAATGCCGTTGACAAAAATAATTCTGGGTGGCGTAGTTTTTTTATTAGAATTCAATGACACGTTTTCTGGGACACCCAGTAGATTGGTGAACATGATGAACCCTTCACAAGGTGAATAAGATGCGTTAATCAAGGATTGGCAACATTTCAATACATCGTATTTACGGTAGTATTTAAAGTACAAACGCATGTACATATATATTCTATGCAAATACATGTTACAATATTGTATGAAATATTTATAACTAAGCACCGTTCTGAGTCTTTATTATCCTTACTAACGTGTGAGTACGCATAAATATTTAGCAGTGCTCGTGACACATATTGCTTCTCAGGGCTTCCAGATTTCCAAGGCTGCAGTGAATTCAGTACACGTGATCACTTTTGACCTTACGCTAATGTCAGATAAACTAATGGGATGACAGGAAACTATGACGTGAGACATCACATGGGGGCTTCTAAACTTGTCATTGATTTCTATTTTTTTTTCTAAATAACTAAAAAAGTAAATAAAAAGTACAGTTTAGAGATACCTGAAAGATGAGCCAACAGTCGATGCTAATACCGATGAGTATACGTACTTGGGTTGTTCCCACATTGATTTGCTGACCGCTCCAACGAAAGAACTTGAATGATAACGCAGACAGGAGGATATTGGCGAAATCTCTGCTCAGGAGCCGTGGGAACTTGTGTGTGGGTTTCCCCCAGAATTACAGATGAATATACAATGTTACAAGGTCCCTTAACCTCAGTTACTTCTATGTTAAAGAAGTCGACGTGCCCGTGCCCTTCTCCTCGAACACTGCCCTCTTCCTTCCTCTTGAAAATGACCAGGACGCTCCGATGAGAGTTGGTGTAGGTTTGTGGAATCCAACTGCACACTGTACCGGGTTAGGCGGTCCACGTGGACGACAATGGGCCAGGAACGTCCAGACCATTGGACACGGTACATAACGTCGTTCAGACGTTTCGTTATGACGCATGGGCCATGCCAAGGCCGCTGAAGCTTTGGAGGAAGCTACTACAATATTTATTCGAGCTTTAAAGGGACGGGCGCGTCCGTTCCAGTCAACTTCGAAATTATAGTGTCATTTTATTCCTCGTGGACCACTGACCACGGTCCTCATCTGAGCACCGCACTCTCACTCCACCGCTTAGGGAGTGACGTCAAGCCGCCGGAGCCTTTGCAGCTCCGAGAGAAGCGCTGATCTTTAATGCCCTATCCATTGGGCCACAAGGGCGAGCAAAGATGTTGACTGCATTACAATATAGGATGTGCCTCCATTCCCGCACTCTTTCTACAATGAACGTCTTTCACAACCAAGGAGCATCACATGCACTAAAAACGATTACCCCCGACGGTACTCAAACCCGCAACCGCCAGCTTAGGATACCGATCCTCATTGCATGTATCACGACACTTTGTGAACCATTAAAGTGGACTGCACTGCATTATAGCATGGTATTTGCTTCATTTCCACACACTTTCAACAATGGACGTCTTTCCCAACCGAGAGCAATCACATACACGAAAAATCTTCACCGTCGGCGGGACTCGAACCCGCGGTTTAGGAGACCGGTGCCCTATCCATTGAGCCACGAGGGCGTGCAACGATGTTGATTGCATTACAATATAGGATTTGCCTCTATTCCCGCACTCTTTCTACAGTGAAGGTCTTTCACAACCAAGGAGCATCACATGCACTAAAAACGATTACTCGACGGTACTCAAACCCGCAACCGCCAGCTTAGGATACCGATGTCCAATGCATGTATCACGACACTTCGTGAACCATTAAAGTGGGCTGCACTGCATTATAGCATGGTATTTGCTTCATTTCCACACACTTTCAACAATGGACGTCTTTCATAACCGAGAACAATCACATACACGAAAAATCTTCACCGTCGGCGGGACTCGAACCCGCGGTTTAGGAGACCGATGCCCTATCCATTGAGCCACGAGGGCGCGCAACGATGTTGACTGCATTACAATATAGGATTTGCCTCTATTCCCGCACTCTTTCTACAAAGAACGTCTTTCACAACCAAGGAGCATCACATGCACTAAAAACGACTACCCTCGACGGTACTCAAACCCGCAACCGCCAGCTTAGGATACTGATCCTAGTTGCATGTATCACGACACTTTGTGAACCATTAAAGTGGACTGCACTGCATTATAGCATGGTATTTGCTTCATTTCCACACACTTTCAACAATGGACGTCTTTCACAACCGAGAACAATCACATACACGAAAAATCTTTACCGTCGGCGGGAATCGAACCCGCAACCCCCGGTTTAGAAGACCGATACCCTATCCATTGGGCCACGAGGTCGAGCAACGTTGTTGACTGCATTACAATATAGGATTTGCCTCCATTCCCGCCCTCTGTCTACAAAGGACGTCTTTCACAACCAAGGAGCATCACATGCACTAAAAACGATTACCCTCGACGGTACTCATACCCGCAACCGCCAGCTTAGGATACCAATGCCCATTGCATGTATCACGACACTTCGTGAACCATTAAAGTGGACTGCACTGCATTATAGCATGGTATTTGCTTCATTTCCACACACTTTCAACAATGGATGTCTTTCACAACCGAGAACAATCACATACACGAAAAATCTTTACCCTCGGCTGGACTCGAACCCGCAACCTCCGGTTTAGAAGACCGATGCCCTATCCATTGGGCCACGACGGCGAGCAACGATGTTGACTGCATTACAATATAGGATTTGCCTCCATTGCCGCACTCTTTCTACAATGAAGGTCTTTCACAACCAAGGAGCATCACATGCACTAAAAACGATTATCCTCGACGGTACTCAAACCCGCAACCGCCAGCTTAGGATACCGATGTCCAATGGATGTATCACGACACTTCGTAAACCATTAAGGTGGGCTGCACTGCATTATAGCATGGTATTTGCTTCATTTCCACACACTTTCAACAATGGACGTCTTTCACAACCGAGAACAATCACATACACAAAAAATCCTTACCCTCGGCGCGATTCGAATCAGCAACCCCCGGTTTAGGAGACCGATGCCCTATCCTACGGGCGAGCAACGATGTTCACTGCATTACAATATAGGATTTGCCTCCATTCCCGCCCTCTTTCTACAAAGGACGTCTTTCACAACCAAGGAGCATCACATGCACTGAAAACGATTACCCTCGACGGTACTCAAACCCGCAACCGCCAGCTTAAGATACCAATGCCCATTGCATATATCACGACACTTCGTGAACCATTAAAGTGGACTGCATTGCATTATAGCATGGTATTTGCTTCATTTCCACACACTTTCAACAATGGACGTCTTTCACAACCGAGAACAATCACATACAGGAAAAATCTTTACCGTCGGCGGGACTCGAACCCGCAACCCCCAGTTTAGAAGACCGATGCCCTATCAATTGGGCCACGAGGGGGAGCAACGATGTTGACTTCATTACAATATAGGATTTGCCTCCATTCCCGCGCTCTTTCTACAAAGAACGTCTTTCACAACCAAAGGAGCATCACATGCACTAAAAATGATTACGCTCGACCGACCTCAAACCCGCAACCGCCAGCTTAGGATACCGATGCCCACTGCATGCATCACGACACTTCGTGAACCATTAAAGTGGACTGCACTGCATTATAGCATGGTATTTGCTTCATTTCCACACACTTCCAACAACGGACGTCTTTCACAACCGAAAAGAATCACATACACGAAAAATCCTTACCCTCGGCGCGATTCGAATCAGCAACCCCCGGTTTAGCAGACCGATGCCCTATCCATTGGGCCACAAGGGCGAGCAACGATGTTGACTGCATTACAATATAGGATTTGCCTCCATTCCCGCGCTCTTTCTACAAAGAACGTCTTTCACAACCAAAGGAGCATCACATGCACTAAAAACGATTACGCTCGACGGCACTCAAACCCGCAACCGCCAGCTTAGGATACCGGTGCCCATTGCATGTATCACGACACTTCGTGAACCATTAAAGTGGACTGCACTGCATTATAGCATGGTATTTGCTTCATTTCCACACACTTTCAACAATGGATGTCTTTCACAACCGAGAACAATCACATACACGAAAAATCTTTACCCTCGGCTGGACTCGAACCCGCAACCCCCGGTTTAGGAGACCGATGCCCTATCCATTGGGCCACGACGGCGAGAAACGATGTTTACTGCATTACAATATAGGATTTGCCTCCATTGCCGCACTCTTTCTAGAATGAAGGTCTTTCACAACCAAGGAGCATCACATGCACTAAAAACGATTATCCTCGACGGTACTCAAACCCGCAACCGCCAGCTTAGAATACCGATGTCCAATGGATGTATCACGACACTTCGTGAACCATTAAGGTGGGCTGTACTGCATTATAGCATAGTATTTGCTTCATTTCCACACACTTTCAACAATGGACGTCTTTCACAACCGAGAACAATCACATACACAAAAAATCCTTACCCTCGGCGCGATTCGAATCAGCAACCCCCGGTTTAGGAGACCGATGCCCTATCCTACGGGCGAGCAACGATGTTCACTGCATTACAATATAGGATTTGCCTCCATTCCCGCGCTCTTTCTACAAAGAACGTCCTTCACAACCAAAGGAGCATCACATGCACTAAAAACGATTACGCTCGACGGTACTCAAACCCGCAAGCGCCAGCTTAGGATACCGGTGCCCATTGCATGTATCACGACACTTCGTGAACCATTAAAGTGGACTGCACTGCATTATAGCATGGTATTTGCTTCATTTCCACACACTTTCAACAATGGATGTCTTTCACAACCGAGAACAATCACATACACGAAAAATCTTTACCCTCGGCGGGACTCGAACCCGCAACCCCCGGTTTAGGAGACCGATGCCCTATCCATTGGGCCACGAGGGCGAGCAACGGTGTCGACTTCATTACAATATAGGATTTGCCTCCATTCCCGCGCTCTTTCTACAAAGAACGTCTTTCACAACCAAAGGAGCATCACATGCACTAAAAACGATTACCCTCGACGGTACTCAAACCCGCAACCGCCAGCTTAAGATACCAATGCCCATTGCATATATCACGACACTTCGTGAACCATTAAAGTGGACTGCACTGCATTATAGCATGGTATTTGCTTGATTTCCACACTTTCAACAATGGACGTCTTTCACAACCGAGAACAATCACATACAGGAAAAATCTTTACCGTCGGCGGGACTCGAACCCGCAACCCCCAGTTTAGAAGACCGATGCCCTATCAATTGGGCCACGAGGGGGAGCAACGATGTTGACTTCATTACAATATAGGATTTGCCTCCATTCCCGCGCTCTTTCTACAAAGAACGTCTTTCACAACCAAAGGAGCATCACATGCACTAAAAATGATTACGCTCGACCGACCTCAAACCCGCAACCGCCAGCTTAGGATACCGATGCCCACTGCATGCATCACGACACTTCGTGAACCATTAAAGTGGACTGCACTGCATTATAGCATGGTATTTGCTTCATTTCCACACACTTCCAACAACGGACGTCTTTCACAACCGAAAAGAATCACATACACGAAAAATCTTTACCCTCGGCGGGACTCGAACCCGCGGTTTAGGAGACCGATGCCCTATCCATTGAGCCACGAGGGCGCGCAACGATGTTGACTGCATTACAATATAGGATTTGCCTCTATTCCCGCACTCTTTCTACAAAGAACGTCTTTCACAACCAAGGAGCATCACATGCACTAAAAACGACTACCCTCGACGGTACTCAAACCCGCAACCGCCAGCTTAGGATACTGATCCTAGTTGCATGTATCACGACACTTTGTGAACCATTAAAGTGGACTGCACTGCATTATAGCATGGTATTTGCTTCATTTCCACACACTTTCAACAATGGACGTCTTTCACAACCGAGAACAATCACATACACGAAAAATCTTTACCGTCGGCGGGAATCGAACCCGCAACCCCCGGTTTAGAAGACCGATACCCCATCCATTGGGCCACGAGGTCGAGCAACGTTGTTGACTGCATTACAATATAGGATTTGCCTCCATTCCCGCCCTCTGTCTACAAAGGACGTCTTTCACAACCAAGGAGCATCACATGCACTAAAAACGATTACCCTCGACGGTACTCATACCCGCAACCGCCAGCTTAGGATACCAATGCCCATTGCATGTATCACGACACTTCGTGAACCATTAAAGTGGACTGCACTGCATTATAGCATGGTATTTGCTTCATTTCCACACACTTTCAACAATGGATGTCTTTCACAACCGAGAACAATCACATACACGAAAAATCTTTACCCTCGGCTGGACTCGAACCCGCAACCTCCGGTTTAGAAGACCGATGCCCTATCCATTGGGCCACGACGGCGAGCAACGATGTTGACTGCATTACAATATAGGATTTGCCTCCATTGCCGCACTCTTTCTACAATGAAGGTCTTTCACAACCAAGGAGCATCACATGCACTAAAAACGATTATCCTCGACGGTACTCAAACCCGCAACCGCCAGCTTAGGATACCGATGTCCAATGGATGTATCACGACACTTCGTAAACCATTAAGGTGGGCTGCACTGCATTATAGCATGGTATTTGCTTCATTTCCACACACTTTCAACAATGGACGTCTTTCACAACCGAGAACAATCACATACACAAAAAATCCTTACCCTCGGCGCGATTCGAATCAGCAACCCCCGGTTTAGGAGACCGATGCCCTATCCTACGGGCGAGCAACGATGTTCACTGCATTACAATATAGGATTTGCCTCCATTCCCGCCCTCTTTCTACAAAGAACGTCTTTCACAACCAAAGGAGCATCACATGCACTAAAAATGATTACGCTCGACCGACCTCAAACCCGCAACAGCCAGCTTAGGATACCGATGCCCACTGCATGTATAACGACACTTCGTGAACCATTAAAGTGGGCTGCACTGCATTATAGCATGGTATTTGCTTCATTTCCACATACTTCCAACAACGGACGTCTTTCACAACCGAAAAGAATCACATACACGAAAAATCTTTACCCTGGGCGGGGCTCGAACCCGCAACCCCCGGTTTAGAAGACCGAAGCCCTATCCATTGGGCCACGAGGGCGAGCAATGATGTTGACTGCATTACAATATAGGATTTGCCTCCATTCCCGCGCTCTTTCTACAAAGAACGTCTTTCACAACCAAAGGAGCATCACATGCATTAAAAATGATTACGCTCGACCGACCTCAAACCCGCAACAGCCAGCTTAGGATACCGATGCCCACTGCATGTATCACGACACTTCGTGAACCATTAAAGTGGACTGCACTGCATTATAGCATGGTATTTGCTTCATTTCCACCCACTTCCAACACCGGACGTCTTTCACAACCGAAAAGAATCACATACACGAAAAATCTTTACCCTCGGCGGGACTCGAACCCGCAACCCCCGGTTTAGGAGACCGAAGCCCTATCCATTGGGCCACGAGGGCGAGCAACGATGTTGACTGCATTACAATATAGGATTTGCCTCCATTCCCGCGCTCTTTCTACAAAGAACATCTTTGACAGCCAAGGAGCATCACATGCACTGAAAACGATTACCCCCGACGGTACTCAAACCCGCAACCGCCAGCTTAGGATACAGAACCTGATTGCATGTATCACGACACTTCGTGAACCATTAAGGTGGACTGCACTGCATTATAGCATGGTATTTGGTTCATTTCCACACACTTCCAACAACGAACGTCTTTCGCAACCGAAAAGAATCACATACACGAAAAATATTTACCCTCGGCGGGACTCGAACCCGCAACCCCCGGTTTAGGAGACCGAAGCCCTATCCATTGGGCCACGAGGGCGAGCAACGATGTTGACTGCATTACAATATAGGATTTGCCTCCATTCCCGCGCTCTTTCTACAAAGAACGTCTTTGACAGCCAAGGAGCATCACATGCACTGAAAACGATTACCCTCGACGGTACTCAAACCCGCAACCGCCAGCTTAGGATACAGAACCTGATTGCATGTATCACGACACTTCGTGAACCATTAAAGTGGACTGCACTGCATTATAGCATGGTATTTCCTTCATTTCCACAACCGAGAACAATCACATACACAAAAAATCTTTACCGTCGGCGGAACTCGAACCTGCAACCCCCGGTTTAGGAGACGGATGCCCTATGCATTGGGTCACGAGGGCGAGCAACAATGTTGACTGCAGTATAATATACGATTTGCCTCCATTCCCGCACTCTTTCTACAAAGAACGTCTTTGACAACCAAGGAGCGTCACATGCACTAAAAACGATTACCTTCGACGGTACTCAAACCCGCAACCGCCAGCTTAGGATACCGATGCCCAATGCATGTATCACGACACTTCATGAACCATTAAAGTGGACTGCACTGCATTATAGCATGGTATTTGCTTCATTTCCACACACTTTCAATGAACGTCTTTCACAACCGAGAACAATCACATACACAAAAATTATTTACCCTCGGCGGGACTCGAACCAGCAACCCCCTACTTCGGAGATCGGCGCCCTATCCATTGGGCCACGAGGGTGAGCAACTATGTTGGCTGCATTACAATATAGGATTTGCCTCCATTGCCGCACTCTTTCTACAATGAAGGTGTTTCACAACCAAGGAGCATCACATGCACTAAACACGATTACCCTCGACGGTACTCAAACCCGCAACCGCCAGCTTAGGATACCTATGCCCAATGCATGTATCACGACACTTCGTGAACCATCGTGGACTGCATTGCATTTGCTTCGTTTCCACACACTTTCAACAACGGACGTCTTTCACAACCAAGGAGCATCACACGCATCTGCCCATGTACTCCAGGATCTGTCTGTGTGCTCGGGTCTCCAATCGGGCACAAGTTGCAAAGACGTGAATAGCCCAGCTTGAAAGATGAATCATTGATAACAAGTGGAAGAAGTGGTTCCAGAAGCATCAGCGAAGCGACTTTCTAATGGGCAAAGAGTTGAATTCTATGAGACTTAGCTGTCCTGATTTGAGATATCTCATCTCGCGCATTCCTTGTTCTTCTTCTTCAGCCTATCTAATACAGTTGTTTGATACGGGTTCCAGCGCATGCGTGCTCATGAGCCGCCGAGGGACACCTCTTGCCATTAAAGTTCAGGTCAGAGCAGTGCCGGCTGTGTGCGTGTTTCCTTCCTATTGCCTCGTTTTCTGTATTTTCTTTTTTTGTTTTCTTTTTGTTTTGTTGCGGTAACTGCTTAGCAATCATGTACAACTAACCGAACAGTCCATGCTTCTCAGGTACTGGTGACGAGTTACGAACAACTCTGTATCAATCAGGGTTGCGGAGTTGCCACTCTGGGGTTGGAATGATTCCGGAATCATTCCAGATTTGTCAGAGCCCAGAATGGAATTGGAATGGAATAGCGGAAACTGGTCCTGGGAATGGAATGGGAATGGAATTAGGCCTTTTTTCACAGGCGGAATGGAATTGGAATGTAATGGTCTGGGTGCCACACGGTCAAGGGTGATGGTTTGGTCTGGTTTTAAGAAAAAATAAAATGGAGATTTTGGCTTCACTAGTGTGAGGCCCGCAACCCCACATCCCTTGCGCCATCAGTGGAAAACTCCTGTAATAATGATGCAAAGAAGAGGAGGAGGAGGAGGAGAGGAGGAGGGCGAAATATTTGGTTAAGTCTATATGTCTTTGTGCTTTTTCCTTGCTGAGTAATGTCAATCTCCTCTATAGCATTGCTGGGCTATAGCTAGTACGGTTACCTGTCCGAATTCTTTTATTGGTGGAATTAAAGGAATGGAATGGGGTTGCCAAGCCATTCCACGAGTGGGAATTGACCATACCTTTTGATTCCGAGGAATTGAAAGGAATGGAATTATCACAAATCTTCCTTCCTCGGAATGGAATTGGAATGGAATGGGCGATCCCATTTCGCAAGCCTTGTGTCAATAAGTCACACCCAGTTGCACCAACGACGCTCAACGCGAAACCGAGTTCGCGGAGCTAGTAGAGCTCGGTTCCAGTTTCCGAGCGTTGCACCAAACGCGCTCAACACTTCGGGCCGTCCTCAAACTCGTGTCAAACATCCTCTCAGCGGAACCGTCCTCGTCGACGGCTCAGGACACGGAACCGAGGTCATGTCGTCAGCTGTGTCGTCGGTTATTTGTCTAAATAATCGTGTGAAGACGGCAAGGAATGGTTTTCAGTCATTATACTACGAGGAAGAATAGTGTGGTGGTTCTTCCGTGGATACAGTTGCATCTGTCAAGGAGAATGGGCGTACAATCGGATCTTCAAGATCTCGCAACGACTTTGTGTAAGCGGCCATGTTGACTGCTGTGAGGTGCCTGGCTGTGTGCGCCCAAGTTTTGGTAGCACAGAATGTGCGCTGACTTAAGAAGCCATACCAGTCGGGGAGCAACTCCGATTCACGATTTTCCCGATTCTAGATGGCGCCACGCTCGCCGTCCTTATCACGCCGTTCGCCTCCGACTCCCGAAATAATCCCCATTGTGCATGGTTGGTTTAAGGCGGTCCGCGCTGTTTGTCGAGAAGGAAAGTGTCGGACTTCGCCACGAAAGGTTCGCAGTTCGATTCGAGACATTCACGTCCTTTTGCTTGTCTCCTATTGCTTTATGAGTATTTTATTTTTATTTTGTTGTTATATATTTATGCTACAAATATTGTTTTCACAAGTCACTGGCGCCTGTACTGACTGATTATGGAATTTTTAGTTGCTCTTCGTATTGTTTTACTAGTGCATACTTACTGTATGCCGACGTACAAGTGTGATCGGGTAGTACAGATGCCGCTTTCTCGGTGGCTCTCAACTGGATCTACCAGCGGCTGTAAATTAGGCTATAAACATTGCTTACACACAACGCTTACAATGCCAGGCTGGGAAATCTAGTGCTCGAAACGGTGTTCCTTTTTTTTTCTGCACTTGCTTACATGCAGTTTACCTTGATAATAACTCTATTATTCGTGCAAAAATGACATTTTGATATGTATATTTCGTGTAAGTAAGCATCATCAAATATCTGAATTTATTGACAAGGCGTTGGTGCAAAAAACTTTTAAAAATTTCCGTCGTAGAATAGACTTCTTATTATTACCCGGAAACTTCAGTAACATATTTGAAAGGCTCCTTTCCCTCATGTTCTCCCTTCTTTTTCTTTCGCCTTACACCCGCTCAGAAAAATGATGTCAGTCGACAACCCCAGTGACAGGGGACTCCCTTTCGTCTGGTGTGCCAGTTTGCAAAATCGTACAAAGGAGGTGAAGGGCGATAAAGGCTTCGGGTCGACACACGGAAACCAACCAAAGAAGATATGGAAAGGTCGAGCGGCAGGACCTCGCAGCGGGAGTCGCGATATTCCCAACACAGTCTTTTTTTTTTCCTGGACGCCAAGAGGAACGATTCGACAAAAAATAGAAGGACACAGAGTAGCAAAATAATAACAATGCTAACCTGACAAAATAACAGGTTCTTGTTTGAGTGATGCAAAAAAGTGCAGTTCGGCCTCCTTATTATGTGGGACAAGATAATATATGCCTGCTTTTCTTTTTTTTAGAAGAACTTCTGAAGCGTAAATTTTTACTCAAGATTTCCTTGTGTTGGATGCTAAGGTCTCAGTTAATTCACTCCAAACTTGAAAACGTGAAATTCCGTCGTGGAAAAACTGAAGAACTGGACACCATGTGAGCCAAATTTATGCGTATTTTAGGAAAATCACTATTCTTGAAGGGCAACACAGATGCAATTACAAAATTGGGGTTTCACTCATCTCGAATATGAGCGCTAGTTGCCAAATGAAGGAATTATCACGGAGAAGTCGTTTCATATAATCAAAGCTCGCCCGAGATGCTGGACTTTCCTCCCCAGAAAAAAATTCCCCAGGAGAAATTGTCTCCGCAAGAACGAAAGCCGTTTGATCGAACGCGGGACATTTGGTCGAATGCCATTTGATCGAACACCGTTTGATCGAAACGGCAGCAGTCGTTTGATTGATTTTTTTATTGCTTCGTTGGAGCAGATGCATACTCTAAACAAGATTGAACTTAAATTTTATATGGCTGTTAATACAATATATGTATCTTATACTGTGACGAAATTTCCTTCTTAGCATTCAGACTTCGAGTGCCTTTCGTGCACATATCACTATCCCATTTCGGGTCCCAGCAATGAAAAAGGTGCCCAGAAGAAGCACAGACTATTGACTGCTCCCAACTTGAAGACATTTTCTTCGGTATGTGTCCTACTGCTACGCGGGATACTTCCGCATTGTTCTGTTCAACTCAATTCAATTTTATTCTATTTTATTTCCTTTCGGATGGGAGAGAGTAAAAAGCCAGAAGGCTGTGCTGTTCGTGAATGACAAAGGTCTGCAAATAACCAGTGGTCTCCCCTCTTTAGCTGAAAAAAAAGCAAGAAACAAACAAACAGACAAGCAAAAAAAAAGAGGACACTGATTGCTTCATGCTCCATATGTTCTAGTCAAAAGTTACAGAAAAAGAGGTGCTAAGGACACGCTGCGAGCTTCAAACTCCCTTCGAAAAAACGTCTTTCGAACAAACGGCGTCGATCAACCGGCTTTCGGTCGAACGCCTTTCGACCAAGCGGTCTTCGATCAAACGCCTTCTCCAAACAGCTTAGGATTTCGGAATATCCAGTTATAATGTGATGATGACGAGGCGATGGACTGTGGACGTTGAACTGTCAAAAACAAGCCTAAACTAACCTAGGTTCCCACCGGGGACGATTTTTCCGTATCTCGGAAATTACAGGAGCGCCGTTGTGAACAGCTGAGGAAACGGATGATAGCCGAACTATCGTAAGGCCGAAAGTCAAAAGACCGAAAAATCAGAAAACGAACTATCATAAGGCCGAAAGCCAAAAGGCCGAAAAATAATAAGCCCGTGCAATGAGAAGGCCGAAAATCAGAACACTGAAATAAAACAGCCAAAGAAACAGAAGACCTAGTGTAAGCATCCCTGTGAATGACCACCGTAAGGGAATTGCTCTTTTCATTAAAAAAAAAGCAATAAGCTATAACCTCATATTGCCAACCTAATCTAGCAATAATGTATAACATGTTTACTACAAAAAGAAAGTGTGTGGTAGGTGAATGCTAGTGAATGACTTGTATCACCCACTGAATGAATTGTAGAGGAGATGGTAGTAGTAAGTACTGACCACGCTTATCCGGAAACGCTACAAGGCTTCTGGACGCCATTAATTAGCAATTAGAGCTAATTGGGACCCCCCACATTAATCAGCATCATCCAATGAGTCATCACACTAATTGGGGAGCGTCTAACTAGGGTCCAGACCACCCTGTGCGTTTCCGGATAGACGTGGTCATAAAAAATAAAAAAAATAGATAGAGAGAGAGTGGAGAGAAGGAGTTTAGTTGAAGATCAACGACGCCATCTTGAAGAAAGCGGCCCGGAAAGGCCGCTGACCATCGCCGGGCGACGGAGCACAGAGGCAGGTTGCAAAGCATTGCAGCTATGACCACAAGTTCCGGACATCCTGTGACGTCAGCTGTGACGTCATCACGGCATGTCTGGGCAAGTTAGGACAGCTCTGGGCATGCAAGGAGAAAAACACTTGTAATACAGAGGCTGGGAAAGCAAGAGTATGCAAACCATCAATAGCTAACAAGAAAAAACAATTAGTTACACAACAAATGGGCCCACCACAACAGGAGCGCAGAACCATGCGACTGCTCCATCCGAGAGGCAGGCAGAAACTGACTCGTAATGGTTTTTTTCTCCTGTATAAAGCCCCACAGCTGCACCCTCTAGCGGTTACTTTCTCAACTAATCTCACAACAAAATTATTAAGAATCACGCCAGCGCTACTCCCGGTCCCAAGGCAGAAGAAGATAGAAAACGGCGGGGATACCCGGACAACAGCAACCAGCACCCGACGTGCATGGGCACGAAAATCGCAAACAAAGCGGGAACAAAGTTGGCGAAAGCATTAGTTACACAACAAATCACCTCACCACAGCAGGAGCGCAGACCGATGCGACTGCTCTCCGTGCCAGCCAGCCAGAAACTGAGCGAGCGAGCGCGGGGAGCGCACGTCTGCTTTCCGCGACAGCCGGAGAGAAACTGACTGGGGGGCCGCTCCGCGGCCGCTACGCTTACGCGCTCCTAGCGCTCTCTAGGGCGAACACCTCCGAGAGGCTAAGAGTGAAGAGCATTCCTGCGCCCCCTGCTGGCCATTCTCGTTGGTCGTGAGGCTAAGAGAGAAGAGCATTCCTGCGCCCCCTGCTGGCCGTTCTCATTGGTCGTGACATCATCCTATTGTCTCAGGGCTACCCTGTTTTTTTCCACTAATGCTCCTTTGGTCAATCTACAATGAAGCCACAGTATGACGTCATCATGCAGCTGTGTGGCTCAAGGACGCGTACGCTCTAGACAAGGGACATATTATTTATTGAATCACTATCCCAAGATTATTTCCTTTATTGTTCTATAACGATTGAATAGGAAACTATTGCAGAAGAGCACCATGCATGAAAGCTGATCGTAGGAATTCCAAAGTCTTACTAAATGAGACTTGCAAAAGAACAAAATATCCTAACACGTAACTCCATCAACGGCAAATAAGAGGACTAGGTACTCAACAAATCAACACAGAGTACGGGTAACCAGGAGCGCAGAACTCAGGGCAGCACTATCGTCAAGACAACAATGTTCCTTGTCAAAAGAGAAAAATTACAAAACGTCAACACAGGAAAGCATGCATATCAGGGCATGTCAGAACACGTCAGCACAAATTGTACGGCTGCTGGGCAACAGAGGAAAACAAACACTTGAACAGAGTGAAAAAGGCACTCACCATCATTTTCCCGTTCACAGCATTCCCTCATTGTAAATCCGCTCGTCACAAAATCCACCTGCATTGTCGTACACCATTCACCAGTGACGAACCACACATCCGCACCCCATCAGAGGCAGACAGAACCCCACCGAAGCTACGCTCTTCCACTGACGGCCAACGCCAGGAGCAGAATTTGCGTGTCGAGACCCGTCAGTGTCCAAGAGAGAAGTGAATCCTTGCGCCCCCTACAGGCCGTTCTCATTGGTCGTGACGTCATCCTATTGTCTCAGGGCTACACAGTTTTTTTCCACTAATGCTCCTCTAGACAAGGTCAACGTGAAACAATAGTCTCTCGGTATGACGTCATCATGCAGGTGCGTGGCTCAAGGACGCGTACGCTCTAGACAGGGCACCTGTTATTTATTGAATCACTATCCGTAGATTATTTCCTTTATTCTACTATAATGATTGCATAGGGAACTATTGCAGAAAAACACCATAGACAAGAGGAGATTGTAGCATTTCATTCCCAAAGTCTTACTGTACAGGAAAAAAAAATGGTTCAGCAAGACATAAAGTCACACACCTGTCCCCCTCGCGGTTACTCTCTGAACTAAATGAATCGCAAAATTATTAAGAATAGCTCTACTCCCATTCAAGGCAGCACTATCGTCAAGAATATTCCTTGTACAAAAAGAAAAAGGCTACATGTAGAAGGAAAGCATGTCAGAACAAGCCCAGGCATGTCAGCACATGTTTGTCAGACAAGGGGGGAAAAAGCGAAAAGAAACAAAGAAGGAAACCAGTATCAAACTATTTCTAAGCACACGCACTCCTCTTATTCAAAAACAGTGCTCATCATAAATCTGCCCAGGACAATACACACTATTTTTCTATTGCCACACTTTTTTCCAGTAACGGTCAATGCATTGCTACAGATTGCGTGACGTCATCACATCCTGTCTGAAGAAGAAGACAGCGGCAAAGACTCCTATTAATTATTGAATCGCAAGATTATTTCCTTTGTCCTACTCTTAATGACATTCATTCTCTCCTTATTATTAAAAAAAAAAGCACCCTGCATATTAACGATTTTCACCCCAAAGGCTCATCATGGTCATTAGAATTACAGTAAACTACCACTGCTCTTTAAAATGATAAGTGAGTCCACTCCACATCACCTCCAGGCTTATGTAATACATGACCCTTTCTATGCTCATACATTCGTTGTCTGAGGCTACACCTGCGAGCAAAAAGGCGCGGAAGCCGGGTGGGCAAAGTTCCATTCGCGCATTGCGAGCATAAAGGCGGGATAGCCTGGGAGCAAAGTTCTATTCGCGCACGCCAAAGCACAAGACAGAACGCCTTTACGGGAACACGATGGCATTCGTATACTATATTAATGATTATTGCATTGCAGTTTAGAAAAACCACTACAAAACTATAATTTTAGGAGCCCATTAAAATTCTACTTTCTATGGAAACTATAATTTCCCTATTACTTGGATCGCTATTAATGAAGGGCTCCAATTTTTTCTCTCTTCCCATTTCAGCCTTGTCATGCAGGGAAGCAGACTCACATCCAAAATAATTAATTTACACTGAGGGTGCCGTGCTTCAGGAATTCCTATCCTGCGCTCAGATGCAAGCATTTCTTCACGGATACAGCTGACTTCCTCAACATACCGAGCTCCTAACAACATCTAACAAACAATCAGAGAAACCCTCTTCTCAGCTGTACCATGCGACTTTCTTCTGCGTAAAATCGGTGATTTGAGGAAGAGAGCAGCAAAAAATTGCGCGCACTTGTGCTTGACTTAAAAAAACTGAAGCATATGCCAATAAACCAAGAAAAAAACACTCATGTCTTCTATCTGATAGTGCCACATACACAGATGCATTGTCGCAAAGAAAGCACAGGACAAGGATACACAAATTTCCTTAGGTGAGCAGGGAAAAGGCTTAAGTCCTCAGGAATAATAGCAGAGTCACTGGACATCGCTACGCGGCTAACACAGGATAACAAGATAATAGCGGCGGGTACAATCGCAACACTGCTAAACAAGCCCCAACATGCCATCATGACGTCGCAAACCAGAAAAAAATAAGCACGCGCGCGCACACAGCAGCTCAGGAATGCACAAGCAGAGGTGCTATACAGGAATATCTACTCCACACACTCAGATACCAGCATTTCTGCACAAATACGTATAACGGCTGACTTCCTCAACATATCGAGGAAAGCGAATACTGACACTCAACATATAACAAAAAACAAACAAATTCCATTCTCATGAACTCTCCTCTGCCGAGCGGCTTTCTCCTGCTCTACCTGGATGCTGACTGTTTCCCCTCATCTACATTCTGAGTAAAAGCCGTGAAAGGAGAAAAGAACCGCGAAAAATTACCGCATTTGTGCTCTAATAGCTGCAACTGCAAGAAACCGTAGCGCACGCCAATACACTGAGAAAAAGACACCTATTTCTGCCACCAGATAATTCTTGCATAATGCCACATACACAGCCGCATTACCCTTGCGTAAAGAAAGCACAGGACAGGGATACACAAATATCCTTAGGTGAGCAGGGAAAAGGCTTAAGACCTCAGGTCACCACACATCGCCAGGCGGCTAGCACAACATGACACCAACAACATACTAGCGGCAGGAAGAACTGCAACACTGCTAAACAAGTCCAGACATGCCACGATGACGTCACAAATCAGGGGGAAAAGCACACGCATGCACGCACAGAGGACAACGCATTAAACACACGGAGCGCTCAGGAATAATCGTAGCGTTACCGCACATCGCTACGAAGCTCAACGTCTAACACAAGACGACAACAACAACAAGATATTAACGAAGGGTAAAAATTGCAACACTGAACAAGTCCAGACATGCGACATCGCATGCAAAACACTGCTCATCGGGGAAAAGGCCTAAGCCCGCGGCGGATCATCATAGAGCATACACAACTTCATTTTTCTACTTCGCGTAAACTAAACGCGGTCTGCTTGGAAAACGACGTACAAATTTTCTTAAGGAGCAGAGAAATATAGAAATTTCTACTCCGTGCTCAGATACAAGCATTTCTGCTCAAAAACCTGCAAAATTAAGCTCTGCTTACTTCGTCAAGATATCGAACAAAATCAAACAGACAACCCGACTTCCACTGGTAGAACACTATTCAGCTTTTACGCAGGAGGCTTTCTTCTACATAAAAAGTAGAGAAAATAAGAAAAGAGCAGCGAAATATTACACACACTTTTGCTCGCATAGCTATAAGAGAACAAAAAATAAATAAAAGAACGACGCACACGCTAATAAACTGTGACAAAGACACCCTTTTCTGCTATCAGATAATTATTGCATAATGCTAAATACTCATTTGCATTGGCCCTGCGTGAAGAAAGCACAGGACAGGGATACACAATCTATCTTAAGCGAGCACGGAAAGTCACTTCTACTCGAACAGCTTAATACCATAAAGTCTGAATTTTTGCAAAGAAAATAAAGCCTGAACAGCGCTACGAAGGTGACAGACACATACTAACAAACAAACAAACACCTCTTCGAGTCTGTATTATCTTTTAAAAATAACGAAAGCACACATTAAAAAAATCAAATCGGCTAGGTAGCCTACCAGACGTTGTGCCTTAAAGTTGGCTGCACGCAATGCACGGAAGCATGCTGTGAAGCCAACTTGCGGTTTTGCTGGATGCACATGAAGTCAGATTCCAATTGGAAATCGCGCTAAGGACGTGCCAAACGTGGAATTTTCGCAAGATTAATCCCAATACCTGGAATTCTATTCATTTTAGCGGGAATGCTGGCGCTTGTGCTCCATTATTCGAAATTTTCGAATATTCGAATTTCTCGATTATCAAATTTTCGAATACGAATAGGGTTCGAATATCAACAATATTCGAACAATATTCGAAATTTCGAATATTCGCACACCTCTAGTGAATACTGACACTCAACGATATATAACAAAAAACAAACAAATTCCATTCTCATGAACTCTCCTCTGCCGAGCGGCTTTCTCCTGCTCTACCTGGATGCTGACTTTTTCCCCCCTCACCTACATTCTGAGTAAAAGCAGTGACAGAAGAAAAGAACCGCGAAAAATTACACGCATGTGTGTCACAGGACAGGGATACACAAATTCCCTTAAGTGAGCAGGGAAAAGGCTTAAGTCGTATCGCTCAGGAATAATCGGAGAATCACCGCTTATCGCTACGCGGCTAGCGCTTGAATAGCGCCACGAACGTGAAACAGAACGGAACGGAACGGAACGGAACAAACATTCATTTCTATTGATAAAGGAGTAAACCACACTACAAGAACAAAGCACGCTGCTTCAGGAAAGCGTATCAAATGCATCGCAACAGGACCGGCTCTCATAAAATAGCCTGCCCCAAAACGAAGACTTCACCAGGTTCGCGAGGTAATTCCATTAAAAACGCTCTCGGTCTATCCTACAGATAGCAATGCAAGCGCTGCTACCCTTATTTTTTAAGCCACTATTCCACGCAATAGTACATAAATGTATCACTCGTGTCACATGGAAAGGCACACACAAAGAACTTACTTGTCAAGTGGGATCCCTGGTTCAGGAAAGCGCGCGCGCCCGCGCGCACACATACACAGACACACGCTCACATTTTCACACTCACAAACACAAAGTCTATTCTCACAACCACATAAATCCATATTATTCCTCAGGTCAATAATTATCCTACCATCGTCAAAAGATGGCTCACTCTTGTATGCGATCGCAAAGCGATAGGTCCTCGTTCCGGATGTAATAGGATATCGCCACTTGGCCGACGCGAACCAAAAAAGAAAGAAAGGAATGCACGTTCGCTATACCTCCACAAAGAAAACGGTGCCGTGCTTCTACGCAGCGCTCATCATACAGGAGTGAATTGTCTTCTTCGTTTTCCTTTTATTTTTTTGCACCCATATATTTTGCAAGAATACTATAGAGCAGAATGGACAAATGTGAACATCATTCGCTACACACTGTAGCTCTCATCATTTTTAAACCAAACCACTTAACATGTGTTCATAGGTCTTCACTAAATAGGTGAGCCGATAATGACTCAAAATGAAATGAAATCAAATAAAATAATCATTCCAGCATCGCTGGCTGCAAGCTTGGGTACCCTGCTTGGGTCTGCTGGCGCTGGAATGAAAGATTTATCGCGAGGGTACTACAATGGTGAGCTCTGCTGCTGTTTAAGTGATAAAACAGTGATCCCGAACCGCGTCCCACGCGAGCCGCGCGCGGACCCGTTCTCGGGACGCGACGCGCGCGATTCCCCGTGCGAGCGCAACGCGGGGCTCGTGGTTTGGACGCGCGCGATCCCTTTCCCCGAGCAGGCGCACTGTTTTATCACTTAAACAGCAGCAGAGCTCACCATTGTAGCGTAGTATACAGGAGAAAAAAACCATTACGAGTCAGTTTCTGCCTGCCTCTCGGATGGAGCAGTCGCATGGTTCTGCGCTCCTGTTGTGGTGGGCCCATTTGTTGTGTAACTAATTGTTTTTTCTTGTTAGCTATTGATGGTTTGCATAGTCTTGCTTTCCCAGCCTCTGTATTACAAGTGTTTTTCTCCTTGCATGCCCAGAGCTGTCCTAACTTGCCCAGACATGCCGTGATGACGTCACAGCTGACGTCACAGGATGTCCTGAACTTGTGGTCATAGCTGCAATGCTTTGCAACCTGCCTCTGTGCTCCGTCGCCCGGCGATGGTCAGCGGCCTTTCCGGGCCGCTTTCTTCAAGATGGCGTCGTTGATCTTCAACTAAACTCCTTCTCTCCACTCTCTCTCTATCTATTTTTTTATTTTTTATGACCACGTCTATCCGGAAATGCACAGGGTGGTCTGGACACTAGTTAGACGCTCCCCAATTAGTGTGATGACTCATTGGATGATGCTGATTAATGTGGGGGGTCCCAATTAGCTCTAATTGCTAATTAATGGCGTCCAGAAGCCTTGTAGCGTTTCCGGATAAGCGTGGTCAGTACTTACTACTGATGGTGTTTCTCTACATTTGGTAAACCGAACCTGATCGCCACCGTGCACAATAAACACGATAACACACGTTTTCGGGAGCTGCACTTTCCAGCTGAAAGGAACTTTAGTAGTAATGCCTTTCTTTTCAACAGGAAAGTGCAGCACGCAAATAACCCAGTTCAGATCTGGTGCAGGCGGTGCAAGCGAAAAGAATGCACCTAGTGGTTCATAGCTCTACTTTTCGTTTTTGTTTTCCCCTAAGTTATCGAAAGTACTTTATTAATGCGATGTTCGGTGAAATGATTTATTTGCTGTATTAATTCCCAACAAGTTTATTCTATTTAATCTGTAGAGCTAATTTTTTTATCGCAGTTGAAATACCAGTTCTCGTATCCTGGGTTCCTCATTTGTCGGCTTTTCGATAATTCGGTTTTGTGACTTTTCGGCCTTCTGGTTTTCGGCCTTATGACTGTTCGATCTTTTGATTTTTCGGCCTTTCAGTTTCGGTCTTTTGATAATTTTGTCTTGTGATTGCCACCCTGCTAATGCACAGTAAAACCATTGTACAAGGAACATAAATGCCGTTACACCCACTGCGCCGCTTGCACCCAGACAACCATCAACGTCCCCAGGACATCCCAGTTTGGCCATAACGTCCAGGTCCATGATGGATGTCCACTGGATATCCCCTGGATGTCCCAAAATATCCATAAATATCCTGGATTTATCCAGTGCTGACGTTGCGAGCTGGACGTCCCTTGGACGTCCTGTGGGTGTATAATATCGGACGTGTTGTGATACAGCCAATTAGGCTAACAGCTTTCATAGCAACGAAGGTGTGGTGCACTCTGGTCGCAACCAATAACTACATGCGTAAAATAACATAGCGCAAGATTTTGATGCGGGATCTTAGCAGCTATATTTTGCTTGGCATCCTGCGAGTAATATTACACCAGTTTCATTTACTCAATAGCTTCATAAAATAACGTGCATAGAACTACGACAGTACCAACCGTATGCGAGCTAGATTCCCTGGGATCAAAATCAAAGAAACGTTCCCCGCCGTTCACTGCTGACCGTCGTCGGCTGCATTAACTTGCACCGCCGCGCAAAAGCAGAAAGCGTCATGAGCATTGACAATAACGCACGTCATCATCATCATCATCCGCTCGCCACTGCAAACGTTCACATTCCGTTGTGCAGTTTTAAGTTTCAAGGTGAGCCTATGATATGTGCAGTGACGCCGAAAGTTAAGGGTAAAAATATGTGTGCATGAAGGACCGTCAGGCTGCAGAAAAAAGTCTACGATTTCGGCTAACGCTCTGAGTACGCAACGCGATCAACACGAGTGTCGTGCGTCTTGATCCCGGAATCAAGATGAGGTCTTTATAGTAAACATGCTGAGTGGAAGTGATGATAATTGTGAGTCCTCAGTAGTTCTCCAATCATCCGTCACAGGGGAGGTTGTGGAAACTTATTGTTCAACGTCAGAGAGTGCTGAACAGTTTGAAACAAAAAGTACTCAACGTGATTTCCAACACAGAAGAGAACCGAGCACGGTTGTGCATGGTTCGTTCAGAGAGCGATGTAATGAAGTAACTAATGATGTAAGTGATGTAAAGCATACTCCTACCAATGCCGTCATCTCGAATGACATCGTTCACGCCCGTGCGATGTTGAACAAGGGAGGCGTACGCCTTTTTTGTACCACTTATGAATTTCATAATGGGTACAAAAAAGGCAGCGCCTCCGGTTTTCAACAAATCAGGGGCGAGAACTTTGTCATTCGGGATTGTGGTTGTCTAGGAGCGGGCTATCAGGTAAAGACCGTTTTTAAGAAAAAAAAACTTTGTCAAAAGCTGCACAAGTGTGCCTAGGAGGAAATAAGACTACCAAGAGGTACCAAACACAAAATGAATAAGAGTGTCAGCCCTGTGCTCCTTTCTACTGTGTTTTTTGTGAAATTTTTGATTTGGTGTATTGTTACGTATGCGACATCTTCTGAACTTGCGAACTTCTGTCACATTTACAGGGTGTAGCTCTTTTAGCTTAACTTATGCCTACTGTTTGCTGTGTCCTACAGTTCACGACAAAAGTTAACGGAACACGTGAGCTGCATACTTTTTCTCTCGTGCGGCACCCAAGCGGTCTTCGGGAGCGGTAGAGTTCTTTGCTGAGAGAGGCGTGGATGAGTGTGCTGCGAGGAACTCGCTACAGTAATTTCGGTATTGCTTCTCTTGAACGTGCCCACGACGCCCGTTGGATTTCACTGCAGTGCTCTCCATCAACATGTGACTGAAATACTGTGTATGTAAGCTGTCATCTGGTCACGTCAGAATATGATCACAGCTATGTTCCCTAACGATTAATGTGTTTAGAACATATGTAATGCTTCTTCGCTTTTTAATTTGGGAAACACACTATCGTGTTTTCACAATGACTTATTTTTATGTCCCCAGTAATACCTGGGAGCTCCCAGTCTTCACAAACTTTCAGTGACGTGGTGTTGCAGAACACTGCAATGGTTTCGAACTCACTTCGCAGGCACTATAGTGAGAAGCAATACCGAAACGACCGCAGTATGTAGCTTGCAGCCCGCTCATCTACGCCTCTCAAACAATGACCGCGCTCAAACTCACCTGCTTCCGTCTGCCTCTCGGGTGTCTTGGCGGAGAAAAAAATGCGCAGCTCGCTTATTTCGTACACTTCTGTCAGGACCTGTACCATTTTCGGAAAAAATTAATGCTGTTGGTTAGCACGTACATACTTCGTTTCTAGCATTCGATATGCAACGGCCAAGACAGCTATGCAAGGTGTGCCGGGGATATTCTTTCACATGAAGTGTTGGCAGTGTGTAACTGTGATATACCTGTACCCTATTTCTTTGAGTCTAGGCATACAACTCCTTCCTCAGTCATAAGAAAGTAGCTGCAATTATTGTTTTGCTAAAAGCACCAAGAGTGGCTGTGATAAATTATGTGTCGATATGAATAGTTCAAGTACGGTATGTGTACAGAGGATGTTGCACGAGAGAGTGACCATCAATTGTTGCAAGAAAACAACGAGAGATAAAAATTGAAAACATTCTGCATTACACTTGTGAAGGTTTTTGCTCCCAAACAGTGGTTTTCTATGGGTGTCCCTCGTTAATTAATGTGATTAGCGCAATGGATTTGCCAAGAAAAGGTAACCTTTTTGCATTAGTTAGAAGACCCATAGCCACAACACGCCATTTCAGTCACAAATACAGGATGTTTCGCAAACGTTTCTACAAAAATTTGGCACCCAAAAACACCCAACAACCCCCTGAAAAACCTTTCCGTGACAAAATATTGAGTTCAGTATAATTACTCTAATTATTGAGGTACACTGATGCAAACCTCCTGTTTGGGTGGCAAAAAGCTTCATAAGTGTTGTGCAATAGGTTTCCAATTTTTATCTCACGTAAATTTTTTAAAAATAATGAAGGGTGACTCTCTCGTGCAACACCCTATATATATGACGACAAACGTTTCATAAATGTTGCTCCACTGTGATTTGCTGCGTACCTTGCAAACTCCTCAATAAATTGTTTTTCAATATATATTTAAACTCTCTTTCCATTTGTATTGTTACACATGCAAGCACCAGAAACTGTCAGGGAACACATTAACGTGTGCCATTATTTCCTTGTACGTTGCAGTAGATTATAGCAGTTTGGGATGCTGCCTCTGCACGCATAGGTGCAGGAGCATTAATGAAATACACGAAATATAGGTCCCATATAGCGTAGGTAGCAACATCCTGGTTCAGTCCTACAAATGTCATATATGACGTCTTCTGGACAAACAGGGGACGTCCATGGATGCACCTTTGACGGTCCAGCAGACGTCTACAGGACGTCCTGAGGAGTTTTGTGGATGTCCTCAGGACATCCATATGTCCAGAGATGGATGTCCAGAGGATGTCCTAAAGACATATATGGTTGTCTGGGCATTGTGCCGATTACATCTGTTCTTTCTGTTCCTCTCTCTCAAATTTTGCTGAGTGCAGACAACGCGGTAAGATTAGGAAGCGATTCTCCAACAACACAAATAAGTTTTGATGATTCAGTCTCTTCAGTCGCTTGATGATTCAGTCTCAAATCTTGATGAAATCAGTGATTCATCACTGGAGATTTTCTAAGGTCCTGCTACCTTCTACTTATTTCTGGCAGATATGTTAGCCGCGTTTTTTTTATAAAGGGGAGTACTACAGAATACTGAGCGCAATGATGCATTACCTTCTGTATTCGTATCGATGAAATGAAACGCAAATGCCCACTATCCTGAGGCTCTGACTTCACGCTCGTTGAACGTGGATATCGTCGGACGTAGTTTCCAACTCAACCGGAATACTAGTTCTGTTTTGTTGTTGGTGGCGGTCAGACAATGATGTAGTAGTTGTTGTCTAATACTTTCTATGTTGATGAACCGTATTTTCAATGCAATGAAACCGCAATGAAACACCTGAATAAGTGGGTGTAGAGCTTTTATAACCCATAAACATCGGCCCAGAAAAAGATGTAAGGACAACTGTAACACCTGTGTCTGACCGACAGTAGAGAAATACTATAGCATCCAGCGAACGATATCGCTAGCGAACTAGCGAACTATATCCATTTTATGTTGCTTGCTGAATGGAATGTAGATTTAACTATTCATTATTAACACATAAAACAAAAGAAAAAAGAACCCTATGTCTCCCGATTTCAACAAATCCGCAAAGCGAACGATAACACTCGGTCGGCTGTGATGTGCTTCATCGGCTGTCTAGATTTCAGTTCTTACTTGCATCTATATTTCAGGGGCTTTGAATGCACAATTTTCCTCACTTTACCCACCACACACTTTCTTTTTGTAGTAAACATGTTGTAGATTATTGTTTTTCATCTTCGCTGGCTAGTCTATTTGCGAGCACCAAATGCTATGCATTCCAGTTATTTGATTTCTAATACAATAGCCACAAAACTTTTTCATAATCTACACCATCCCATTCAGTGGTCATTCACTGGAGTGCTCACCCTGTGTCTCTTTGGCCTCTCCATTTTCAGCCTTCTCACAGTTCGGCGTTATGATTGTTTGGTCTTTTGGCTTTCGGCCTTCTGATAGTTCGGCGTTGTGATTTTCGGCCTTTTGATAGGCTCAATCAGCCTAAATAAATGCAATGCATTTAGCAACAGCTATTCAAAAAAAAAGAAATGGAAAAAGAAAAAGGAGAAGGAGGAAGCTCCTAAAGCTCCTTGAACTCCATCTTTATGTATAAACGAACAAGATAAAATAAAAGGAACTTGACGCGCGATGAGGTCTCGGAGCACGATTTCCGTCTCATAATTGTGCTGATTATTACCCGGAAACTTCAGTATTATATTTTTAGACACTCCTTGGTTTTCACAGGGTACTTCACATTACACCAGACCTTTCGTTCAGCGTAGGCACTAGGTCAGCGGAGAATCCCCAGTGACCGCTTCCGGTCAAGAGATCCAACGGGTCAAGAGATCCATCGAGTCAGGAGATCCAACCGGTCACGTGACAGGCGAGTCAAACGATCCAAAGCGTCAAGAGTTCCAACCCGGTCAAGAGATCCAACGAGTCAGGATATCCAACCGGTCACGTGACAGGTGGGTCAAGAGATCCAACCAGTCAAAGCGTCACACTGGTCAGGATTCGCGACAGAAAAGAAAGTCTATCCCTTACCATGTTCATTGCAGAACGATTGCGCTGTACGTAGCATTAAGTTAGGAAGTAATATGCCCGGTAACTGTGAAGACTTTTCGGTGTTTTCTCTCTTCTAACCACACACGCACACGCACAAAAAAAACGTAAGCGAGAAAATCCTGTGGTGGTGCTGTTGGTTACGGCGGCGAGTCTCCCTTTTGCCTTTGTACGTTTATGTCCATTGCCCCCAGCGCCGTAACACGCTATGCCAGAACGGATGCTTGTTACCAAGAATATTGATCTCAACTTACAAAGAATCGTAGGCCGCAGGGCTTAAAACTTATCCAATTGTCGCATTCTTTTCATTGGCCCCCACCCTTATCACGTTTTTCTATTCTTTTACTGACCGTGCGGGAAAATACTGTCTGACTGTGCTTTCCAATCAACATTGACCTGCTACGTTCATTGACCTCAACCCCAAAATGCAGGGTATACTGCTGGATTCAGAGTTGTCTTTGTACTTTTGTGTCCATTGGCGCAGCCGTCCCCACGTTATGCCAGAACTGAAGTTTCTTACCAATAATAATGGGTCCAGCCATAAAGTGCTTTGTCTTTGTCCTTTTGTGGACGGCGGGAAAAATTAAGGGAAAACTTGATACAGAAAAGCGCGCATACACAAAAAGAAAAAAAGATGTTCGGGCATATGAAGCTATCTTTCGTACCCTGAGAGAGTCCATGATCAGACGGTTCCGACATGCAGAATGTCTGTCCACATCAGCGACTTGACTCTTCGACTATACGAAGTGTTTGAATAATCAACGTGTTTGAAACAGCAGCCGGCCCACCCAACGTGAGTGTCCATAGCCCACGCTAACTGTAGAAATAATCTCTAACACGAAGCGCTGAAAAAAAAGAAGACAGCACTCCTATAAATCCTGTTACAAACAGGTTGATCTTACAATGCAACCACCTGTTTTTAACACAAATGACATAAGAGAACTGTCGGCTTTTCTTTGACTGCGCTATGTGTTACAAAGTGAGTAACTAAGCCAATGAAAATGAGATATTGATTTCCCACCTGCATGTGTATTCTATTTATACCGAACGTAAAACGAGTAAAACGAACACAAAGGGGTCAAAAGATCCAAGCCTGGCGAACCCTCAGACGACTCAAGGGATCCAACAGGGTCAAGAGATCCAACGGGTCCAGAGATCCCCCGAGTCAAGAGAGATCCTCCGAGAGAGAGGACTCAAGAGAGTCCATCGGTGGATCTCTTGACTCAATGATCCCTTGACCCGTTGGATTTCTTGACGTGGAATCCCCAGTGACCCGGAGCTTTTCCTTATCGTCCTTAGAAGGCCTCCCTTTGTTCGCCGTGCAATGACAGACGGGTACAGGTTTTGGGTCATCCAACGTGGGAACCGGTCCACTCGTCACAATCCCACTCGTCACCGTAAGACTCGTCACAGGATAATTGGTCACACCGGCCCTCTGGTACAAGGTCCTTTTGTCACCGGAACACTTGTCAAGGGGGGCGGTTCGTCACCGGAACACTGGTTGCAAGGTTGACCCCGTTCCAAAGGGAATGCGTTTCACCGTGTTTTACCAAAGGGATTAGTCCAGTTCCCGACCGCTGGCCGTACAAATTTCACGTCTTTGCTAGGGGCACGGAGAGCATGGAAGTGACGAAAACTCAGCGTGGGGCACCGTTGCTGGGGCGCGGACAAAAGTTGAGAGACTGATCAAGGTTAGGTCAGGAGAGCCTTTTACGTATTTCACACTTTGGGGAGTGGGTCAGTTCATGTAGAATATCCACCCGTCGAGATTGACAAAGGTTAGGTCAGGAGAGCCTTTACGTATTTCACACGTTGGGGAATGGGTGAGTTCATGTAGAATATCCACCCGTCGAGACTGACCAAGGTTAGGTCAGGAGAGCCTTTTACGTACATCACACGTTGTTTCGTATTCGTTACGTATTTCACACAGGTTCACTGTGACGATTATTCCGGCGTGACGGCAGGTCCTCGTACGAGATGCCCTGTGACGAGTTGGCCTCCTTGACGAGTTCACCTATGACCAGTTCGCCTGTGTAACAATCAACTAACTAACGTGCTGTACCGTCGCGTCCGTTTCATTTATCTCTTATTTCTAAATTTTATTTATTTATTTATGTACGTATTTCCGGAATAGCAAGACGACGTCCCGTTTGGCTGACCTTTAGCCTGTTTTTTTCCCTTTTCGTCTAATAAATATATCCCCCTCCCCTATCGATTCCTGAAATATTTCCAGAGAAAGTAAGTGGAAATGGAGGGAGGTAAAAAATTCTGTATTTTGGTCGCATTCGTGACGTCGCTGTAAAATACACACGGCATGTATGATAAATCTAGCAGCATAATTCTTTTCATCTCGTCTTCCTCTTTATGATGAAACCATCCGCGTCAAAATCTGTGCGGCGGTTACCGAGAAAAAGCATAAAAACTGTTCCATAGGAAATACATCGGGACGGAGAGCTGGTATGCCCTCTTAAGCACAGCTAAAAACCATACCGCAGAGTGGGCCACGACTAAAAGTGATGTGAAGGCACAACTGAGGAGCACCCAACTATCTGATTTCTGCGGCATCCTTCATTGGCTTCGTTCGTGTGTCGAATATAGCCACTTTGGAAGCAGCCGTACTGCGTATTTTCTTTTTTTTTTTAATTATTATCATTCGCGACTCTGGATTACGTACTCTTTCGAAAGTTGTGTTTTATGTGGTACCGTTCCCCTTGTCTGTTAAACAGTTTAGCTGCAGATCATTCCAGTAAGTTTCGCCGTGTTGCGTTGTTGCCTGCAATAAATACTTATTACCGTGCGTACATGCATTTGTTATTTATTGAGCTGCACTTCGCATCGCGGATTTGTTTTCTTTACCGCATATCCATCTGGCTGCTGTTTCGGATACTGTCACTACACGATAAAACACAACAGACATCGTCTGCTAAGCGAGGCGTGAAGTGGTCGTGTGACCTTAAAAAAGCCAATAGCACGCGACTCTCGCTGCAGAAGAACAAAGATCCATAGAATTCCTTATCGTGAACTTCGTTTTGCAAAGTGAGGTGCTTAAGTGAGCACGAGGTTTGGTGCAACGCACAGTTGAGGGCATCCCTCCGCTGAACGTGTTTTAAGGGAACTCATGCGCTAAGCCGGTCTTGCGGGAGCGGCGTCTTAAGCCTAGATTGGTGCACGACCTACTACTATACTAGAGACCTGGACATCCGCAAAGCTCCAAGTACCGGGGTAGTAGTTCTGGCAATTGCCGCTGCACTATGGGATGTGGCGCAAGTTAGCATTATTCGTTACCACGTGATTTGCCGAAACCGCGGCAATGTACAATGGGCTGTGTTGACAACGACGAAGATGTACGGAAGAGGATAGCGCGTGCTTAGCAATAGCCTAGTAGGCTTGTGTAGCAGACCAACGACGGTGGCAATGATGATGGTAATGAACATGTCACTTCCTTTCCCCAATAATGCTATGTGGCCCTTGCAGCGGCCACTAGTGTAACTAACCCTTGACCCGGCTCTCGCATAGGAGGTTGCCAGGTCTCTAGTATGGAGTACGTCGTGTCACGACCTACTACTATACTAGAGACCTGGACATCCTCAAAGCTCCCAGCACCGGGGTAGTAGTTCTGGAAATCGCCGCTTGGCTATGGGATTTGGCGCTAGCTAGCATTATTCTTTCCCATATGATTTGCCGAAACGGCGGCAATGTATGTTGGGCTGTGTACGCACATTCCCCCAGGGCGTCAGTCGTGACGTTGCCCACCTCTGTGAGGCCGACAACGGCGAGTCCTTTCACGAGCACCACCCCCACTACTGCTCTGTTGACAACGACAAAGCGGTAAGAAGAGGATAGCGCGTGCTTAGCAACAGCCTGTGTAGCACTGTGTAGTAGACGAACGACGGTAGCAAGGATGATAGTGTCATTCCCTCTCCCCAATAGTGCTATGTTGCACTTGCAGCGGCCACTAGCGTAACTAACCTTTGACCCGGTCTCCCATAGGCGATTGCCAGTCGTCCAGGTCTCTAGTATAGAGTAGGTCGTGGATTGGTGCAACCGGCGGTCAGTACACGTGCCAACCTGGTAAATTTGGTGCTTCAGGGGATGACTTTTGTGAAGGTGACGCTATCTAAGTGCACAAACGGTTCCTGTCAAAAATATTTCCGCCACTTGAGAGTCTGCAATTACGTGGGTGTCTGTTTGTTCTAATTCCCTCTAGTGCCGTCTCTGTCCTGCAGTTACGATATGAACCATTAGAAACTCGGCAGTTTTTGGATTGCAGCAGAATAATCACGATTCCTCACCCGAACTACTCGCAGGATTTGGCGCCCTTCGACTTCTTTCTTTTACCAACGATGAAGCTTATGCCCAGTTCCCACTTTGTCATGTGCTGTCCTCAGGAAGGTAGCGAGTAGGGTTTAGGGGGCTAGAGGTCCCCCTTCCCCGACACCTTGTACGTATAGCGCAATTTCCTCGCTCAAGAAATGTGATCACTACCGGCTGGCGACCACCATTTCACTTCGTAAGCGTGAGAGCAAAGATATACAGATTTTTTATTTTGTTTTAACTCCGCACCCCCCACCCCAGAATACATTTCTAGCAATGCTCCTGCGTGTGGCAGCGCACAAATGACACTAGGTACACGTGTTACTTGTGGAAACTGACACCAAATTAGTCCGTGTGATAGGGGTATAAATTTCACGATTCAGCTAGTTCTTTTAGTGTCGAAATAAAGAAGACGAGAACAATTATAGGTACAAATAGGAAAGGAGATCCTCAGCGCCATTTTAACTCACAGTGTGCCAATGTGCCACGTGGATTTTTTTATTTTTTGTTATGTCTTTGTATTTACAAGAGTACCACGCTTAATGCGCTTAATTTATTGTCGGTCCTGCCACCACAGACTAAATTTTCATTCTACTTGGCCATCAGCGGGTACTCCCCAGGCCCTAGTGTCCGTCATTTTCCTTTGAGTCGGCTCTATGAGTTCTGCAGATTTAACCCACGTGGGCAGGCACGTAAATCTCAATGTATTTTGTGCAATCTATGTATTCTTATGTGATATGCAGTTCTACTAAATATGTATTAAAGGGTCGGTCGCATCTGGAAACCCCACCATGAAACAGACATATCGGTATGTTTGACATCGACCGACCATCTTCTTGGCGAGTTTTTTTTTCTTTTTTGTCCGAAAAGTAATTAGATAGTATTCCATAAATGAATTTTAAAGATCAGCGCTTCTTCCGAAACTGCTGAGGCTCCGGCGGCGTGATGTCGCTCCCTAACCGGAGGAGTGAGAGGGCGACGCTCAGAAGAGAAAGGCGCTGTACAGACGATCCGTAACGCAGTCAGACGTCCGCAGGACCGAGGCATCCCTTCTCTTAAGGCCCTATTCTGGTTAGTTCTCTCGTCTGCTCTTGTTATGTATCCAATCGAATAACAGTGAAACTACGCCAGCATTCTCCGTGGGATTTTCGATACCATGGTTAGTGGTACATGAGGTACAAAATGACACTACAATTTCGAAGTGGACTGGAACGGGCGCGACCGTCCCTTTAAAGATCGAATAAACATATCGGTATATTCATCAACGACTCTGGGAAAAAAAAACACGCATAATATCCCACCGGCCCTGAGCAGAGATTTCGCCAATATCCTCTTGTTCGCGCTGTCACGCAAGTTCATTCGTTGGAACGTTCAGCAAATCATACATCCCATTCAGAACATCCCAAGCATACTCGTCGGTATTAGCCTCGACTGCTCCATTATTTTTCAGATATCTCTAAACTGTGTGTGTGTGTTGTTTTTTAATTAGACTTGGGAAGTCCGACATATTTCTCAGTAGCGCGACCGAAGGATGCATTCGAAAATGAACTCCAAGGTCTCGAGGTAAATCACTTTCTCAAAAAATCAGTCCTATTAACCTGATATTGTCGAAGGTTTCACGAATCACGACCCATGGGTAGCTGTAGGAGCTACGCGTGGATTTCTTCCGCAGAAGATTCTAGGTATTTTCGAAATGTATTCGAGGACCCCGTGAAAAGAACCTGCACTGCAACCCCCTTATCTGTCGTACCTACAGAATACTCGGAAAGTAAGAGAACACAACAACGTTTTATTTTGATCATGAGTAACGATATTCTGCCCAAGTGATCATGGTCATTTCGTGAAAAGATAATGACGGGACTAAGGGTGAGGACTGAAGTCCTACATTGTCCAGAAAGGTGAGCACGGCTTCTACGCCATTTTCTGAGCTGGATTTGACCGTGGACCAAGCAATTTCGTCTTAGTGAGATGTCGACAGTATGTGAGAGCAGTCACACCCCAAGCAGCACGCCAATATTGGTCCAATATTGGACTCATATGGGCTGCCAAGATTGCTAATGTTGGTCCTATATGGGCTGCCAATATTGGACCAATATGGGGAGCGCAACCAGGCTTCATATTGGACCAATATGGGCTGCCCATATTGGCAAGCCCATTTTGCGCCAATATTGCCCATATTTCTGTGATAACGCCAAAGGGAAGTCCGTGTAATAATAACACATTATCCGGTTTAATATCCACCACTGATATTACTTCTCTCTTCTTTTTGCTTTTTCATTTCTGCAGATCTCATTGATCCACGTTGCATACAATTACAAAAAGAAAAAAGAAAAAAAAAACTGCACTGCCCCCAAAACGAAGAACGGGTGCTACGCCCGTCTTGCTGAAAGACGCGACCAGTCCCGCAGAAATGCCAAACATCCCTCAGAAGCCTTCATTGGGATCGCAAATTTCTATGAACCAAAAATTGCGAACCCGCTCCGGGAGTACAAAGGAGCGAAGCACTTTCGTGACAGTGACGGACATACGCTAGAGCAACTCACACTGCTTGCAGCAACTTGAAAGCACCTAACTTTACAGAAGGGCCATCCCTTCCTATCAAACATTGTGTTTTTACTTGTCCTGCCGCAATTCCGTTATTATTACAGGAACCAGCGACATTTTAGCCCGTACGAAACGTCCTATCCGACTGTCGCGCATGCGCCTTAGTTGTCGGACGCGTGATTTCACTAAAACGACCCACTCGCTCTCAGTCGGCTCGACCGATTGGCATTGGCATCGCGAAGCAAGATGGCAGCTGCTTCCAGAACGTGGAAAGTTGAGTTGTCGAGTTCTAGTGAACGTTACAATGGGATTGCCACGTATGTTGACTGTTTCGAACAATGTGTATCATCTGCGGGAAGTTGTTGGATGTAACGACGTACTGAATTGGGAATTTCACACGCTTCAACGTTCAATCTTGCCGTGCTGCTTGGGCATTTGTGCAACACGGGTACGTACCATTTTCTGTATTTTCAGTCAATATGGGGTGTATACGGGCAATATGGGGCCCATATTGCCAGGATTTTCCCGATATTGGCTCAAACTGGACAATGTGGGCTCAATATTGTGTGCTGCTTGGGACTATGTCTGACAAATTTGAAGATTGAACTGAGTAACTCTGCGGTGCCGAATCAGAGGTCGCTTTTTCAAGTTCTTAGTTCTCTCCCGTCAAAAGGATAACCAAGCTTACCACTATCCATTCAGTAGAGAAACAAAAATCTATGAGAAGTTTGTGTTTGTAAGTCAAACGTCGCCATACCAGTACTGGACAGCTGTTTCGGCCTTGTTGGGCCATCATCAGCAGTACGCAGGCAGGCCTGCCTGCGTACTGCTGATGATGGCCCAACAAGGTCGAAACAGCTGTCCAGTACTGGTATGGCGACGTTTGACTTACAAACATATGCTACACGTGCAGCCAAAGAGCTCTTGCTAATTTTCTTTTTCCTTATGAGAAGTTTGGCGGCCCTTATGTGATGTCTCACGTCATAGTTTCCTGTCATCCCATTAGTTTATCTCACATGAGCGTAAGGTCAAAAGTGTAGTTCCGTATCGGGACCACTCGTTTTAGAAAAGTAGTGAAAGCGTTAGGAAGGTCCATAGAAGTCGAACAAGGTCATATACTGCATCTAAAAATGTAAGAATTATAAAATTCTGTGGACTAGAAGTTTTTTTTATATACATTTCAACAGCCCCATCTGATTCACTTTTAGCTCAGGAGAAACATGGGAATGCTGAGGCTAACGGACTCGAAACTTGCCATCTTGCAAGAGGGAGGGTCGTTGAATTCGGCTAGATCACCTAACTTTAGTGAGATTAGTCTAGGTTAGGTTCTACAGATTGGGTGGGGAGTCTGGGGGGGGGGGGTCGTCGCCCTCCCCAGGCACGCACTAGGCGGTGCCGGCGTCGAGACTGTGCCTCGGGTTAGATCAGAAGGTCCTCAGTAAAGATGGCGGATCGCCTTCAAGAAACGGACGATCAAATTTAATTTTTATACGCTTCACGCAATATACGAGGGTCATTCCTGTTTAATTTCGTTACTAATTAGCTCTTCTTTCACGTAAAAGCGTTTGATTTTTGTTTTTATTCTTTTTTCTTTAGAAGAAGCCGGTGGTCCCGATACGGAACCTATATCCATCACGTGTACTGAATTCACTGCAACCTTGGAAATCTGAAAGCCCAGAGAAGCAATGTGTGTCACGGACACTGCTAAATGTTTATGCGTACTCACACGGTAACTAGAACAATAAACACACAAAACGGTGCTTAGTTATAAATACTACGTACACTCTTATATGATGCACTTGCATAGAATATACGAGGGGTGTTCAAGTCATACCGGGACTTTTCATTTTTCGCAAAAGTTCAATGAACTTACAGGCGAGAAATTAGTTCATTTTATTTTTCAACGTAATCTCCAGCTGCACTAATGCACTTGCCCCAGCGTTTCACGAGGGCTGGGATGTCAGCAGCGTAGAAATTCTTACCGGCGCGTAGCAGCCATGATCGGACCGCATTCTTGACCTCGTCGTCGCAGCTGAAGTGGCGGCCCCCAAGGAACGCCTTCAGTGGCCCGAACAGATGGAAATCGCTGGGGGCGAGGTCTGAACTATAAGGGGGATGTGGCAGCAACTCCCAGCCAAGTTCCTGTAAGGTACGTGTCGTGAGATGCGCGGTATGCGGGCGTGCATTGTCCTGTAGGAGGAGGACTCATTTGGTGATCAAGCCCGGCCGCTTTTGCTTCAGCGCCTTATCCACATCCCTGAGAACATGGCAGTAATATGCACTATTGATGGTGGTATAACCACTGCGCAGAAAATCAACATGAACAACGCCAGCCTTGTCCCAGAAAACCGCGTTCAACACGGGGTGCTTCGTAACTTCTTGGGAGCTGGCGAGCCCGGGTACTTCCACTGTTTTGATACCGTTTAGACTCGGGAGTGAAATGGTGCTCCCATGTTTCATCGCACGTGATGATCCGATCAAGGAACGGCTGTCCTTCGGTGTCGAAACGATACCTTAGCTCTTGGGAGATTTCCAATCTTCTCTGCCGGTCAAACACGGAGAGCTGCCTCGGGACCCAACGGGCACTAACTTTCCGAAACTGGAGGTGTTCAGGAATGATAGTGTTCAAGGTTCCCACAGAAAGGCCCGTCTTTCGAGCCAGTTCGAGAGATGATATCCGTCGGTCCTTGAGGATCGTGCGCTCCACAAGTTGGATGTTCTCAGGAACTCTGACATTGGGCTCTGAGCCACCCCAGAAAGTCCCGGTTTGACTTGAACACCCCTCGTATATGCACATGCACTTTAACTTTAAATACTATCACAAATACGATGTATTTAAATGCTGTAAAATCCTTTATTAACATACCTTATGCACCTTGTGAAGTGTCCATCACGTTCATTTATCTAAACGCGCATGCATTCCAGGGATGGGCATAAATACATTTTTTGAGTATTTAAATATAAATACAAAATACTTTGTTGACAGGGATATTTAAATACTCTTCATAAATAGTTTTCAACATGAGTATTTAAATACAGAATATAAATACTGTATTTAAATACCGTAACTACTACCATAAATACTGTGAGGAAGATGTCATCTGGAATTATAGAAATAATTATGATCATAAGGACAAATCCGCAAGAAAGAATAGCATTTATTTGTTAGATTATCATGGCGATTTTAATATTAGAAATTTCTCGAAGACTGCTTCTTTTAGGCATCATCTGTTCGACCATACAATCAGATTCGCAAAGGAGAACAGCATCTCCACAGGTGCCGATGAACAAATGCTTGTATTAAATCTGACGAAGATGCTTCGTAGAACAATGTAATCGGGTAGTCACGACCGTTCTCCGCAACAACAGTGAAAAACTCGCCATCTAAAATAGTTTGTCGCATGCGCATGCTAGCGCAAACCCGGCATAATTGCGCCCCAAACTCGCCCTTCTTCCCGAAAGGTCAAATGCAGGGCAACTTTAAGATATGAGTCAGTATATTCTGTATTTAAGAGTATTTATAAAGTATTTACAAGAATAAATACCCGAAAATTGGTATTTAAATATAATTATAAATACATTTTTCAAGTCTGTGTTTAAATACAAAATATAAATACATGTATTTATATTTTAAATAGTATTTTAATTACAATGTATTTAAATACTGCCCATCCCTGATGCATTCATTAGTCGTCGCTCAACACCACAGCGTACGTTTGACCGCAATAAATGCCCATTGCACCAGATCATATACCACGTGTAAGACCAACAAGTAAACTGTGAATTTTCTTTACTATCGAATGTCAATAAAGAAAGTACTATTCACGGTCTGGTTGTAATCAGTTGAGGTCATATCTGTCTGAAGCAGCGTGGGGATTTTGTCCTCTACAGTGGCCCCTCGTTGCTTCGGACTTGCGTAGTTTGTGTTCAGAGCCCGGGTGTATCGAGTGGCGAAGACGCCCAGAACAGTGGCTGCCACAACGACGGTTAGCACGGTGACAACGCACCGGGCAAGGCGATAAGGATCATGCAGGTCAATGTTGCTTCGCCACGACTCACTGTATTGTGGCTTCAGCTGTCTGTAAGAGTCCTGCAGAATCGTGAAGTCATAGCTGTTATCCTGTACGCAAGGAAAATTGTCTATGTTGGCTTCTTCGAGATGACGGGCAAGACGATAAGTGACCTTGTTGGTCGGGGAAGATAGCGCACGAACGTCCTCTGTAGCGGGGGGATGTTCAGGTGGAGCTGGTTGCCCAAAATCAGGGGTACTTAACTTGGAGTCTCGGCTGGTGGATAGCCTCATGGTAAGCCAAGCGGCGGATTTCTTCGATTGCAGTATACTGGGCCCACACCTATTCCCAATCGTGGCTCGTTCTGTAGACGTTTCCTCTTCTTTCATTCGTGCATTCGCTAAATTGTTGTATGGGACGCAACTTCAGTTTCTCCCTCGAAATGAACGTGGCCTTAAACGTACCCTGTAATGGGAAATACCAACACAGCTTCCTATTTTATTTCATTTCATTTCAATTTATTGCACCTGAGGGCGCCCTAAGGGGCATAATATCAGGGGGAGGGCATGGAATAACAACGAAGTCCAACAAGAAGAAAAGACACACACATACACACACATGTATGGGATGAGCACTTCTGCGTAAGAAGCGTACACAGTCAAAATATAAAAACATACATGTACAGTCAAACTGAAATGTGTACAATCAAACTGAAAAAAACTCTGTAATGGCAGCTTCAAAGTGAGGTCTAGAACTGATGGATACAATGTGAGAAGGTAGCTGATTCCAGTCTTTGATGGTTTTCGGTAAGTAAGAAGAAAGAAAGGTGGTAGTTTTGCAACGATAACATCCAACCTTAAGTAGATGATCTGTTCGGCGGGAGATATAGTAAGGTGCAGGTAGAAGGGATGACTTAAGTAGATGATTAGAATAGTATATTTTATGGGACAACAACAGCCGGGAAATCTGACGCCTTTTAGACATAAGTGGAAGTCCTACAGAAGATTTGAGGGATAAGACACTCGTGACGCGAGAATAATTAGTGCAAATGAAGCGGGCAGTCCTATTTTGAATGCCTTCGATGGAGGTAACAAGAGAGGATAGGTGCGGGTCCCAGATTGCAGACGCGTATTCCAGCCGTGGACGTACAAGCGTAGTGTAGGGCAGGCGCTTTAATTTGGGCGGAGCCAGAGAAAGGGAACGACGCAAAAGGCCTATAGAGAGCGATTGGCGTCCAATATTATCTTGTTGATAATACGGACGCCTCCTTGTGGGCCTTCTAAGAAAGGTCAGAAGAGATAATAACGCCAAGGTATTTTATGAATGAGACTGATTCCAAAGGAAGTCCTGATAATGTGTAAGTATTAACTGTGGGAGCTATACGTCGAGAGAAGTGCACATGCTTACACTTGTCTACAGGGTGTCCCAGAAAATGTGTCATTGAATTATAATAACAAAAATACGCCACCTAGAATCATGCGGTCAACGGCATTTGTTCTTATGAGGTTTTTGCCACCTTGTAAAGTTAATGTCATGCACCCCAAGTTTAATTATGCAAATATTTGCGAAGTGAACTCAGAAATTTGCCAAGGGAAGGTCACTTTTTTATCCCACCAATATGAAGAGCGTGCTGAATTCACTCAAATTCATGATAATTGAAAGTGATATTCACGAGCTATCCCATCGGAAAAAATAGCCGAACATCATGCTTTTCGGAGCAACGGACCATAACGCGCGATGTCTTTCTGAGCGCAATCGCTCGCAGTCCGACGAAAGGAGGTTCCGAAGCCAGCCCACAGAGTGACAGTAGAAAAAGTAACAGCTCCTAAAATTAGGAGAGGGAAAGCATTATCCCAACGAAAGTCGGACGTGATAAGCCATGCCTGTGTTATCTCTTTCTGCGATGCCGGTGTGGGCTGGGTTTCCAAACTCCTTTCGTCGGACTGACACAGATTGCGCTGAAAAAATCATCGTGCGCTATGTGTGCGACCTCCGTAGAGCATGATGTTCGGCTATTTTTTCCGATGGGATAGCTCTTGAATATCCCTGTCAATTATCATTAATTTGAGTAAATTAGACACGCTCCTCACATTGGTGGAGTAAAAAAGTGGCTACTAGGCAAATTTCCGACTTAAGCTTGCAAAAATTTACATAATTAAACGTACGTTACACGACATTCACATGAGGAGGTGGCAAAAACCCAGTAAGAAGAAATACCGTTGACCGCATGACTCTATGTGGTATTATTATAATTCAATGATACGTTTTCTGGGACACCCTGTATATTTAGGGTCATGCACCAGGTCGAGCACCAAGAGGCAACCTTGTCAAGATCAGATTGTAATGCACAAGTGTCATCACTGTCAGATAGTGTGTGGTAAACAACGCAGTCGTCTGCCAACAACCGAATCAAACAAGTAGTTAAGGATACCGGGAAGTCGTTGATAAAAATTAGAAAAAGCAAAGGGCCTAAAACAGAACCTTGAGGGATTCCGCTGAGTACGGGGGCGGGAAGAGAAAGGCTGTCGTTGGCTACAACTGGTTGGTACCTGGATGATAGGAAACCGCGCAGCCAGGAAAATACCACGGGATCTAAGTTAGGTTGAGATAATTTCACAAATAACCTTTGATGGGGCACACGATCGAAAGCTTTACTGAAGTCTAGAAATAAAACATCAGTTTCGACATTCATGTTTAAGTTGATGTGTATGTCGTTTGTGAAAGAGAGGAGTTGAGTTTCGCAAGAGAAGTACTTTCGAAAGCCGTGTTGGCCATTGAAAAAGAAATTAACCCTATCAAGAAATGAAGATTTATGAGAGCGAATAATGTGCTCTAGAACCTTGCAGCAGGTGGACGTCAGAGAAATTGGTCGATAATTGCTGGGGATTTGACGATCGCCATGCTTGAAGACTGGCACACCCTTAGCCACCTTCCAATCAGAAGGAATGCACCCAGTTAGAAGAGACTGAGTAAAAATTTTCTGCAGAAAACAACTAGAAATAAATTTAGTGTTTTTAAGCACCTTACTGTGTATACAGTCAATCCCGGGAGCAGAGGAGCTATTCAAGGATTCCAGGATCTTTATAATTCCATTGACGGTGATAGTGATAGGCTCAGCTCGAGGATATTCGTGAGGATGGCATGATGGTATGTTACAAGGAGGCCCAATGGTGTATACGGAAGAGAAATGGCTAGAAAACAGGGCGGAAGCAGCGCTGGGAGTAAGGACATTACCATCACTGTCCACATACCCTGTCGATTGTTGATCAGAGGGGCATACAATTATCCAGAATTTACGCGGATTATTCGTTAAAATGTTAGGCAAGGTACTGTTATAGAACACCGGTTTAGCCTTGCGCAGATCGCTTCTGTAGGTTCGTTCAGCGGCACAGTATAAACTGGTATCATCGTCGTTACCTGAAGCCTTAGGTTTTCGAAACAAACCCCTCTTTTTTCGACAAAGTACGTGAAGCTTGTGAGTAAACCATGGTGTCGATCTACGTACGTTCATTGATGATGGCAGTAGGAACATGGTTTTGAACAAGATGAAGTGATTTATCCTTAAACAATGACCAGTTTTCCTCAATTGAACGCACTCGAAACCATTTGAAAATTCTTGGAAAAAAAATCGAGTTCATTGTTAATACTCTCATAATCACCACGATCATAAAGTTTGATCTCTTTCAACGTGGTACTCCTGTCAGCCGGGCACTAATATATTGATATCCAAGTACAAGACAGAATGATCACTCAAACCTTCAAGCTCGACAGCATCACAACAAAAATCAGGATGATAATAATAATAATAATAATTGGGTGTTTACGTCGCGAGACAACTGAGATCATGAGCGACGCCACAGCGGTCGGTCTGTGGATTGCTTTTGCCCACCTGAGGGTTCTTTAACGTGCGACGAAAGCTCGTCACACGGCACCCCATATTTAACGTCCCTCGCGGAAGACGGCGTGTCTAAGCACTTGTACCCTGCCACCAAGTTGCTGGCGTCCTCGGTCGGGTTCGAACCCGCGATCAGAAGGCGAACACGCTACCGACTGAGCCACCGAGGCCGGTGAAAAAAAAATAAAAAATCAGGATGAGAAACTAGTATAAAATCAATTATGTTGGCGGTGAGTGGTGTACAGCGAGTGGGGAATTTGACCAACTCACGCAGGCCAAACGATGTACAAACATTGGTAAATTCGTTAGACAATTGATCACTTGAGCAGGGTGGATCAGAAAACCAATCAATGTAGGGGAAATTAAAGTCGCCAAAAATAAAGACTGGGGAGTTAGGATACACAGAATGCAATGATACAATGATACAAGCAATTCTTGAAATGATGCAACAAAGGACGCGAGTGCACCAGGTGATCGATAACACAATCCAAATACCAAGCGCTTGTTAGAACAAGATAACAGAATAAATACACATTCGATGTCAGTATCAACGCTTATTAATGTTGCCTCAAAATCCAAGCGCGTAGCTATCAACACATCCCTCCTTCCCTCCCGATCATGCCTGAGCAAGTTGAAATTCAGAGACAAGGATAGCTCGGGCGTCTGAGATGTTTGGGTGAAGCCACGTCTCAGAGATGAGTATTATACTGGCCTGAGAAGAACCAATAATACCATTGAGATCATCTAGCTTTGGCATGAGGCTGCCTATATTAGCGCAAAGACATGAGATAGGGCGGGAAGACGTAGAAGGTCTCCGTATTATTTTTAGTCCGTCCAACTCCAGCTCCAACGGAGAAGGTCGTAACAAGGGTGGCACCTGTGGTGGCTATGTTGACGTCACATTAGCGATATGCGTCTGGCTTACTTCACGGACAAGGTTCTCGTCAGGGACGAATGTATAACGTTTATCTCCAACAAAGACCGTGTCGTATCGCAGCTTAAATGTTGTTCCCTGTTGTTTACCAAACTCAATCAGCTTTGAGCGAGCGCGGTGCCAGTAGCACGTGAATAATCGTGACTCACGGCGTAGGTTGTGCCTCTCAATTTGTGTCCCTGAGCGATTACGCTTTCTTTAGTTTTGGACGTAGAAAACTTGACAATAGAGAGTTTTAGTACATCGTACGCAAAGGCGATAGCGTACGTTACAGATAGCGTTGGTGGTTCTGCGCACTGCGCGAAGCTCTCTTTCTGTTATGGGCGTGCGCAGAACCATCAACGCTAGCCCTTACGTACGCAAAGGCGATATCGTACGAAATACTAAAACTCGCTAATGAGAGGCCCGTTCCTTGACCCACGAAAACGGCCCAACCGGTGTGCCCGCTCGATATCATTAGGCTGGATTATCACTTCTTGAGCTTCTGAGCGCAAGCATCGATAACAACATTTTCGGATTCGAGCCAAGTTTCAGATGAACTATCAGGAAAACCATAGAAAGTTAGATTGTCACGTCGCTGTCGATCCCCAAGGTCGTTGATTCGTGACTCGAGCTTCTTTATTTTACTATTAGCTTCCTGGAGCGTTGAGCGGAGCGATGTGATAACATTATGAGTGTCTTTAATTACCAACATGTCCGACTCAATGGCGCACAGTCGATCACTGATAGACGAAATGGAAGCGTCAGTGGTCAACTGCCTCTGCTGCAAAGTTTTTACTTCGGCAAGGATTTCATTCTGCCCATCACTAAGCTTAGAGAGAACACTGAGGGATTTCAGTATTTCATCCAGCTTAACATCAGTGACAGGACCAGGATTCAATTCAACGTCTCCATTGCATACTAAAACAATGACACAACGGTACAAGGATGAGCAATATTCGAACAACGCAAGGAGGGATGGGTGTGGGCTCGGCAAGAAGACATATATAGACACGGCATATATCATTACTACGAAAGGCGTGCAAGTTGGAGTTTCGAGAACTAACCTGCAGTGCAAAAAGCAGAGGATTTCTTAGGAACATTCTGTTCGGTGTATCACCGAGCCCACTGAAGAACTGAGATGCAGACGGGGTCGTTTTGTAGTCTTCAGATGACGTAATAGACGATGCTCCCACAAACGAAGATAACGAAAAGTGAAAGCAAAGGGCGTAGTCGATGTCATTATGCGCACGAGGAACAGTAACATAACGTAAAGCTCGTGAACGGAGGCTGTTAGGACGATGTCAACAGCTGTATTGCCTGCAGTGCAAAAAGCAGATGATTTCTTAGGAACATTCTGTTCGGTGTATCACCGAGCCCACTGACGCCTAGTTTAGCTTAGCTCCTTTGACGCCAGTCCGGGACGCACGCTCACACAGACACCCTCCTTGACCAACATGCAGGCATATCGGCACGTAGACTTCTCGGTGGTAAAAGCTTTAACCAAAAATGACGTGGAACAATGCGTATACATGAGTTATGAGAAATCAGTCCTTGACTGCTAACTGAACAGTGTGTCTGTGTGTAATAGTACCAGATGTTCTGCTGTCGTCGCAGTTTCTGGAGGCAAACCTAAACCCGACGAAACCATAGACTAAAAAAAACACTCTGCGCTTTCATATTTAGCATATACTTACACAGATATGCCGTGAGAATATCTTGCATTAGGCAAAGAAACCTTCCGCCATTTTCTTGTTCTCTGTGGGCGCATACAACGTTAACGACTTTTCACCTGGGTTACCCTCTCGTATAATACCGATCACGGTATGTAGTTTGCCTAAGCCAAAGATTGCGTCACTTTTAACGAAAACGAGGAAGTTACGTCGTGCGTCACGAGGAGCAAATCACGGGCCCGCTAGCCCCGCTGTGACAGCCTCGTTTCCTCGTTATGCGTGCATTCGCCGACTGGTTGTGCATAATGTCCACCACGTCGCAATTTCATTGGTCGTGTGCCCAATGTTGTGTGAATTATCTCAAACTATGGGCTCTATGGGGAGCTGTTGGAGCCTGGTTTAACCCTGAAGAGCGAGTCGAGCGGGAGCGCGCGCGGCATTGTTCAAATGCCTTTTTTTCTACGACAAATATCGCGTACAGAGAAAATTTTCGTGTTAATCTTCAAGTTAAATTACCTGCTTCCACAACGCGTTCGGAACGGAACATTTTTTAGATGGCTTTCTGAGCTCCTTTAAAGAAGTAGACGAGCAAAATAAAATGTCGTTAATGCTGCATAGAAACGCTTGAAATTACCATACCACGTACCCTGAGGACGTGTATTAGAAAGCAAATATATTGTAATGTTGGGTGTCAGCACATCATCGCCAATGTCATATGCAGTCATATGCAACACACCTGGGGCAGTGAATGACCGCGGTGTTCAAACACTTGCCCGAGCTCCACAAAAGCTTGTCTTTGCTCCTGCTGCTGGTGATTATAAAAGGAGGACAAACTGTCTGTCACAAATAGCTCTCTTTGCTGCTAGCACGACATGTTGAAGGACCGCAAGGATTTTGGGTATAAATCGGGTTTTACCCGAATTCTTGAAAACTTGTTCGGGAGGAAACTATCGTCAAAAATCGGGTTGAACCCGAAAACACAAAACCCTTCTTATGATCCTTATTCGGCAGTGTTGTGAGACTGTCTTAGCAACGGTGAAAATGACACTTGCGAGAGTCGCTGTCATGCCTTCCTCTCCGCTTCACTGCCAACAAATGACTGCATACGAGAGATTAGGACCAGGGGTCGAAACCGGAACTGAACCGTAACCGAAAATCGACAAAAACGGTATTTTTTGTCGAACCGAACCCGAGCCGAACCGTAAACATTTATTTTCTCCTCTTGAACGAACCGGAACTGAACCGGAAAAATATGATGCGGTAACCGGTTCGCCAGACGATAAAAACGCATATACCTTCCCACTCGACTGCCGCGCAGCAGCTCCCTGCATCGCTCGGAATGTTGCCGAATTCATAGAACGGACAAATTGATGAACCAAGGAGCGGCGAGTCCAGGCACCTCCCACAGCCTCACCTCCAAAACGTTCACGACATCCCTGTACATTTTTGCGACTCGAGGTGTAAAAAAAAAAAAAAGAAAAGAAGAAGAAAAGATGTGCTACACTTTGCTCCTCGGCTGCTTCCTTTCATTCAGCGTCACTGTGTGAAGGCGACGTAAATTTTAATAGTTCACATTGACATCCACAAGCAACGCAGACCTCTAGCGACCACGGGAAAGAGGTTGGCGTGTGGTCCAGAGTATGGAGGAAGGAAACGCAGGAGCGGCCTGTCGCCTACTTTTCAACGAGGAGCAGCGTGCCGGCCTGTGCATGAGACTCTGGGCTACTCATATCTACCACGTGACCACTTTTTCTCTTTTTCTTTAGGAATTGGCGATAGCCTTTTGCAATGGAGTTCAATGGTATGTTGTACGCCATTTCGCAGCACTTTTCGGTGCAGTGCAGTGAACTGCATCGTTCTTTGTACCTATGAAGTGTATAGAGGCGAGGGAGCAAGAGGAAGGAAGGAGGCGCAAGCCATGAACGTGATATTACCTCTCACATGTGGTACACTGATTAGCACAACACACGTAAACCGGTTCGAACCGATTAATATCGGTTCAACTTATTTTGGTTGCGCTGAACCCGAACCGAACCGATGACGTTGAACCGGAACTTGAACCGAACTCCAAAACATAACGGTTTCGAGCCCTGATTAGCACAAATATAACGTATTCGTTTCAGCACAACATGATAAAACAGAAAGTCAAACTATCAGACGTGCATCAGAAAGGGCTGAACTTCCTAGGAATGGCCCAAAGCGAATTCAGCCGAAGAAGAGAAACCAGACGTTTACAAACACATGACACGGACGTATGCGGAAAAATGCCACTAGAGGTTTTGAAAGGAGAGGAGCACAACGGCACGCAGTTCCTCCATCACTAACGTAAAGTGATGCATACAGTGCAGGAATAACGCCCAGTGGCATTTGCACAACGATGCACTTGAAACAGAGTTGAACGGCTGCATATGACATTGGCGATGATGTGCTGACGCCCAACATTACAATATATACAGTCGACCCCCGTTTATCCGGACTTCATTTATCCGGATCCCGCGGTATCCGGACAAAAGGCACGGGAACGGATTTTCCTCCATGTATTTTGTTCTCGTTTATCCGGACTTCAGCTTCCGGACTCGGACAAGAATTCCAGGGAACGAAAGTCGAAAATTCTTGTAATCCAGCTTCAGTTATCCGGACTACCGTGAGTAAGAGGAGACGCTAACCCCGCTTTGTCACCCTTTTCGCTGTTTTGGGGTTATTCCCGTCACACGTCAGGGACCTACATTCCTCCGTAGGGGAGACAACCGTGCACGATGACCCCCTTTTCTATTTGTGTGCGTTGGGTCACGTTGACCAGTCGAGTCATTTGGAAATATCTGGAGCAACTGTCCGGTTCTAGAGGGGAGAACTCCAACCCGAGGGCCTGCTGCTTACGGCCCGTTGGCCGATGAAGACATTCCCCCTAGCTGAGCTGCGATCCCTGATGCAGAGGCTCACTGCGACTGCCGTAGATGATGCTGCGGTTTCTGATTACGTTGACGTTGATAAGGATGATGACGCGTGTGCAACTATGACTGATGACTGTGTGATTGCTGCTGTTGCCTCCGATAATGTTCTTTCCGTTCCGCACTGACATTCTTCGAGCAGCGCAACAGCGTGGCTCAACTCTATGCACTTAGCAAAAATTTGCAGGAATCGAGTGCCTACACTACTATGTAACAGCTGTCATTGACGAGATTTCTGTGTTTTAATTAAACCTTGCTCTGTAGGACGTTTCTATTCGGTCGTTTCATTTATCCGGATGCTCCGGTATCCGGACGATTTCGCCGGGAACGGCACCGTCCGGATAAACGGGGGTCGACTGTATTTGCTTTCTAATACACGTCCTCACGGTACGTGGTATGGTGATTTCAAGCGTTTCTATGCAGCACTAACGACATTTTATTTTGCTCGTCTACCTCTTTAAAGGAGCTCAGAAAGCCATCTAAAAATGTTCCGTTCCGAACGCGTTGTGGAAGCAGGTAATTTAACTTGAAGATTAACACGAAAATTTTCTCTGTACGCGATATTTTTCGTAGAAAAAAAGGCATTTCAACAATGCCGCGCGCGCTCCCGCTCGACTCGCTCTTCAGGGTTAAACGACGAGGAGGAGAAAAGAAACGTCATTGGTGAAGTCATAAAAGTCAGAAGCGGCGACCGCGCTTCTATGCGGGTCAGTGCTGTCTGGGGTTTTTCCTGGGTTTCCCTCAGACGCTTTCAGACATATGTCGGCACAGTTCCCTTAGAAGTCGGCCCAGGACGCACATTCCCCCAGGGCGTGAGTCGTGACGTTGCCCACATACGTGAGGCCGACAACGGCAAGCCCTTCACCACCACCACCATCCGGGTCAGTGCTGACTGGTTTTCTTTTCTTTTTTCCCTTTTTCTTTCCCCTTGCTTTTTCCCTGTCAAGTGATGAATAAGGGAGGACTTCGACATTCCTGGTCGTGAAACCCCCGTTCTCGAAATTCATGTTCTCGTATTGCCAACTTTAGGATGGGATGGATTCATGTTCTGCAAACCAGGGAAAATGCTGCTTCGTAAGATGATATGCCGTAATTAAGAACATAACATCACTATTTAACCACTCAAATTCAGGGCTTTTCAATATGTGTCCAAGTCGTGTTAGCGAACGAAAGACACATTTTAGCAGCCATTTGGCTTAGCAGGGAGGGCATGTTGGTTTGTTAGTTGGGTGCTTGCAATGTTATGGCTTGGGTTAGTCACAGTTTGCCGTTGGCAGTTTCCCGCGCGCGACTGTGCATTTTATTGTCAGATAAAATTTACGCTAGTCACGTGTTGTTTCAGTGCACGCTGATATGTCGCGGACGCAAACTTAAAGGTCAGATATGCCGATATTGAAGTGCCGCAGAACTGAGCGATACTCGCGCTGTGTGTTCGTTAGCGAAGACTGAATATGTGTGCGAAATATCTTGGTCCAACTGTTCGTAGTTTTTTAGAAAACATTTTTTTTAGTTCTCAAGCCCGCCCGTCAGACCGTAGGCGAACCCTGCGCACTGGCGCACCGACGTCACTGCTCTCGGTTTATCTGTCTTTGGCTTGGCATGAACTCTTGGCTTGGCCGCTTGGCTTCTTTCGTTTCGTCCTCTGTGCCTCGTACATAAGCGAACAGCTGTTATGTTATTGCTAAGCCGGAAACAGAGCATGTGAATATTTTTTTGGCACGGCGTCGTTTGGAAAGTGCACTTCCTTGTTCTGACCTTGCCTTTTATGGGCTGGAGTGATATGATACGTGATATGCCACGCGAAGTTGTCGAAGATGCGACGGTGCTACGCTGTTAGAACAATTCATCGGAGCCTTCAAGTGTTACCTATCATAAGCTGCCAAAAGACCAAGCAGTGCGAAGCTCTTGGCTGACAGTCGTGCCTGCTAGTTTCCACTGCAAGGATTTTGTCCACGAATGTTATCATAGGTTACGCGCGACTCCAAAGGCAATTTGAAATCTCGGCACGAAATCGTCTGATGAAAATCTGAAGTGCCCGACGCACAGCATTTTGAACATGCCACGGATGATCAAGGCAAAAAACGAGAGCAAAAAAGGTAAGTCGAGGTTCAGATATAAAAAATAGCAAGCTTAATGAATCGATTGTGCAGCTGTCCTACTGCGTTTACTCTGATATAACCACGATTAACAACACAATAGTATTCATAATCTAACTTCTGAATTACCACAGGCGCACGCTGAAGGCGGAAATGAAGCAGGATCTGGCTTGCATCTGGTGCATTATGAAATTGCTGACACGTTAAGTTGCAGTCTACCTCCACCAACAGGTATGACAATAATATGTTATGATTTGAGTATTCACCTATGTTCAACTTTTCATGAGCGCTCGCATGCAGACATCTTGACACCACTTTTAAATCTGCCCTCAAAGTTACAACCACCCCTTTCAGGGTGGAAAACAAAGATCGCCATTCCGATTAGCTGCTATCTCCCAGTTCAAGCACTTTTGCTGTCTGGACACTGGTTCCTGTGGATGGGGTGTTACAAGCTTCACTGTCTGATATAGAAGGCACGTTACATTAGTTCAGTTAATTTGTCTCTTGCATATTTTTGTTACTGTTAGCTGGATTACTGTTGGACATACAATCCTTTCTGACACGCAGAAGCTGATGTCGCCTCTGATAACGTTTTAGAATTTTCAGTGTCATCAACGTCCATTGAGGAAGGTGCCTTTACTATCTGTGAATCTCTAATTGAAGAATAGCCCAGAATTCATGTTAACATTGTCTACTCTTATTAATTCACTGTCTGTGTTCTGAGAGCTAATAAAAATGGAAACTATTTATTTGTCACAACATCACACTGGATGTGGTACTGGATTGACATGTAAGCTAAAATACCTGTATTCTACAATAATCGTGTTGAACTTGGTGCATTACCGTTGGCAATGCCACATTCATTACATTTTTAGCGGGTCCGGTGCCCAAATACTGTGTGCATACTGCATACATACATATGTTCGATACCTGATAACAAAAATACCTGAGCAGTGCTGTGTAATCTTTTTACCCAAAGTCCATACCCTTACTGCAAAATCACAGTACGTAGAACAGCAATGTGCAGGTGTGCTGCGATAGAGATTCACAACAGAAAGAAGACTGTTGAGAGCATCTAAATTTTAATGAGACGAGACTTTCGTGCACAAGGCTGCTCTTGTTAATGTCTAACATGAAGTTACAAAATCCCAGAATATATAAAACATGTTGTAATGTGGAGAGTGAGGGTTGGTACAGACATAAAAATAATTATACAATCATATATAATAAAATAAAAAGGGGGTACAACTCCCCCCTCAACTCAACTCAACTCGACAACTCAATAACTCTAATTGTTCTCTACCTTACAACATGTCTTATATATTCTGGAATTTTGTAACTTGATGTTAGACCTCAAGAACTACAGCCTCCTGTGCGAAAGTCTTCTTTCTGTTGTGCACAATCATTATAAAGTAAATATGACTATCCATTTCTTGTCATTAAATGCTTTTTCTTTTTCTTTTTTTTTTTTTTTTCTGCAGTGATGAGCAACCATAAGGACACATGCCAGAAAGGGAGTCACTTTGGGATGACAAACCCTCATCAGCTCATGAGGATACAATGGTTGACGAATGGTTCAAGCACATCGAAACTTCAACAAATAATTCATGAAAAAGCCAGTCAGTGGTATGGAACGTGGACCGTCCTGCTACCAGTCAGAGATGTTACATTTCAGGCACTCGTTGACTTTTGGTGAATTACTTGTTGACGTTGTCCCAAGGTGGAGCTCGCTACAGCTCATTTGCCTATCTGTTAATGTTGTGGCGTGTGTTGCGTTTTTCTCTTTGTGTGTTCCAGACTCAGAACGGTTAATTTGGATCAGGTCAGGTACATTTCATATAGACATGGCAAACATAAAGTGGTGTTTCTCAACACAACTTAGCAGCATTACTGCTACGGCCATTAAGCGTGAATGGAAAGCTGCACATTATGTATGATGTAAAACCCCAAGACTAGGGAACACGAAGGGACAGACACAAACACGTCCCTTTGTGTTCCCTAGACTCGGGGTTTTACATCATGCATCATCTTCACCAGCTCGCTTGCTTCCTAGTCATTTTTTCTGCACATTATGTTCACTCTACTTTTATGGTGTGCTATGTAATCTTCTTCAAGTTCTGTCAAACGAGCGTGTAATGCTATAAAAAAATTCAGTACAATCTTTATGTGGGTTGAATGATAGCACATGAATGCACGAAGGAAACTGTCATGTTATGGCAAGTGTTTATGTATTGTACATTTAACTACTAATTTTATTGGTTAGCTTTCGCCGGCGTATCATGTCAAGCCATGTTATATTAATTTGGAACATGTTCTTCTTAGTAGCCAGAGCAGCTGATACACAGTGAGAACATAGCCCGTGTGTGTTTGTCTTTTCCACCGCAGCCCTTGGGATTCCTCCCTGATGGCTACACATGTCAGGGATAGGTTTCAGAACCGGTAGTTCCAGCCAAGTGTGAATTGCTTTTTAGGGGATCATCACGCTGGCAGATGAAACATATGGTTTAAATTATTTGCAGGACAGGAATTGCGTAGCTTTACACAAATACTACTACTACGACGTAAGAGTGATTTCAAATCTAGCTTTTTTGTGTTCCTGACATTATCGCATAAGATGTAGTATCCACTATGATCCTTTATATGGGGGGTATGTACAGTGCAATCAACAGATGCTATTTACAAATCTGTGTTTCCTACTGTGTTGAAATGGGGTAGTTTGTATCTGAGAGTCATGGTGAAACACAGGCAGCCAAGGACAGACTTTTGATGCCCTCGAGAAACATGGCAACACATTGCAGGGACTCTGAATGCTGCCTAAATTTCCAGAACACAGAGCTCAAGGCAGCGGTTAAACAACAAGTGTTTAGAGAAATCCAAGACAGTTGCATGTGTAAGCAGTCCGCTGTTGGATTTGCTTCTGTCCGAGATACGTTATCCAAAAGGGGACGCACAGGCACACTCAGAATGATACTAGGGCTGCCTGTGACATAGAATGAGGAGAGGGGGAGATATAACCCTTTTTTCTTGTCTGTTATTCTATTGGTTAAATTGTCATTTGCTTAGCAGCATATATCTGTATATTCCAGAGTCTGCTAATAAATATATCAGTTGAGAGCTAGCAGTCGCATTGTAGATGTCTCATCCTGTCCTTGGCTGCTTGTGTTTCACTATGGCCATGCTTGCTATTGCAAAAACAGAAAACAAAGAAAGGCCATAGAAAAACACGAAAAGAGCGACCTAAAAAGCTGCCTGTTCTAGTGCTCACATGGAGGCAATGCAATGAGGCAACATGTTCCATTCATGAACTGTGCATAGTAGTACATATCACAATGGCAACCGATTATTCAGATTTTTCTTGAAGTCCTTCGTTTTTTTAGCTTTGTTTGCACAGTCTATTATTGGAGATTTATGTGATGCCCCTCTTGAGATACTTTAAGATTGCTGATGCTGTGCAGTTTGTTAATTTTGAAACTGTACTGTGCTGAGGTACAAAAAGATAACTGTCATATCTGCATTTGAGTACATAGGAATAATTTGTAAGTACTTTCCTTGTTGACATTAATATTTGCACCAGGTCACAACATTGTTGATTGATGGAAAATGTAAATAAATATAGTTATTTGCTTGCCAAACAATGCACAAATGTGTGCTTTTCTAGTGAGATATTCCCTGTTCACCAGACGTAAATGTGGAAAAGTTAAACGGGCACAATGATGGTAGAGTCTAGCATTGCTTTTTGCCACTTCACATATATTCACTGTTATTCGTGTGCACATGTAGGAACAGGAAGGTAGAGCATGCGCATAAACAATTTCGTATGCAGCCACACATATGGTTCAGTAGATTAATTAGATGATGTCCAAGCATATATAATTGTGCATCATGTGCAATGGGTATGCTAACGGACTGCTTCCATGAAGCCTTTTTATTTTGATTTTTTTATAAATTTTATTTTATATTTTATATAATTGTTATATTACTTATTGTATACTTATTTTTTATAAATTTTATAAATTAAAAACTCAAGTTACACGGTCCCTGTAAGAGTGCCCTTTGCAAATGGTTTGGTAACATATCTCTAACTGTAAATGTAAGAGGCAATCGAGAATGCTGCAGACAGGGTTGCAACTTACATGTTGGTTATCATGTCCTACATGATAAATATTAAATACGAAGTGATTTGTACAATAATTCCTAAGCACGGAACTAGTCCCGAGGCTGGCCAGTGATGTCACCCAGGACGACAAGTCACATAATTGCCTCTAACACTTTTACACCCCATGGGCTGAGTTGTGAATTGAAACAGTACATGCCCAGCAATTCGGGGCAAAACGTAAAGCAGGCTTCACCTGATACTTCTCCCATAGAAGCCATTTATTAGGAATAGAAAAGCGCGTGCAGCACGTTCCGTTCTTACCGCTTTGCATTCGTTCTCTAGTGGGACGTTGTCTGTGTCATAGCGAAACATATGGTGCAAGTTTCGTTAACGAATATTGGGGTCTTCGAGGTTCCATTTTGGTTCCAAATTTCTGACCTGTAAAGTAGGCTTCACCAGATGCACTGAAGCGCTGGTTGAAGCCCTCTACCTGGTGAGTTAGCGCAAATACTCCATGTACTTTGCAAGAAACGCGTGAGCAATTGAACGTTCTGTACGGCATTTCAAACACGCTACAAGACAGATAAGTTCGCATAATTTGTTGCGCATGCAAACAAGAAAAAAAAAATCTCTTGCTCTCACGAGGCTCTTGCTTCGATGCACGGAGCTTGTGAGGAGGTCTTAGGCCAGTGGCGCGCGCAGGCAAAGAATATCGTGGTATGAGCGGTGGTAAAGAAGCACAGAGGCTGATATTAGAGCAACTTTTGCGGTGCGCTCGCACCTTCTGTGGTGCGATCGTACCGTTTCTTTTGTTGTGGGGTAGCAGAATTCGCTTGCGCGAATTCAACCTACCCTTGTTATTTAACCAACCAACAACAACAAGTTGATTCCTTTCGCATGGTAATAAGCAGGCATCATCTACCTACCGCCGCGGGATGCGCGTATTGAAAATCAAAGAGCGCATGTAGTGTTGTTTTTGTTATGGTGATGCTTGTAAATGCATATTTGTGGGTGAATATGGTCAGGTTCTTTTGGGGTCTCTCCTGCGTCGACTCGTTCTCAATGTGGCTTTCACCCCACAATTCAAGTGCATGATCAAGTGCTGGCACACATGCCTCTGCTTAACGTGCGGTGTCGTTGTGAACTCTCAGCACATTCCTATGGAATGTGCACTCTACTGCCCGCAAAGAACATACTGTGTGATGAGGTAGGCCCTATCAACAAGAGACCACTCAATTTAGCTGCATTCATTGTCCCCATGAAGATCCTGTGCTCCATCCATCTCGGGTTCTTCACCTGGTCATGGACTTCCCGTCTTCCATTGAATGGACGCTCTCATTCTTTCTCGTATTTTCATCCTTCCTTCATCAGCTTCATATAATGTTCCACGTGCAATGGGTTAGGGTACTAAACCACCGCGGTGAAACACCCCATCTCATCGTCATCATCTATTGTTGGTGTTGTCCTTTGAGGTTCCAAACTGTTCCGCTCGGTTTGTTGAGGGAGCTTCACTTGGGAGCCCCAATGTGTGTGTGTGTGGGGGGGGGGATTTTCTCTGCATACTTCCGCATATACTTCGCGTGCTCAACATTCCGCTTGCATGGATTCGAAATCAGGAACAGATCCAATGCTCCTACAACCCGAAGTCCTGAATAGGCTGTGAAAAGAACAATGAAAATCAGGTGAGAAGATGGTGATATTCAGAGGGCGATGGTGACATCCCCTTTCTTTTTCTTTTTTTTCTGCCAATAAATCCCCCCCCCCCCGCAACGAATATCTGTTTTCAAAGTCCCGAACGTACACACACATCCTGGCCTCCTTTAATGTTCTCTATGATTAGTCCTTCAAGGAGCCATATTTGCGTATGAATGTCTTTATGTTTGCGCTACTTGGCTACGCACGTTTCGGATCGTTTTTCCTCTGTTTGGTTGGTAACATGTGTCATGGTAACACCTATTTCTGTCATTTGTCATCCATTGTACATTCTCCCGTCTAATTTTGTACAAGCCAGACATTCTGCTGCTGCACGAAAAAGAAAAGAAACTGAAGAAGCAAAGCTTTTCAGACATAGTATGCGGAAGCAGAATTGGCACAAGCGGAAGACCAGCTGTCCAGCACCGGATCAGAATCCGTAAAAGTGAAGCACAATTCACTTTGTTGAGTATGAGGTCATCGTAGTGCAGCGCACAGTTCAAGCAATTCCAAACAATTCTAGCAATTCGTCGAAACATTTATCTACATAGAGGTGACATCACGGGCTTTTACAGCACCCTGCTGTGTGTGATCAAGAAACTCCAAGAGCGTATACAACGTGTTGCGATAGAACCGTGTCACCTTTGGTTCACCAGTAAAATATCAATGAGAAAACATACAACGCCCTCGTACATTTATCGCTTATCGGTGCTTCAGAGAGATGTAAGAGGGAAGCAACGCTGCCTCTGAGACACCCAAAGCGCATAATATCTTCTCCTTTTATCTTTAGATTGATCGAACCACAGTTAAAGCACACGGGTATCAAGCAATGGAAGCTATGTGAGCACCTGCTGTACAACGCCTGCGGTCTGTTTATCAGCATCGTGATCATACCATGTAAAGGTTTATTTTAAGCTCTGTACAAAGAGCGGCTGGAACTTCCGAGCATATTGCATGATAAGCCAATCGCCCTGTTTCTTTGTAGCGGGTGGCATCACACTGCTACGCTTGGATATGAGAATTTATTTATCGTATCGTTTTCGTAGAGTTCTTCCGATGTACTAAAACTCGCTATTAGCGAGGTTTAGCGAGAATTCTTCCGGTGTACTAAAACACACGATAACACGCGTTTTAGTGCATCGTACGCTATCGCCTTTGCATACGTAAGGGATAGTGTGGTGGTCCTGCGCAGCTCTCTAATGCGCGAAGCTCTGTTTTCCTCATGCGCAGAACCAACAACGCTATCCTTTACGTGCGCAAAGGAGATACCGTACGATGCACTAAAGTTCACTATCAGATAGTTTTAGTGCATCGTACGCTATCGCCTTTGCGTATGTAACTGATAGCGTTGTTGGTTCTGTGCACGCGTAAAACATAAAGCGATCTACAGAAGATACGCAGCCAGAGCCAAGGGACGACAAACCCGCAACAACTGCATGCTTACTAACAACTGACATAATTTCATGCAACAGAAAACAAGGAAAACACAAGCGGAAGTGATAGGAAAAATTGGCTTGTTAGTCACTATCTTCCTCTTCGGTGGTCTAACAGCGCCTGTCGTACAGGTAGCTAATCTCTTGTGGCGATAAGTCAATTGACCACCGAACAGGAAGGTAATGACTAAGAAGACAACTTTTCTTGTCACTTCTCTTTGGGTTTTACTCGTTTTCTGTTGCATTAAATTCGGTTAGTAAGCAGTTCTTGCGTGAAGTCTGTCGTCCCTTGTCTCTAGCTGCGTATCTTCTACAGCGATATGTTCCAGCAAAAGAGAGCTTCGCGCAGTGCGCATAACCACCACTAAAACTAGCTGTTGGGGACTCCGGTAAATAAGGTACTTTTTACATTGACGCTTGAATGAATGATAACGAAAAGTAAAGTCAGCAAAAGGAAAAAAGAGCATATAGTGCTGTTTTTGACACCCGGAGAAGTTGGCTAATTCGATTACAAACAGCTGAAGAAATATGTCTTCCACATAACACGAACAGCAATTTACCTGCTGAAGCGTGATGTATAGTACGATCATGGCTTTTCGCTTTTATTTCTTTTTTTACGTGCGAGTGATCTGAAGCAGTCAGCACCGCATTATTGAGACTCCTCAGTTTGCACTTTGGTTTGATTAGGTAGGAAAGCACAGAAATTTCAGTATGCAGAAGGCCACTAAGACAGAAAAGTACAAAAAGTTTCAACAAGAAATGCAGCGGCGGCTCAAGGGCTGTTGCTCAACACACATCGTAATATTTGCCTGAGCTTCCTTATGTCCTTCGAGGTGTCACTATGACACCTCGCCTGATTTGCGTCGAGCTCCGCGCGCAGTTCAGCGTACCTCATTGAACCTACGGATATCTGGTTCCATCAACCTGAAGATAAGAAAGAAAAAAAAAACGAAATAAGAAAAACGATATTGTGCGATTTGGGGGCGTCAGAGGCAGCGTTGCTTCCCTCTTAGGTGTCTCGAAGTAGTGATAAGCGATAATTCTACCAGGGCGTTGTATGTTTTCTGATTGATATTTTACTGGTGAAGTAAAGATAACGTGGTTCGATCACAACACGTTGCATACACTCGTGGAGCTCCTTCATCGCATACAGCAGGATGCTGTAAAAGCGTCATGATGTTACCTTTATGTGCGGAAATGTTTAAACGAAAATTGCTGGAACTGTGCGCTGCAGTGCGATACTCAGCAAAGGGAATTGACGTTCATTTTTACGAATTGTGCTCCGCTGCTGGACAGTTAGTTGGTTTTCCGCTTGATGTGCAGCTTAGGACACGAGTTCACGGCACACCGTGGTGTTGCATTTCTCCATTGGAGCGACAGCCCAGCAACAAACCAGAGCGGACGGACACACACACTCAGAGAATAGCTGGTCACCCGTTTCTTATTCCATCTCCTCCTGATAGTTAGCAGAGCGCCGCTCCGATGAAGAAATACGTCAGCGCCGTGTTCCGTAAACGTTTATCCCAAGCTGTACCAATAGACCCCCCGCAGCGGCACGTCATACCAAGATATCATGAAACTGGGAAAGAGTGGATCTTTGGCAAAGCAAGCACACGTGGTTGTCGCCGTCGTTTAACGTCGTGGTTTTCGCGTTTTGGTGAGGTGAGGTCAGGGTAGTTCTGCCTCGCACATGAAGTTTTCCTTGGTATCTCCTTCTTGCAATGGCATCCATTATCGGAAACAACTCATGTGGTCGGCAGCTGCCAACCCACGTCGCTTTATTTTGCCAACGACGGTCGCGACATTTGGCAGTGTGACGTAGACTGTTCGCAAACAGCGGGTGGTCTATTGCGCACATTCTATGTACGAAATGCTCTGCTTCTTTCTTTTCTTTTGCGGGTAGCAGGAGAATTCCCACCTTGTACAAAGAGAGACGCGATGATAAACACTGGACGACAAAGGACACAAACAATTGCTCTTTTTTAAGTTCAGTGTTAGCGCCGCGAAGCAAATGTAGCTATGAGCGGCGTACAGACGTGGACAGATGCAGAGAGGACAGCAGGAAGGATAGGGGGTTAGTATGCGTCTTCGGCAGATTTCAGCGAGAACTGTGCAGACATTCGTCTGGAAAGTCTGCCCGAAAAGCCAGAGAGAACCTCAGACAACATAGCCGGTGCCAGGACTCGAACCCGCGTCACCTCCCAGTCTCTGCGTGGAAATGAGTAATTCTAACCACTATGCCACGGTAGCTAGCACAGAAATATATATTGGGTAATGGGGCAAAATGAGACAGAAATTTGCAATTTAACGTGAAATTTTTATTTTTCGTGTTTTTCATGAAAACTAGCCATAGACACATTCTCCGGGTTCTACAACTTCTGACCTGTAAATGGAGAACGAATGCAGCCGGTCTAATATAATTACAGAACAAGAAATTTAAAAACGCAGATTGTCTCATCTTGCCCCAACCCTCTGGGCAAGACGAGGCATCGCGTGGGGCAAGATGAGACACGCCGTGGTAATGAACTACACAAATTAGTTTTTGCAATTCATGCAGACAAAGTGAAGCCCGTAGACCCCTACACAACCCCCTGAACCCACCATAACCACATATAATGTCCAATAAAACCGCACCCAACCCGGTGCTATTTTGCTCCACCGTCCTTTACAAACAGGGCACGGCCCGTCTGACGTGTCGCTGGTGACTCGCTTTTGAGTGCGCTTCTGCTTTGCTGGAAATATCCTAGGAAACAGGAAAATTTGCTGGAAAATACTACACAATATGCACAAAAGAAATACCTGAGGAACAGGCATAAAGCCACCTAATAGTTGACTTATCAGTTTTTAAATCACATAAAATTGAAATTGCATTCAATTAAAATTCCATTAAATTGTCGCGTCTTGCCCCGTGCATGTCATCGGACGCATTATTTTTTCTGTTCAACAGTGAATAACGAAGAGTGCCCACATTTTGTATATATCTAAAAGAATGAATAAAAAAAAACGGGATGTGAACTTCCATTGACAGAAAAGGCTGCGAAACGCTGCCGCACTGATTGCAACAAACGGACTACAGAAAATCGCGCCTTTTTGTCGGGTCTTTACATTCCAGTCAGAAGTAACCGATATTTTTCTCCTAAACGCATACACCAGTACGTACAATTCTCACGTGCAATAAACAGGACATGTAGAGCCGCACATGAGTAAAGTTTCAAGAGCATGCAGCAACGCGTCTCTGAGACAGGCGGCGTCGAGTAAAGAATGTCGCGTCTTGGTCCGTGTCTCATCTTGCCCCACCTTACCCTATATGTTACCAATCAAAGTGAGAAAAAACGATCCGCAACACGCGTAGTCAAGTAGCGCGAACAAAACATCATCTATACGCAAATATCGCCGCATAAATCAGCTGTTTCAAGGACGAATCATAAAGAAGAAAGATGGCAGATTCTGTACTTTCGAGTATTTCGAATCCGATGTCGCGACTGGAATGTTACCATTATCGTTTGAATATATTGCATTATTTGCGCATTAAGATTATTATCGGTATTTGGAGCACGCGAAGTTCATGCGGAATTGTGCAGAGGAACCAGCCAGATTGGGGCTCCCAAGTGAAGCTCCCTCAACAAGCCGAACTGGAAAGTTTGGAACCTCAAGGGACAACAACAACAACAATAAATGATGACGATGAGATGGGGTGTTTCACCGCGGCGGTGCGGTACCCTACCACATTGCACGTGAAACATTATATGAGGAGGATGAATGAAAATACGAGAAAGAATTAGAGCGACCGGAGCAATCCAGTGGACGACAGGAAGTCCATGAACAGGTGAAGAACCCGACGATGGAGCACAGGATCTTCACGGGGACAATGAGTGCAGCTAAATTAAGTGGTGTCTTGCTGATAGGGGCAAGCTCATCACACAGAATCCGCCTTTGCGGGCAGTAGAGTGCACGTTCCATAAGAATGTGCTCAGAGTTCACAACGACACCGCAGGTTGAGCAGAGGCTTGTGTTCCAGCATCTGATCATGCACTGGAATTGTGGGGTGAAAGCCACATTGAGGAGGAGTCGACGCAGGAGAGACCCCAAAGGAACCTGACAATATTCACCCGCAAATATGCATTTAGAAGCATCACTATAAGAAAAACAACGCACTACACGCGCTCTTTGATTTTCAATACGCACATCCCGTGGCGGTAGGTAGATGATGCATGCTTTACCAGGCGAAAGGAATCAACTTAGTGCTCTAATGTTGGCATCTGTTCTTGTTTACCACCGCTCATACCACGATATTCCTTGCCTGCGCGCCACTGGCCTCAGACCTCCTCACAAGCCCCGTGCATCGAAGCAAGAGATTTTTTTGCTTGTTTGCATGCGCAACAAATTATGCGAACTTATCTGTCTTGTAGCGTGTTTGAAATGCCGTACAGAACGTTCAATTGCTCACGCGTTTCTTGCAAAGTACATGGAGTATTTGCGCTAACTCACCAGGTAGAGGGCTTCAACCAGCGCTTCAGTGCATCTGGTGAAGCCTACTTTACAGGTCAGAAATTTGGAACCAAAATGGAACCTCGAAGACCCCAATATTCGTTAACGAAACTTGCACCATATGTTTCGCTATGACACCGACAACGTCCCACTAGAGAACGAATGCAAAGCGGTAAGAACGGAACGTGCTGCACGCGCTTTTCTATTCCTAATACATGGCTTTCTATGGGAGAAGTATCAGGTGAAGCCTGCTTTACGTTTTGTCCCGAATTGCTGGGCATGACTCTACAGAAGGATAAGGTGAACCTGATTTCTAGGATATATGCTATGCCCTAACTCTTCACACCCCACATTTCCAAAAACACCATTTCTAAGTGGCAATATGTGCTCTGGTACTTCTTTTGCGTCTGCATAGTGTGCAACCACATGGTGCTGGAGCTTTCGTGTGCATGTTTTTGTGCTACGGTGCTCATTACAAACAATATCCAGATGTTAGACATAAAATGCAGTAGTTCCTAGCGTGCCACACAACGCAGCGTGACATGGGAGTGCGTGATTCAAAGAAAGCTTCTGGAAAATGCACAGAATCCCACAAAAAGTTTAAAATGTGATTTGTATTTCGTTTTACGTCTCTCGTCGTTACATACCATCGTTGACGGTGTTGCACATTGATAAATCGTACGTAAAACTTGTCCCATAGCAGTACGCGGTTTCTCAAATACATAGCACAACTTTTTCCTGCAAGAATAAAACGCTGTCGGCATTTTCTTGCTAAAACGGCTGTCGAAACGTCAGTCTCTACAATGGGCAAGTTCTGTAAAGGGGCTAACGCAGACGCGACTTGATACAAATTGTACGTGCTCACAAAACACAAACGACGAATTCCAGTCGCAATATCGCACAGAGGTTGGTTCGCGAATGAGTTCGCAGCTGCTGCACTGGGTACTTATCGCAAAACGGTGGAACCCGGCTGTCCGCCATCTTCAAGCACAGATACGTGAAGCCGCGAGAAGCCGTAACTGGAATCCACTGACAAGTACGAAGGCGCGTACACGTCACAATGCCAGTTCGGGTGCATCTACGTCATAAAAATGGCTGCGCCCATGTGTGTTTCGGAATGAATTATCTTTTTTTTTTACATGGTACTGTACCGAACTGAGAGAATGAAGGTGCATTTTGGGGAGAGCTGGATGTGGGCTTTCAGAATATCACAACCGTTTCGACTATTTGGGATATCGGCATAGCTGACCTTTTTACCGGCGTTGTCGGTCACTATATAGTGACAAAACAAAAGGCTCCGAGCACGGATGAACTCAAACTTCCGTGTCTGCGTCGTCACCGTTTGTAGTCTGCATCGGCTAATTCTTGTTTGGCTCGATGACTGGTAAGTTGACCATAAATTGTGGTAGTTTCATGACACTGCTTGGCTATGTTGGTGTGTAACTCAGCCAATGAATGTTCAACGCCTGATGCCGCGACGTGCCGGCGACAGCATATTCCGATAGATTTCATTGGATTGTATCTCACAATGTATCTGCAAGAACACTCCTCCAGCTGAATAAGACATTAACTGAACGGCTAGCACAGTTGCTAACTAGTGACGGGCAGTAGTGACGAGTGACTAGTCGAAGTGACGGGCAGTACTGATCATAGCCAATTAGTGATACAGCGAATAGTGATATAGTGACATAGCGAACGGAATTAGTGATCATAGCGATGCAGCGATCATTTTGAAGCGTGAACTGAAGCAGCGCTTAGTGCTGCACTGTGTTTATATTTATGGCCGCCAAAAACAGAACAACAAACAGTCACCACAATAACGAACAGCATACAAAACATAGACATGGACAGAACAGCGTTCAACTGGCACCTGAAGTTTATTTTCATAATCCACCGACTCCGGAAGGTCGCTTTAGGGAAAGCGAGGTCGAGCGGGGAGAGCTTGACCGATTCTTGGTTAACTTTGCTCGGGGAGGTCAATGAGGATGGCCTCCACAATCTCACGGCCTAACCTTGAACGGTGTCTGTACACAGTAAATTCAAAAACACCCTTTCTTGGTAAAAGGTGTTTTTAAGCAAATACACCTTTTTTAATTCCCCAAAGAGAACCAAAGGCCGCAAAAAGGGTGCTAAAAAAGGTGTACGAGAAAATACACTCTTTATTACACCAAGTGCTGTATAAAAAAGGGTGTTTTTATGCGTTTACACCTGTCTTTACACCCTTCAAGTAACACTGGTGTCGAAAAAGGTGTTTACATTATATACACCCTTTCTACACTGGTGTTGAAAATGGTGTTTTCGTTCGTGAGAGAAAAACTGCATTGACTTGACAGCTCCGCTAATTAGGTAACCACATTATAGACAATAGCTTGAGTTCAAAACAGAATATTTGACAGGGAGGGATGTCAGGAAGCTCGCTGATATATTTGACTCGTTACAGGCGTACGTGTTAATTGCAAAGACACATTTTCGTCACCTTTACAGACGAGTTTTGCAACACTAAGCTTAGCGAACGTACTCCAACGAACTGTATTTCAGTATATGATCAATCTGGTACGCCAATTTAGGCTACCGAGGGTGCCCGGGCTCATTACTGGCATCGTCTGAAGGTGGCAGCATCGTAACGCCGCTCATTTCACGAGCACGGACGGCGTTACGATGTTGAGTTCTTCACGTCTTCCCTTACGCCTGTCCAACAGTTTTACTTTCATTTTATTTGAATTGTTTTTTTTTCTTGCTCACTCACAGTGTTGCTAGGATGATGAGGGTTGCCAGTGACGCGCTGCGCTCCAGTTTAGGGTCTGCGGTGGAACCACGGCTGGAACTGTGCCGTCTCTAGGGTGGTTGTTGCCATACAAGCAAAAACGTCGGACTGCATGGCTCGGCATGCTGCTGCGGGAGCTTACAGCCTTTCGAAAGGGCGTAAGAGTGTTAAACACCCTCCTAAAAGGGTGTTTAAAGGGTGCAAAACAAGGCACTTTCAAGGAAAAGCACCCCTTCAAAGGGTGTTTTACGCAGAATACAGCCTCTAAAAAGGGTGTCCCAGACCATACGGCGTAAAAAGTGGTGTGAGTTATAGGACAAACCATTTACACCCATAAGGGTGTTTTTCAGGTTACAGTGTAGACCAATGTTCGTTTACTGTATCTGATAAATCAAAGAAAAGCAAAAAGAAACTCCTTCCACCACTGCGGCGGGGTTCCGAGTCAAAAATAAGAGACGAAGTTCCTCTAAACCAATCAGCGGCTCGACTTTTCCGACGTCAAAATGACGAAAGCGGCTCGACGGCTCGTTCCGGGCATTGCTACCGTTGCGCACGGTCGCGATTTTCAAAATCGAATTCTGCGATATTTGTGCACCTGCTGATAGAATTACATCGCATGGTGCGTTTTAATAAGCATGCGAACCGCTTGGTTTAAAAAAAATGGTAGTGATTAAAGTGCTTTCCAAGCTCATTTAAAGGCCACCACAGAATACAAACTGATATTCATATTATTATGTACTGTAAATCAATCTCGCCATGGACTGAGTACGAAGACATACATGCCGTCAGTGAAGGTTATAGGGATTTTACGAATTTTCGAAAGAACCTCCAGAGCTTCATAATTTCGGATATCCCAAGAGTATGTGCTCTGAGCTCGCGCCGAGAGCTCTTGCGTCCGTGTCGCAGCAACAGCGCGCGTGTCCGCCCATCATTCGAGGACTGCCAAATAAAATAGCATATACGCAACGAAACCGGTGGACAAGATCTATGACGACGAAGCCTGAGCATGGGCACAACGACAAGGACGTAGGGCGCAACAAGTAACGTTGAGCTCGTGTTGTGTTGTTGCGTTAGGTGCTTGTTTTTGTTGTGCCCAAGAACAAGCTTCATCGTCAAGGCGGCAGGCCACCTGCTACAATTCCTGATGCGGTAACCGCATACGACGACTTCTCGACGGAAAAACGGCCCACTTTCTCACCGACACGACAACTCGACGGAGAAACGGCGGGACGAACCGCACGCACAGATTTCCACTGCGGCGGACGGTGGCGCCCTAGCGGGCGTTCCGTTAGCCCGTGTTAAATTTTGACTTCAAATTAACTGTTAAATATTTCGCTACACATAGAAAAGTTATAGTGGCGCACAGAAGAAGTTCTTGCAGTCAAAGCATATTCGCAAAGCAAGCGCTACAAAAGCGCCCTCAGACAGCAGCCGGCGGGCGACAGCATGCTTCCCAGTTTCCAGGTTGCTCATACGGACATCCGAAATGCCCGCCACGTCCGCTCGTAGAACTGTAGCGCGTAGAGCGGTCCTATTGGGTGCCGTCGAGCGGCCGCTTCCGCTCTTCGCCGGATTTTTCTGTCCACTGCTGTCGTCGAGAAGTCGGTGACGTTCCCATTGCTCGCGTCGGCTCACCGGAAAAACGGTGACGGTGGCCGGTTTTCCGTCGAGAATTCGTCGTATGCGGTTACCGCTTCAAGGCCGCAAACCTGCGGGACCTGTGACACGTGTGCTTCTTAATCTTAATTTTCCTGTGTTTGTGATTTTGTGTGTCTGTGAGTGTGAGTTTTTTTTTTTCTTTTTTGGTCCGGGTGAAATTTTTCTTTTTTCTTAAGAGTAGCAGGCCAAATATTTGATAACCTCTCTCAACACTTAAGAGGGGATACGAGTGAGGCGGCATCTCCGATTCACGATTTTTTCGCGTGTAGATGGCTCCACACGAACATACGGGTCTCAGCCTAGAGGAAGCTGTAACCATTACCCTTAGTACAAATAACTCACTCCTCCGCAGGATTGTGTAGTCCCATAAATACGTGTGACCTCCTTGACTATTGAGATGCAGGGATCTCACGTCATGTTTGGGTTGCCAAGGTCAACTCAGCTACAGAAAAAGAAGGAAAGAAAGAAGGAGGTCCCGAGGAAAGCCAATTATTCCCTTTTGTCCCTTTGTGGACTGCATCTGGTGACTTCTTGGTGTTATGCTATCTTAGCTTGTCTGACTTTCTGGACACAGCGCGGAGTCCAAATGTTATATTTCGTTGGCCCTCGCTTATTTATATTCACCTGTAGATTTTTCTTTGGCGCTGAGTTCTCACACTAGAACATTTTGCGGACGCATTTTGTATTTATGACGGAATGTTTGTATTTAACTGACTATTCTGTTTTAGTGTATTTACTTTGCGTCTGTGTGCAAGTGAATCTAAACTTATTGGTCGCTACAAACATTAGCCGAATAAGTCATTCGAAACTTAGACAAGATAAGCCGTGCAGCAGACCTTTGCATTTTGTGTTCTTTCTTTGTTTTTTCTCGGATAGCGTGGATGTGCAGAGATCCAAGACTGCAGATGCATACTCTAAATAAGGTGGAACTAATGTTTTCATTGATTGATTTGTAAAAGAAAAAAATAAAGATGTTAGTCCCGAGCCACTCGGGACTAATGCTTTATATGCTGTTAATTTAATATGTTTTGTTGTGCCATGACGAAATTTCCTTCTTAGTATCCACAGACTTCGAGTCGCTTTCGCACACATATGGATATCCCATTTCAGAACTTTCCCTTTAAATTTGCCACCAGCAATGAGAAGGGTGCCCAGAAAAAGCACAGACTGTCGGCTGCGGGAACCAGAAAAAATGTCCTCGGAAGAAATGTCCCCGGAAAAAATTTTCCCGGAAGAAATGTCCCCTGGAAAAAATGTCCCCCGGAAAAAATGTCCCCTCGAGAAACATCCACTTTTGGTACGCGTGGAATTTTTGCGAAATCCCCGGTTGCGATATTGCAGGTCTTGGAAGCCCTCGGGCTAAAAATAAATACTAAAATTCCTAACCACTTACTAAGTGTTTTTACTTGGAAAGCTTACCTACTTTCACTTACGATTTCGATAGTAGCGAATACATTGCAATCAATTGTCACGTTCGTTGATACAACGTGCACACTTGGCTGGGATATTCTTATTTTGTTTCTTTCTTCTTGTACTAAGAAGTATATCCTGCGTGACGTGGTACTGACTGATGTGCAATCAGAACGCCGGGATTTTGAGACTAGATTTTAGGCCTGATGACACAGCATCCTTTCAGGTTTGAGGGAATTAACGTCTCCCTAGTATTTTTCTTCATCAACATCAACATCAACATAAGAGCGGCACGTACTTTTTTGTGTACCAGCTCGCGTGGAGTAGCGGTTTGGATGATCGCCTTTCACATCGAGACTGGGAGGTGACACGGGTTCGAATCCTGTCACCAGGTGTGCTCTCTGAGGTTTTCCGTCGGACTTTTCTGACGAATATCGACACACTTAGCCCTGAAGTCGGCCCAGGATTTATACTAACCCCCTGCTGTCCACGCCTGTACACCGCGTACAGCAACAGTTGCTTCGCGGCGCTAACACGGAAAAACATTTTCTCTGCTAATTAGCACAAATGTGTCACAAAAAGGCGTACGCCGCCCAGTTTCAACAAATCAGGCGAGAAGATGTCATTCGGAATGGGCAGGAGCATGTCAAGGCCGTTCTGTTTTAGAAGAGCGCAGATCGACGTGCAGGGTGATGTGCAAAAAGGAAAACAAAATTGACAGGCAAAAATGTATTTCAATATGTCACATCTCCGGAGCCCCATGACTGTACAGGCTGCTTTGTTGCAAGACACAACGAAGTAAATTCACCAAAACTGACCAACAGCGACTCCCTAGGCAAAGAAATGCTATGTGTGAGTAGTCATTTTAAAATGGAATTTAATACGAATAAATTAAGCGACTCGTTGCATAACCGTAATTGGATACATACACAGCATATATTGGAATATAAACATGTACTGTATATGTATGTATAGCGCTTACTCTTTTTTCCCTACATGTGCCGGGGGGTATATGTTTATTCACACAAAAAGGAGATGCCGGCCTTACATATGCAGCTTCGGGACTATTCAAATATATTCGCTTTTGTAGAAGCATCAATTCGACTTGGAACTCGAACATTGAATTCCATATTTGATTCGGAAATGGAATAGGATATATGATTACTCGCTTTGGTGCTCAAAAATCCAAACGTTCACCACCGTCCTAGTAAAAAATCAACGTCCGAAGTCAACCAGTCCACGCGTACCAAAAGTGAATTTTCCTCAGGGGACATTTTTTCCGGGGACATTTCTTCCTGGACCCGCTGGTCGGCTGCTCCCAACGTGAGGCCACTTTCTTCAATATGTGTAGTTCGTCGGATTGTTCCCACTTTTCTGTTCAGCTGTGTTGTTCGTAAATGACAAAGGTCTTAAAATAACCAGTGGCCTCCCCTCTTCGGCTGAACAAAGCAAACAAATAAATAAAAAAGCAGGGGACGCTGATTGCCTGCACCGTATGCTCGAATCAAAAGTTACAGAAAAACAGGTGCGTACGACGAACTCCACGGAGCTTTGAACTCCTTTCCAACAAACGTCTTCCCAACAAATGGCGTCGATCAAACGGCATTCGACCAAACGACGTTCGATGAAATGGGCGGACACCCAGTTTTAGTTTAGTAGAAGTAGGATAGACTTGTTGAGAATTAATACAGGGAATAAATCATTTCACCCAACTCCGCTTTAGATAACGTACTTTCGATCACTTAGGCGGAAAACAAAAAGTAAGAGTAGAGATGACTGTGTTATTGCATGTGTTTATTGTACACGACGACAATCACGTTCGGGTTGCCAAATCTCCTCTAAAATTCATTGAGTGTGTGGTACAAGTCATTCACTGGCAATCACCCACCAGGCACTTTCTTTTCGTAAACTGTCCCTAAGAGTCTAGGCAGCTAAGACGCTCAGACTTGCAAATGCAAGTTGCAGTACATCAGTGCCACGAGTGTTCCGTGAATTTTGGGAGCAAGCCTTTTTTTTCAGAACCTGCCATTTTTTTTGGGTCAATACACCCAATAAGCACCCTTCTTTTGGGTGTAATATGTGGCACCCCTGTTACACCGATCATTGGGGTGTAGCATTTACACTCACAAGGGTGTGAGTTATCTAACACTCAGTTTACACTCATAGGGGTGTAAAAAAATCACTGCTGCAGGTGACACTTTTTCCAGGGCACGTTTCTTCAGGGAACATTTTTTTCCAGGGCATATTTCTTCAGGGGACATTTTTCCGGGGACATTTCTTGCGGGGACATTTTTTGGGGAACATTTTTTCCTGGACCCGCCCGAGCCTGGGACACTTACGAGCACTTATGAGATATTGATCTAAGACATTAATCTAACGACATGTTTGTGTGTGTGACTACTTCACTCTGTAGGCTGAAAACTAAAGAGGCCGAAAACTCGGAAGACCGAACTATCGAAAGCCAGGAGCCACCAAGAAATGAAAAATATATATTCGAAAAGTTACATCTGCTACATAAGGTAGTTCCACAACGCTGTGCTCAGGACAGGTATTGGGAATTAATGTGCTAAATGCTTTTTATGTATTTAAAATAACTTTATATGACCTTGTCCAGCGCATGCCACTTTTTGGCACAATCCCTCGTGTACTGGGGTTGATCTTACGATCTTACAGCTGTGGATAGAGAAAGAGCTTCTTTTGAAAAAATTATTTTAAAAAGTGAATTTCTACGTGGATTCTTTTTCAACGTTTTATTCTTAAATTATTTATTTCGCAGACATCCTCTTGGAATTCCTTATTTTTCATCGTTTATATCATCGTCATCATGTGTTTCTCTCTCTCTCTCCTTATTTTTCGGCCTTTTCATAATCCAGTCTTCGACTGTTTGATATTACCGCATTAAAAAAAAAAGAAAGAAAGAAAACTGTCTTTCAATTTCAACACATCGGGAGAGCGAATGATACACCACTCGGTCTCACTGCGCCTCACTAGAGCCTCACCTCCCCCAACACTACCGTTCTTTTTACGTGCATGCGATGCGAGACGAACATTGTGTAAAGGGTGAACCGCATGGCACGAAAAACTGGCCGAAAACTGGCCGAACCGAAATCGGGACCGAACTTCTTTCTGTGCATCACCGCATGCTACCGAAATGCACCCCGAGTTTCGGCCGAAGACTTCTGGCCTTGGGGAACATCGCCTTTCAACCATCTAGGTCAATGAGATAATCCCTGTATTCATAGGGGTAGAAGTCGCACACACGGCAACAGTAAACCCGATTGCTACGTCATCGTTGCTATGGTTCTCCTTCCGGCTGAATAGCCATTGGATGCTTCTACTTTTTCGGTTGGCGTCACTTCCCATTTCGGAGGAGAAATCTGGCTTGGCCAGATCGGGCCGAATTCGGCACGGAATTCTGTTCTCCGAAAAAAGTTCGGTCCCGAATTCGGTTCGGAAAGAATTCGGACGCTTTTCGGGCCATGTGGTTCACGCTTAAGTCCATTAGCAGGCTCTGTAGCAAAGTTTTCCTGGTCTATGGCGCCTATTCTCCCTATTCTCAAGGCCTTCCCATTATTTTGCAACGACCTACCCAACGTGGATCTCTCCAGACAGGTTTCACGACCTCAATTTGGCGCTTCCGCTGCCGGGGAAACCCCTTCTGGGATAGGGTGCCAGAACAGTGACTGCATTCCGCGGAACGATATGAAGTTCTCTTGTGACCGGCAATGTGGCGCTACTGTACGATGGCAAGATGGGGCAGTTCACGGAGCCGTACATTCCTTAAGTTTTTTCAATATTGCGAACAACTGGAGGCATGGACAGACATGAAATGGAATCGTAAATATTCAAGAAAGAATTCCGCGTAAACGCTACTGATTACATTTCACATATGTGCTACAGTAAACGAGCTACGAACTTCCAAAAGCGACAGACCGAACTTATAAATTTTTTGCAGCTTTCGTAAGGTTTTTAAAAACTTCTGCAAAAAAAATTGCAAATGTGTCCAATGCGAATTGTTTGAAATTCGAAAATCTATCGAACAAGGCCATTTTGGTCCAAATCGGTTCAGTATTAGCTGCAAAAGATCCATTGTTTCGCCCATAGAGAATACATGGGGCCGCCGGAGGTCGTATCCCCTCTTAAACACTTAAAAAGAAGTGATGGAAGACTGCCAGGAGCCGTAGAACTTACCTGGAAATTAATTTTCTGGTACGTCCGGGTTACACAGGGAAGGAATGTTTTGAGAGAATAGTGTAAGTGTCGCGTACATTTGCAATGAAATAAATTAGGCAGGATTCTTGAGGGCACGAGATTAATACCCCTGAAACACGGGCAGCCTAAAAGCCTCGCGGACATCCTTACGAACGGCGTTTGCTTCCCAAGATAAAGGAGATACTCCCTTTCCCAAGCGGGCCTTTGGAGAAGAGGAGATTGCTTACCTCCTCCACGGGCGAATAGTCATATCCTCGAACCCATAACCAAGCGACGATTATTAGGCCATGGCAATTTAAAATGCAAATGCGACACCTGAAGATTTTAATGATTTAGCAGATTAAGCAAGAAAGACACTTTGCAGCAAATTTAATAATTTCAGTTTATAAAGACATCACGAACCTATGATATACTATCAAGCCGCATTTCAGATGGTGCTACTAAGCGAAGGACAAGCCGACGATGTCGTGTGTCACCAGGCAACCTCCTTTCAAGAAGCTGTCCTTCATTCAAAGCAATAAAGGACTTCCACCGCAAAGGAGTCCTAGCTCGCCCGTGTGTCTGGGCGGCTATTACTCCGCAGTGACTCTTTCATACATACAGGGACCATATTCACGGACAATTGCCAATGTTGCGTGGTTGTGGAAGACAACGTTTAAATTCATAGATTTCGGCGGTCTTTGTATACAGTAGCTATTCAGGTATTCGTCGGTATAGGGTAAGGTGGGGCAAGATGAGACATTTTTTGCTCGACGCCGCCTGTCTCAGAGACACGTTGCCCCATGCGCTTGAACCTTTACTCATTGGTGGCTTTGCATGTCCCCTTTATTGCACGTGAGAATTATCCTGATTGGTATTTGCGTCGAAGAGAAAAAAAATCGGTTACTACTGCCTAGAATGTAAAGACCCGCAAAAAAGGCGCGGTTTTCTGTAGTCCTTCTTCCTGTCAGCTGTGCAGCAGCGTGTCGCACGTTTATTCTGTCAATGGAAGTCCGCATTCTATTTCTTTATTCCTTCATCTAAATATATGCAAAATATGGGCACTCTTGGTTGACCCGTGTTTAACAGAAAAATTAATGCTCTGATGCATTTATTTTTCAGTGGTATCTACGGGGCAAGAAGCGACGACTTAATGTAATTTAAATTTAATGTAGTTTAGAGACTGATCGCTCAACTATGAGGTGGGCTTATGCTTGTTCGTTAGAGATTCCTTTCTTGCATATTGCCTACGATTTTCCAGCAAATTCTTCTGCGTCCTAGGATATTCCCATCAAAGCAGAAGCGCACTCGAAAGCGAGCGACCAGCGACACATCAGACTGGCGGTGCGTTGTTTGCAAAGGACGGTGGAGGGAAATAGCAATGGGCTATGTGTGCTTTTTATCATGCAGGCGGTGGGCTCAAGGGGGCTGTGTAGGTTACTTAAAGTGCAAAAACTAATTTGTATAGTTCATTACCAAGGCGTGTCTCATCTTGCCTCACGCTCTGTCTCGTCTTGCGCCGAGGGTTGGGGCAAGATGAGAAAATTTGCATTTTCGAATTTCTTGTTCTGTGTTTATTTTAGAACCGGTTAAGTCCGTTCTGATTTACAGAAGCTCTAGCCCTCTGAGAATGTGCAGATGGGTAGTTTTTTTGTTTTTGTTTTTTATCACGAAAAATAAATATTCAATATTCAATTGCGAATATCTGTCTCATCTTCCCCCTCCTTCCTCTACTTGACGCTATCTCAAAACATACTCCCTTCGCCGCACGGTAAGAGTGCAGCACAACAGAGCACATACATGCAGGCAGCGTCGTTGCACACTGCGTCGAAAGTATTTTTGATGATGTACAGTGAGGACAAATTGCCAGTCATTGCAGTCGAAAGTGCTTTCGAGACTGTTCATCAGCTGTCCGTATGTGGTGATTCGTGGCAAAATTCCGATGACCTGGCCCTTGAACACATGTATCAGGAGACGCACGTCACACGATCTCGATAGTTCATTCCCTGTTTACTTATGAAGCATCAGTAATCACCACAGAACACACTTGTCACGTAGGTTCATCCGTGAGGTAGCTGGACAGTCGAACGCCTTGGAGAATTCGTCGAAGTTGCCCATTGGAATGTTCACCCTAATATTAGCAACGAAGAAACATAATTTATTAGTAGGAATGCATCTGCTGTTTACATTAGACATGCGCTCGTAGCATACGTCTAAAAAAAGCAAATAATTGCAACGATTTTCAACAACACGAGTGTAGCGCACCATATACTGCGTAAGGGAAAAAAAGTGAGACAATGCAACTTTAACCCGAGCTGCTAAAATCACAAACCGCCTGCTCTGTATTCGCTCATCACGCTCTTCTTGTTCGGACATAAGCGACGAGCTGATACGCGTGTGAAAATGCGTGCTGTCTCCGCTGTTCATCTCTGTTACTCCGCTGCTTCTGCGTTGTGCATGTCCTGCAGGTCCCGCGAAGCGATTCTGTTCCACCCTCGGTAGAAGACGTTTCTGGTGCTCCGATCACTCGTCACTTTGTCGCTATAGTGACCACCAGTGGCGTAGCCAGACCTCCAAGGTAGGGGGGCTCGCCAAGAAAACACGCCCCACTCCCCCCCCCCCGCTGATCCTGCGTGCGACAACACACATATACTTGTGCACACCGCAAAGTGTGGATAAAAAAAAGAGTTGAGTTGGACGTTCAGAATATGATTACATGTATACACTGACATGACCAATGAGGTGATGTCACGAGATTGGGAGTATTTTGAAAAGCTCATACTTTGAAAACCATTTGCTGCTTAGATAGACGCCAGAAACTGCAAGCACTTTCGCGATCATCACACTGGTCCCCCCTCCCCCCAAATTATTTTCTCCTCGAATTTGCACGATTTGCGTGGGTCGGTCCGTGGCAGGTAGGGGGAGCTCTCCCCCCCCTAGCTCCCCCCCCCCCGTGGCTACGCCACTGGTGACCACTGGTAGTGTGCATAATACAATAAATGTTCCTACCGCTGCACAGCATGACACGCATTACAGTATGTACTACACATATGGTGTCCCACGTATATTTCGGCACTTTTACTCGAATTCATTCACAATCGCAACATCGTGGTGCTTCACTGGCGACCCATCACGTCACATCAACGGCATAACAACAAGGGCGCCACAATGATCAGTCCGTGTAACAATAGCGGTCGCTCGCAGCAGAATCGCCATCTTGTCCTGACCCCACGTCATGGGCAACATCATTTTCACGTCCCATTTCGGCGCTGACGGACATTTACCAGTCACGTTAGAACACCGAGTAGGGAAGACGAGAGGTTTAACTTCACTCTCTCCCGCGAGCAGGTAATGTGCAGACAGGAGGACCAGAGTGCTGCGCCATCTGTAGGGAGAAGCGGGAAAATTTTGTGTCACGTCATGCTGCGGCTTGGCGGTCAATGGCTGCTCCCTCTGTTCTCTGTTCCCGCCTTTCGTTTCCCTGCTCGGCATATCCGTCCGTTGCTGTGCCGCGTAAGTTGCTCATCTAGATAGGTAAGCCGGTCTTGCTTTTCGTTAATTGCGCAAAACAAAGTGCGCCATGCAGCTCACACCTGAATATGTGTTGTGTTGCATCTATTATACACGCTTCTTACTCTATTTATATCGGTTAAGCGCGATGGAAGCTTCCGCGAAGACTATACACGCTTTTCTCATACGGTTCTATGTGGAAGCGCAAAAACGATGGGAACACCAGCGCTGCGCCATCTGTCACGAGGCGTCGGAAACTGCCAATGTGCCTCTCCGAAATAAATCTCTCACTATTTACAAACATGTGACGCCAGGTGGTCCAACAGCGCCACCAACCTCGTAGTCTGGCACTACAAAAGTAAAACGCGGAACAATTATTGACAAATAGGCCATATTAAAACATAGCATCTGATATGTTCGTTGTATGGTCTTGTTCTGCTCCACTCTACCGGTTGATTTAAGTTTTCGGTAACTCTTTCTAAAGATGCCTACCAGGCTCTTTCATGTTCAATAGCCTGAGGGGTACACATGAGTGGAGTACACAATGTGTCTAAGAAGCAAGCGCACTAACACACCACATTCCGCACAGTATTACGAGACTGACCAGGCGATGCAACACTTGGGTGAAACCTTCTTTTCTTTCCACGGTGGACTGGGAACGCGAAGCGCATGCTAGTGAAGACACCAAAGCGACTAAAAACGTGACCTCATTTGTGTGTGCCGTTGATGCAAAGAATCGACCTATGATGTTAGTGATTGAATTCGTTCGTTCGTGTTGTTTCTGTTTCACTGTATCTACCAATACCCAACGGTGATGTTTCTTGGATAGAGTTCTACTGACTCCATCTGGTCGCTCGCCGCTTGCTTCCATGGGGAATTTCAGCTTTTGTCTTTCTTACCCCGTGCGTTAGAGGAACGCATTTTGCTGCTGTAAATTACACGGTGCTTCGGTAAGCCGTACTCGAAGAATATGGGTGAATGGCGAGGAGTACGAGGCCACATGCGCAAGCCGGCGTGTTTAGCAGCAACAATACTGGATAAATCTCCTTGATATAGATCGAAAGACGTTAAAAACCACACACAGACACAGCAGTCGCGTTGTTCCACCGAGGATCATGAGCGTAGCCATTTTTAGGGTCACGTGTGTGATGATGTTTCCAATGACGTGGATCCAGAATAAATGTGTTCCCCTGGCACGCCATCGCCCCGGAGTGAAATGCGTAGGGCATCCCTGTGATCATAACACAATAATTTCACGTTAACATCGCAACCCCTCAACCAAAAACACCCATAATTCCCTTGTTCCCTGCTCCATCCGCCCGTTTCGTCGTTATGACACGTGACTTCGCAAGGTTGCTCACAAACGGATCAGGTCCGCTGTGGTTAGGGGAGACAAACTCGTCAACTAAAGCGAGAACTGATGTTCTGAGGCTGGAACAACATAGAAGGGACAAATACATACAAAGCCTCAATTTGCCTAAGAAATTAACGGGAGTAATGAAGGTAAGTACAGAAGGGGTAATATACATTCATAGAAACACGCCTCACCTATATTTGCCGGGGCTGTGGGGATCGTACTGCATGAGATGCTTCAGTTCTTCTGTGCGGTAGTTTGTACACCAAACCTGCAGAATAAAGAATAAAAAAGAATGGAAGAACCCAGTGAACTTGATTTGATCCTGACAGCGGAGGATGTAGTCCGCAAAACTGGATGCCAGGCAGGCGGGGAAGCCCATTCACGTGTTTTGTCAGCGCGAATATTTTAACTGTTTGCTTTAAAAACATAAGGAAGTACGTTGTCTCCAACGGTGGCCTGCGCAACATGATTCGCGTCCAAGCAACAGTTTGAAGTGTAGGCGCAACAAGGCGCACTACGTTGTGACTCGTAGGCGTTGAGGCTCGTCTATGCCAATCACAGACGTCTCCAGAGTTGTAGCGGAGTTCACCCGAAGGGGTTGACCTTGTCTCAAAGTATACTACATAAATTCGTGCACAGGCACCAAGAAAGGAAAAGAAATGTCAAAAGCTCTTGCATGAGTTGTCTAAAACATATCCAGAAATTATACCCTGGCACATCCATTAAGATTCTGCTTCTCTACTCTGTTATTTACATGACAGATAGTGATATTTATGTGAGCCTAGATTCTGTTTCAATTGACTCTTTGCTGGAGCTTACCAGAGCCATGGACATGAAGAACAGTTGGTCGCTAGTATACTTTTGGAGGCCAGGAAGCGCCGGTGCCGAAACACCTCCACCTTTCGCAATTGCTACTCTGTGGGCCTGCAAGTGTAAATCCGGACAGTCATCTTACACTTTCTCTCTGAGCCAATATCTCTATAAATTATGGAAGACGAGACAGCGAGGCAGGTTGACGACGTTTATGTTGACGTAAAGGAAATAAGAATGAACGACATGAACGAGATGCCTGTCACGTGAGGAGGAGACAGTTGGCATTGCAGGAGACATTGCAGGCAAGCAGGAGGCATTGTCTTCATCGGCGAGAGATTCAACAGCTTGCCCCCGGCGGCGATGCCTGGCTGATGTTCTTCTGACGACTCTATTTTGTATGAGTGTTGCACTGGTCTTCGGATGATGGTTTGGTTGGAAGTGCCAGTAGTCAGACTAGAACCCACCCATCTGTACTTGGGAAGGCTTTTTTCTACGATTCTCATCTGTCACCGTGCTCTAGTGCGGTTGGAGTCCTTGATCAGAACGACGTCTTCCACTTTGTCGCCGGTAGCTCTTAATCTCTTCGAGTGGTATGCGGAGCGTAGTTCGGCCAGGTATCCTTTGCGCCACCAGTTCCAAATCTGGTTGACGTGTACCTTGTGCCTTTTCCACGTGATTCTTAGCAGATTCATAGATAAGGAGGAGCATTTTTCATTTTTTCTAGTACTTTTTTATGATAGGAAATGCATACCACGAAGGTCCAGGTTCTGTCCGCCGTGTGCACTGCAGTGACTTATGAAATAAATTGACAGAAGGAACGTCTACCGAACCGGTGACTGGACAGAAGAAAACATAAAGGAGCAGTGAGGTGGCATATATATATATATATATATATACATACATATATATACAAAGGAGAAATAGCCGAAGCACTGTGGCTGCACGTTGAGCATACAGGGTGTCCCAGAAAACGTGTCATTGAATTCTAATAGAAACTACGCCACCTAGAATCATGCGGTCAACGGCATTTGTTCTTACTAGGTTTTTGCCACCTCCTGATGTGCTTGTCATGCAACCTAAGTTTAGTTATGTAAATTTTTGCGAAGTGCACTCAGAAATTTTTCCAAGTAAATGTCACTTTTTTATCCCACCAACATGAAGAGCGTACCGAATTTACTCAAATTCATGATAATTGACAGTCATGTTCAGGATCTATCCTATCGGGAAAAATAGCCGAACATCGTGCTTCTCGGGGCACTTGAGTATAACGCGCGAGGACGTTTTGAGCGCAATCGCTGTCAGTGCGACGAATCTCTTTCTACCATGCCGGTGTGGGCTGGGTTTCCAACCTCCTTTCGTCGGACTGACAATTATTTTGCTGAAAAATCCGTCGCGCGCTATCCTCTGCGAGCCCCATAGAGCATGATTTTCGGCTATTTCTTCCGATACGATAGCCCCTCAATATTCCTGTCAATCATCATTAATTTCAGTAAATGCGCCACGCTCTTCACATTGGTGGGGTAAAAAAGTGACCTTTACTTGGCAAATTTTCGAGTTCGGTTCGCAAAAATTTACATAATGAAACTTAGGTTACATGACATGTACATCAGGAAGTGGCAAAATCTAGTAAGAACAAATGCCGTTGACCGCATGATTCTATGTGGTGTAGTTTTTTAATTAAAATTCAATGACACGTTTTCTGGGACACCCTGTATGTTTATAATTTGATCGTGCACTCCCAGCCGAGGGCAGCTGTTTCGATCTACTTGGAGCTCGTCAGCCCGGCGCAGGGAAGTGACACGATCATGGGTCGGCGCAAACAATGTGTCTCGGCGAGACAGCAATGTTTCACGGTGACAGCGCCACCTGTGGAGGCCGCAGTGCAAGCCAGCAAGTACATATACAAAGGAGAAATAGCCAAAGCTCTGTAGCTGCACGTCGAGCATATGTTTATAATTTGATCGTGCACTCACAGCTGAGACACACTGTTAGCGCCGACCCATGATCATGTCACTTCCCTGCGCCGGGCTGACGAGCTCCAAGTAGAGCGAAACAGCTGTCCTCGGCTGGGAGTGCACGATCAAATCATCAACATATACATGGTGGTCCACCAACCATGATAGGCATTCATAGTAAAAAACGTAGGCCCCGGAGAGACATGCGGTCAAGGGATTTTTTTCTGCCAATAACTTTTGCCACATATTGGTACATTGCCAGATTTTTATTTCATTTCAATTGACAGAAAGTTAATTTCTTGAATTGAACTCCGAAATTTCCCAAGGCAACCTAACGTTTTCTTTGCGGAAATGGGTTCCCCGTGGTCGTTTTACTCAGTATAGCACATAATCCCAGTCGTAGTGCAATGGCAATTGCCGAAATAAATTCGGCGAATATCCGTGGAAATGAGCCCTTGGCTCCGCCTATTTTTTGACGGCTGTTAGTTCGAGAGCAAAGCTGCGAAGACAGGAGGTTACATTGACACGCCACACGAGGGGGGAAAGGGTTACAAGCCTTAGCCAAAAGAGGCGGAGCCAAGGGCTCATTTCCACGGATTTTCGGCGAATTTATTTCGGCAATTGCCATTGCATTACGAATGGGATTATGTGCTATACTGAGTAAAATGACCACGGGGAACCCATTTCCGCGAAGAAAACATTAAGTTGCCTTGGGAAATTTCGGAGTTCAATTCAAGAAATTAACTTTCCGTCAACTGAAATGAAATAAAAATGTTACCAATATGTGGCAAAAGCTATTGGCAGAAAAAAAATCCCTTGACCGCATGTCTCTCCGGGGCCTACGTTTTTCACTATGAATTTCTATCATGGTTGGTGGACCAGCCTGTATATATATAATTTTAGCTGCAGCATGCTCCCCAGTCATCATCCCGTAATAAAGTTGTTGTTTAGCTGCAGCATGTTCTGTAACAATTAGCATGAGCTTCTGCGAAGGACCGACTAGCGCAGGTGACGTGCAGTGCGCGCGCGAAGCCTCTGTGCTACACTCTTTCAAAATACCCCCCCCCCTCTCGTTTTTTTTTAAAGGAGCGTGTAAGAGAACGAGACGAGGGGGAGGGTACCTTGCGACGTAAACAGTTCTTCTGGCAGGGTCATAACCTGAGTCGTGATGTGGACCGACTCAGCATGTCTAAACACGTGAGCTCAGAAGAAAGAAAGACACGGGGAATTGCCAACGTCACACCAGGAGACCGTGCGGTTCGCTGACCGAGTCTGATTTTTCCGAGTTTTTGTATCTTCTTTTTTTCTTTGTTTTTGCTGGGAGACAATACACGCACAGCGAAAATATTTGGCATGGCGGCTGCCGATGCACAGCTTAACGAATGTAATGGGCTTTCGAACTGTGTTATACCGGGTGTCTCAGTTAAATCCCCGGGCTAAATAATTCGCGAACGGGCGCACCAATCGAATAACTTTCTTTTTTTACAAGTATCTGTCCGACACCACCTACAAGCCGCGCGCCGTGTGAATGAGTGTGAGGGGCTCATTATTTAAATAAAAATTCAAATGAGTTTCGTGAAAAACATATAACTTCTAAAGCACGGCGCCGTCGGCATTAAAATGGGTACTACCCCTTTTTGGGACCTTCGGTGGACACCTTTTTAAAAAAAATCAGCCACCGAAGCGGGTCATTTGTTCCAGTAAGTAATTGGTTTCGGTTTACAAATATTTGTAGCGGCTGGTCGCGGTAAAGCTCAAATGGACGCTCTTCCACTCCCTTATCCATCAATAAATTGCGTGTTCTTGAGCTTACTTCGCTATGTGGAATGCTGAAGAAAAAATGGAAAGCATGTGATATCAAGGCACAATGTGAATAACTGTGTGTCGTCCGTGCGATCACAACAGAGAAAGGGCGCATATCAATCAGATAAGCCGGGTGGGGACTGGCGTAGCCTGTCTGACGCTGTTACTTTTTCATCAGCACTCCCCGTTGCGAAGTGTGTCGAGAACACGTAATTCATTGGGGGATATGGGAGTGGAAGAGCATCATTTTGCGCTTCGCCGCTACCAGCCGCTACAAAAATATGTAAACCGAAACCAATTAATTACTGGAACGAATGACCCGCTTCGCTGGCAGATTTTTCTCTAAAAGGTGTCCACTGAAGGTCCCAGAAGGGGTAGTACCCATTTTAATGCCGACGGCGCCCTGCTTTAGAAGTTATGTTTTTCACAAAACTCATTTGAATTTTTACTTATATAATGAGCGCCTCCCACACATTCACACGGTGCGCAGCCTGTACGTGGTATCGGACAGATACTTGTAAAAAAGAAAGTTCTTCTATTGGTGCACCCGTTCGCGAATTATTTAGCACGATGACTTAAGTGAGACGCCCTGCATATCACCTTCCTGCGCCTTTAAGGACATGGTGACAAGCGTTCAGTTCATCAAGAGAAAAACCTTTGTAAGGGTCTTTACAAATATACATTTCTCATCTACCCTAATTTCCTCTCGTACATCCACAGTATCTTCATTTAATAATTTCGATTTGTATCCTCAATTAACTCACTGTCTTTCAAATATGTGAGTACATTAACTACTTAACTTTAGTTACATTAATTAGCTAATTACCAAATGTTTGAAAAGACAGTTAGTGAATAGAATAAATTGGCCTTCTAATTCCAAAATTTCTTACAGGAACTGAGCTATACCCGAATAAAAAGAAAAAGGAAAATCATGTTCTCCTCGCAGGCGTGTTTGTGCGAACTTTGTGTCACCTGCATTTCAGCTTTGACTTACCCTAAAAGCTTCACGGAGTCCGCCATTGTCAGCTATGTTTTCGCCTTGAGTATTTTCTCCGTTGAGCTGCAGAATGAAATGTTACGCATCATTTAGACAGCCACATACGAACAGCCAATACATATCAGTGTCGACTCCAAAAGCGCAGAGTAGATCAACTGGAAGATTTCTCGGGTAGTCTCAAGTCCCAACCAACTGAAAACGTTTTACAGAGCGAACGCCTTTTGCTTGCACATCTCACAATCACAGTACAGTTTGCGGTTACAGCAGCATACAGATAGCGCTAGGACGCGTTCATCTTCAATGCTATGTGCTGTGTGAGGCGATCGGTACCAACACGCCTCCTTGCTGATATATAGTATAATAACAAATGATAATATATATAACATTCACTCCATATATTCAATGGGTCAACAGTCAACACCTCCATCACAAGTAAAGAAAGGACAGCATGGCAATACCTCTTCAATGACAATTCGAAGATTGTTATCTTAAAAATGATCATCTTCTATCTATCTTTTATCTTCTCATAGAATCTCAACTTTTTTCTTCTTTCTGGGCATAACAACATGTGGCGTTCGCACGTTACCTCTTAATTAACTTCGAGCCTCCACCAGTGTAGCCGTACTGTTTTTCGATCACTACGTCCTTCAGAGACCCAACGCAATTTAAAGGCTGAAAGTAAAATGTACCCACTTTCATATTGGCCTGAACGTCCGTTATGTTTCCGTACTCGTCGATAATGCACTTGGCTTTCTTCTTGAACTCGACCCGGGTTTCGTTCGACCACCAATCGCGAAGATTGCCCTCATCGTCGTACTGTGCCCCTGAAAGGACACAGAATAGCGCTCAATGTTTGCTCGAAGAAATTAAGCAATAATATGTGTAGTCCGTCAGCGTAGGTGAAATAAATTTTCGGCCAAGTGGTTGAAAGAATCACTGAGTGACGTGGTCAATCAAGACGTAGCTGCTACTGAAAAGCAGAAGCAAGCGAATTTACTGAAATGCACAGTGTTTTTTCTACGGCCGGCTAAGAAGACTGGACGAACCTCGGAGTTGCGCGGCAACAGGAGAGCACATTCTGATCCAGCCAGAACAGGGTGTCTACCAAACCGTAGCCTTGAAATTTTTGGTTTTTCAATGTTTTCGCTCACTATTTCAAGCGAATTCCTTGACAAAAACAAAGGGAACTTGGTGCCTGCCCCTACGTTTTGATACAGATCCCTCATAAAACAGACCATTTATTAAGTATTAGTGAGGCTACCCTACTTTTCTGCCTCAGAGCTTGTCGTATTGGCGAATTGCTACTCGCGGTAACGTTGCTGCGGCATCGGCGCTCAACCACCGGTCGGCACTCGCGATTCGCAGCGCATCATCACGGCACTTGTCTGCGATTTTCCCTGACTTCAGCTGCTTTTTTGCCAAATTCCCTGACAATTGAACATGAGAGAACTGATGTTCTGAGGCTGGAACAAGGTAGAATGGACAAATACAAACAAAGCCTCAAAAAGCCTCAGCCTCTTCCAGTCTCAGAACTTCAGTTCTCTCATGTTCAGCATTTGGCGCTTGCGTCGATCCCGTCGTATGAATGTGTGTATGAGTGAGCAAAAATTTAAGAGTGAAAGGAGGATGAGTGAGAGAGAGTGGCTGGTTTGTCCCTTCAGATGACGCACCCCGAAAGTCGCTGGGGAGGCGTGTTAGCTTAGCTCAATTGGTAGAGCCCTGGGCCGGTAATCCAGTGAAGGTAATCCAGAAGATGTGGGCTGGCTAACCTTTTCAGTGGCTTTCACCTTTCTTCCCTGACAATTCCTTGTTTTTCAGGTTTTCCAGGATGGCAGACACCCTGCAGAAGCTACCGTACTTCCAAATGCCGCGTCAACTCCGATTCTCTGAGCTGACTCTGGTAATCTCACGTTATTAAATACACGGCTACACGACAGGGAAGGGCCGAGCTGATGGGACCCAGCTAAGGCACCTGGGATGGGACTAGCCCGTGACCAGTCCGCCTTGCAGTGACCGGCCTAGATCTTAACTTTCGGCCGTCATCATTCCAACAATTTGTTATCATATCACCGCATCTCGCCATGGCTGCAGTCGTGACGCTGCCCATACAAGTGAGGTCAACAACGCCAGGCCGATCCCGTCACCACCACCAGCAGCCCGTGTGCCTTCCATGACGCTTCCCGTGACCTTTTGTATGTTCTGTCTAATGTCGCACAAGCGCATTGGGCAATACCCACCCATGTGTGAGCACCCAAAGGTTTGTGTTCTGACGAAAGTTCTCACAACTTCTCAATTTAAAACTAGCAATTGACAGCGAGTCTCGATTTTGTTAACAAAAAATGTTATCATCTATGCAGAAGCAACCCAGCTGGAAAGAGCTTTGTTTAGGATGGCTCCGTAACATACCTGCACGAACATGCGTGTCATGTCTTGATTTGCGTACCAGGAAATCCCCATCTATTCGCCAGCTCAATATTCGCTGTAGCAAGACGTTTTGCAACTGACATCGCCGTATGGGGATTAAGACTCGTGGAGCAATAAATGATCCACACTCACCTGAATCGTCGAAGCCATGTGTAATCTCGTGGCCGATTACCACACCAATTGCACCCATGTTGGAGGGGCTTCAAAAGAAAATTTATAATGCCGTGAACTGTTGTCGTATTACTTGGTGAACAACATTGTTCAACAGGTGATTGATATAACTAGGGATAGAGATATATAAATAGGGAGAGATATAACTGATATAACTAATAAGTGAACAGACGTTAGCATTACGGAATGCCCGCTCGGGCAACTCGTGTGTTTAGCACAGCGTGTAAAGAAGCCACATGAGGCAGAGCTACTCACGAAGGCAGGCCGTACGCGTAGAATGGACTCTGCAGGATGCCCGCTGGAAAGGCTGTCGTGTTTCGAAGAATGAGAACATACGTGAGTACAGGAACTGGTTGTCTTTGGAAAAGTGAGACAGCTGGTGCCCCGAGCGTACTTCATGTTTTTCTTTGTATTGACATTAATTAATTAATTAAATAAATATGATACATAAGGAATTGACTTTCAAAGATAAATTTTAGAGTCCGGTCCTCAGTTGCCTCAAATCCACTTCACACTTTAAAAAAATAAACAGAGTTCGGGCAAAGAAGAACAGATGGCACAGAGAACAGACGACGCTGACTTTGCCCAAACTCAGGCTATTTAGTATTAGTAGTATGGAGTCAAGCATTTTTCGAGCATAGAGTCCCTCCTCCAGCTCGCCTGCATTTACGCTATTTTACGAGATCCATTTGCTAGACAAACCCCAGATTCAATTGTTTTCAAACAAGTACCCGTTACGTTAACCTTTTTCCGCGGCTACAAAGAAACAAACAAAAAGATTGCGAAATACGAAAAGTATCACTTAACTCACAAGCGTGCCTTCGTGGATTGTAGCGCTCTCATACATGCTCAGAATGAACGAAGTCCGCTCCTTCATTCCGCTGAGCCAACGTATGCGCGGTCTCCATTCGTTTTGAGCACGCCTGAGGGCGCTACAATCCAGGCAAGTTCCAAACTCCGCAACCACTTTTATATCCCTGTCGGGCTTGTCGCCCTATTAAAACATTCAACCACAAACGAGAAATGCACTACTTACTGATAGAATTTGCTTCAGGGTCGTAGAATGCGTTGACTATCGCAGAACCTGTGATCCACCTGCAAACCAAGTGTGGTAGGCATTGTTACGGATCCACAACCAACGATCAAAGGAAGGTAAAAAATTACACCAGCGTCAGTGTGTAACATAAAATTGTCCTCGTTCTCTCTGCGTGTTGTCTTTGCGCCATATGCCTAGTAGTTACTGCTTTTATTCGTGCGAGCGATTCTATATTTGCATCAACACGGAAAGAAAGCTGTAAGTACGCGTATATGAGAGCTAGCTTTTAGGACACTGTGAATATTAATAGCAGTCTGTCAGACGTAAAAGCTTCACACGTAGCACGGACATATCTTCGTACAGGCAACCGCGCATAAGCCGAATCTAGGAGTCCCGCAACTCGCGCTTTTTCTCACTCACACAGAAACGCGGAACTAAAGCATTCCCAGCGTCACATCGCATAATACGATCAACGTAGCGGTAGAGATAACGCTTTGTGCACTGACGCACTCCGTACCATTTCCTAACGTAGTGTAACTTTTCTAAACCACCTTACCACGCTTCCTGAACAAATACTGCGTCGAAATATTCTAGTATCAGCACGTACTCGCTCCACAGTGTGGTCTGACATAGTCGTATTTCGGGGCTTTTCTACCAACACGATAACTTTAGGAACGTTCTCCAGGCACTTGCGCAATATGTGGCATGTGGCTACGACATGCGACTGTTCATAACATTCAGTTGGTTTCATTTCCTGTAGGGGCGTGTTTACCAAACTGTGGGTGGTGACAGATCCAGCGTGGGGTCGCGAAACGGCTCGGGGATTTGAAAAAAAAAAGACAACAAATGATGTTTTGCTTACTTTGCTGGCTTTGCCCACTATCCTGCGTCACAAAAAGCCCGCGGTGGCAAACGGAGAGGTCTATAACACATAAGCGGACTCTGGTTTGTACGGTAGCAGAGTTTGGGAAGCACTACCGTGCAGCGTACCGGCTCTTTTACATCTTGGTGCATGATAGTCGAGACCCTGGTTTCGTTATTAATGTTATATCCAGATTCATCAAAACACGTAGTCAAATAAAAGTAATATGTTCTGAGATCCCTTCTCGGTTCGACTAAAACAGGCTACGTAGGGAGACTTACTCTTCGCTCCTGTTGTGGAAGGTGTGTATCTTTTTCAGGGTGCGGACGACACCATTATGCGTGAAGTTAAACAAGATGTCCAGGAAAGAAGCTTCCGGTGATACGTCCTCCACCTGAAAGGTTTAATAACTTTTTCTAGGAAACTACTTCTTCACTAAGGTAACGATTGGAATTATGTGGCCAGCAAAACAATCAACATCTGGTAAAACATGCCCTCGCCGCCGATTCCCAACTTTGAAATGTGCTGTCGAAGTAACCTACCCTGAGTATGAGCTTCTTATACTTTCCGCGTGATGCGTTTCCTAGATCCCAGTCTCGAACTTGCTCAAGCGTTACCGTTACTTTCAAAGTTGGTGTGCTCCAAACGTCACTCGGCAGAATATGAAAACCGTTTTTATAGCCAGAGATTTCAAATAATCGTTGCAATTAACCCTCGCGCGAGACCAGTTCGCGTGGCTGAATGGTGAGCCTGCTGGTCATGTCACGTCGAGACTGGGAGGTACCCGGGTTCGAATACCGATGCTGGCTGTGCTGTATGATGTTTTCCTGTGTTTTCCTCGGACGCTGTCAGACATATGTCGGCACAGTTCCCATCGAAGTCGGTCCAGGACGCACATTCCCCCCAGAGCGTTAGTCGTGACGTTGCGCCCCTCTGTGAGACAGACAACGGCGAGCTCTTTCACCAGCACCACCACCACCAGCACCACCACCACCACCACTCTCGCGCGAGAGATCGTGGTGAACCATTGGTGAAATGATGCATTTAACGCGCATTACGGCGGATGACCACCCATAACGACAAGTTGAAGATCTAGGCCCACTGCTGGAGTGCTACGTTCTATCGGAGAGAAGCATGTTTCACGCAATATTGAAAAACATGCCCAAAAGACCTAAAGGAACTTCTGTGTATGTACTGGGCTACAATGGTGAACAAACTAATGGGAGCCATGGAGCTGGCGCTCCGTAGGTACAGATCAGGCTTCCTTAACCAGAACAGGAACATGACATGTGCATGACACCAGATTCAAACCAACAAAGGGAGATATTATCTGCGAGGGAGGGTATCGTTAAACGGGGGCACAACAGAGGACATTCGTCTATATAGAATTTGAAAATGTCACTGAGTTCGGTGCCGTAGGTCGTAAAATGCGATTCGTAGGCATAGGGTGTGATGCGATTTATTTGTGCTAAGTAGACGTTTCTTGATTTCACTATGATGGTTCAGGCAGGTACTAAAAAGCAGAAGGGACGGCCTAGTTTTCCTGATGTACTACCAACTACCTATATTTATGCTGCTGATGCATCCAAAAAATACATCAATAAACAAACAACACAAACATTGTACTATTCAAAGAAAAATTCAGCAGAACTGTTGCTAGATTTTTCACCGGCGCTATAACCAGAGCGCTTTATTGTATTACTTGATATTTCGTACCACAAAGTTGCATTGAATACCGTATAGGTTGCCATTTTTATTTTTAGTTTTTTTTATATAAAACACTATGACAGCAGCATAGATGCCGTTTTTGCAGGTGAGTTGTATGGCCAGACCAACGCCTGTCTGCTTACTTGTCGACGTAACGTAACAACTAAGACTCAGCCAATTAGGATCGTGTTTTCAACGGCGGCAGCCAATCACGAACTTGCTTTCAGCAGTCGTGGCCATGGAGACGAACCACCCCGTCTGCGAGTAGTGACTGAACGTCCCCGCGTACCAAATAGGAAAACTTTGGTCCCATAAATCCGAAAAAAAGTCCCATATATTTGTTAAAACCGATTTTCTGGAAAGCGTGTTGTACATTTCGTAGACATCCTGTGCGCCCTGAAGTCCCTACAAGATCGCTCCCACTACGTTGCCTTTCAGTGGGTTCCAGGGCATTGCGGAATAACTGGGAACCACGAGGCCGACGCTGCCGCTGCCGCTGCACACCAACAACGACCTTCTATGCCCATTATACTCTCGCGAGGAGACAGAAGATCCCTCCTCAGGCATTTGTCCGATTCCTGGTCTACCCTGCAGTGGCAACACGACATTCCAACTATGTCCTCTTTGGGGAATGTAGACCCAACGCTGTCATACCGACTGCCTGCAAAGCTTCCTCGTCCTCTGAAGTCACTCATCCACAGGCTACGTCTGAATGTGGCCTTCACTCCGTCCTATCGATACCAGCTAGGCTGTGAGGCTAGCCCTATGTGCAACGAGTGTGGCGTACTTGCCAACGTTGAGCACATACTCCTCTGCTGCCGGACCTATGTCAACGAGAGGCGTACACTGCAGTCGCAGCTTGCCACCCTTGGCTGCCGCCCCTTCAACTTGTCGACCATCCTCGGCCCTTGGGACACCGCGGCCGACTCCAGGGCGGCCTTACGTCACGTGGTTGACTTCTTTGAGGCGACATGCCTAAAGGACTCACTATGACCCCAGCAGCGCCCTCGGACACTCCCACCACCACGATCACGTCCAGCATCGTCATCGCCACTTCGATCATTCCCGTCATCACTCATCGTCATCACTCATCATTGTCACCACTCATATTAGACCCCTAGCTATGGGGTAGCGTTCCACTCCTAGAGTGGAAAACCTCCCCACTTCATCATCACAATATATATGTTGTTGTTCGTCTACATATTCAGGTTTACAGGTTTCACGCTAACTGCAATCATTTGCGAGTTCTTAAGTTCGCAGAACGGCGAATCACAAGAGCAAACGAATTCAGACTATATATGTCTACGTAGCGAAGGAGGGAGATGAGGCAAGAAGCAGGCCGTCTATATCTATGTGGCGTTGGCCAGACGGTCATCTTCTCGAACAGGGCACGCAATTATACTAGATAACTAATTATCAAACATTCATTAGTTAACTGTTTAATGAGGGGAGTTCGCGCAAAAGTGACAAAGCAGAATAGGAGACAATCTTCGTTGACAGCCATTCTATTTCTTATGGCGAATTCGGGTGGTCATTTCGTAGCAACATTTTTTTGCCAGATCTCGAGCAGTCATATTCGCTTGGCCAAAATGAAGCCATCTCGCATGTTCGCATGGCGCTTTCCGAGTGCTCGGAATTTGCCAGCTAGCACTTCTTTTGCCCGGTCTCAAAACGATGGAGCAGCAGATTGCTCAACTGTATCCGGTGTCGTCACATCCGCACTGCAACGATGGCGAGTGCCCTCATTGGCCCGCATGTTGAAATCACGTGCATACCTGCCAACTTAGGAACATCCGAATTAGGGAGATTTGAAAAGGGGGTATGGTGTTGGCAAGTGGACACGCTGTTTTATGTGGGAGAAAGCCGGTGTTGGGAAGCTTTTATTTGCACATGTAACAGGAGCACGCTTGACCCCAGCAGACTCATGAGACACAAGTGTTACAGCAACAGACTTTGCCCTCTCCAAGAAATTATCTGGGTTGGGCTGTGACAAAGCATGACACTTTCTCAAAAGAACGTGAAGACACGAAACTATGTCCCTGTGTTCTTCGCGATGCTTAGCTTCCCTCCCATTCAGCACTACTCGTTCAGTACTGCCTCAGTAATGTGGCTGAACTTCAAAAGCCCATTTGGACTTCCCAGGAGAGCTTAAACAAAGTAGTTGTTGAATAGGTTAGCTAAACAAGTTATTTAAAAAATAGCTTGTATAACACATCAAAACCATCAGTTACAGTTATACAACGCTGTCGTCAGTGTCGTCAACAGCTACCGCGAAAAAAATTCCGTTCAGCGCGCTTATCATGAGCTCTTGTGTACAGTTTCCCATTTCACCAACTATGGCAGTTGACTAGCTCGAGCACACGCATAGCGCTTTGCAACGTCGGGAGTTGGAAACACGGAGAGGAGGGCCCGCGCGGAGAACACTGCAGTCCTTGTCTTGCTTTCGGAAAAAAACTGACCTAGCTAGTACTGTCTGTCTTGGCATATAAGGTGGTTCAGGTGCTCCCTCGACGTAACATAGGTAACAATGTCGGTCCACCCTCCATGCGCAATGCTGATGCCGCAGTCGTAAACCGTGCAGAACACATGGCGCCCTTTCGTGAACGCGATCACGCGTCCTAATTCAGTTGTGTATTGCTTCAGAAAGACATGTAGATACTTATTTCGCTTACACGGATCTGTGATCTGCAATATGCAAGGCAAAAACACTGCAAAGGTCCCCTGGTCGCCCGGAGACAAGAAGTGCTAGAACTAGAACCACGGTGTCTAGAACCTAGAACTCTCCGGAAAGCGGAGGCGATGCCGATGGCAATCGGGCTGGTACTGGATTCACGTTTACCTCTGTGAAGCAAGAAATGAAAACAAAAAAAAAAGAAACAGGCGTTTGAGATATAGAGGGAGAAACTGCATTTTCCGGGAGATTTGCTTCTCGGTCGTACAAAATCGTACAAAACGGTTTAAATCCGGGAGTCTCCCGGACGAATCGGGAGAGTTGGCAGGTTTGCACGTGGTTTAGCAGACGACAGAACTCGAAGACGGGCGACCGCGACGCCCCTAGCGTGATCCAAGTATCTAAAACCGCTAGATTCCTAGCAATCATGTTCGGGTGGCAACGGTCACGTGATCCAACTCGGTCGCCGACCTAGCAATTTCCGAGCGCTCGGCCGTGTTGCTACGAAATGACCACCCCAATTTGCTGTTAAAATACCCTGAGGCGAGCACCTATGCTGAAATAATCATCGCCGGATGTTGCTATGCAAGTAAGCCGAAACCGAAAACCAGGTGCCTCAGGAGCGCTTGAACTTCTTCGTCGTCGTCGTCGTCGTCGTCTACTACTGTGACTCCGCTCAACTGTATCTGGTGTTACAGTACCAAGACACTGTCGGTATTAACGGTATTAATTCCACGGTATTAACAGTGTCGGAATTCAGGTGAGTGGCGCAGGGTAGTGCAGGTGAAAGAGCTCGCCGTTGTCCGCCTCACAGAGGTGGCCAACGCCACGACTAACGCTCTGGGGGGAATGTTCGTCCTGGGCCACCTTCTAAGGGAACTGTGCTGACATATGTCTGACAGCGTCTGAAGAAAACCCAGCAAAAAATCCTGTCGGAAACGCCATCGTCGGCTTGTTTGAGCCGCAAAGTGGTTGACCGGGCCAGCAGATCAGCGCTTACTCAAATCATCTCCATCGCTCCACAGCACGTATCCCCCTTGCGTACAATGAATGCTGTCCTCCCTGCGCTTCTCATGCGCACGGTTTTGATTTCGGCTCATTTGCATAGCAAAATCCGCGCAGCAGTATTTTGCATTCCAACATTTTGCGATCGATATTTGAACGAGGATTGTCTACAATTGTGCTACCTCACATTTGTCCGACAGCACCTAATTGAAGAACTGATTAAAGAATTTTTTGGTAAATAACCATATAGTAGTTATATACTCTCTTCTATAGAATGTCCGTCTGGCAGTATAACCCACCTACAAGAACAGTATCTATGCTGCTCTCATAGCTTTTGGTATTAAAAGAAAAATCCGTACGAATAAGAATAATAAAAGACACTTGGGCACATAAGTGGGCATTTTCCTGCGGCCTCACTCATCCTCACCTCACGAAGCACAGACTTCATTGGCCTCACTCACCCTCACCAAATTTTCCTCACTAGTAACTAAACCTCAGTCGCCCTCACCCTCACATGCCATTTTAAATTTTGCCCTCATAAACCTCACCTCAGGGCATCGGGATCCCGAGAGGTCTCACCATCCTCATCCTCACATGCCTTCACCTCATGAGGTTATTCACAACCCTTATGGCCTCACGCATCTCCACCTCATGAGGGTCCTCATCCTCACGTGTCCTCACCTCATGAGGGCCCTCATGTCCTCACGGCGCCTCATCTAGTTTCGCCTAATGAAGACCCACATGGCCTCACGAGTCCTCATCCTCACGTGCCATCACCTCATGAGTTCCCTCATGGCCTCACGACCCCTCATCCTCACGAGCCCTCACCTCGTGAATACCCTCATGGCCTAACGTGTCTTCAGTCACTAGGAGGCACATGAGCCTTAAAAGAACTTTCCGTCATGTTCACATGACACGTCGGCGCTGAACTACTGTGTCTGTAGTTGGTACAGCTTGGGACAAAAGTTTACGGAACACGCGAGCCACGTACTTTTTCTTCGGTGCGACACCCTAGCGGCTGCCGGAAGCGGGTGAGTTCACTGTTTCAAAGGGGTGGACGTATGCGCTGTTAGCGACGCACAGTGGTAGTTCCAGTGTCGTTTATGCGCGCCTGGGAAGTACAAGTTACCGCTGTGTGTCGCTTACAGCGCACCCTTTCACCCCTCCGCAACAGTGAACTCACTCTCTTCGGGCAGCCGCTAGGGTGTCGCACCGGAGAAAAAGTACGTCGCTCGCGTGTTCCGTAACCTTTTGTCCCAACCTGTACTAATGATACTGCGCGGCATTAAACTCTTTTATAGGGTTTCGTGCTGTGCTTGAATAAATTTGCTAACAGTTATTACTGTCACAGTGAGGTTTAACGTTAGCGTTTGGCATCAGCAAAGAGGAGCCCGAACTCATCACATCATCCGTGAGGCCCCTCACGAAAGGCCTCATTGCCTCATTCGTGAGATCCCTCACGAAAGGTCTCACGGCCTCATCCCTGAGGTCCCTCACGAAAGGCCTCACGGCCTCATCTGTGAAGCTCCTCACGAAATGCCTCACAGCCTCATCCGTGAGGTTCCTCACAAAAAGCCTCACGGAATATGTTGTACCTCACGTATTGATGGCCTCACGATGACTGGCGTCATGAAGGCCCTAACGGTGGGCCTCATGAGGGACAATGCCTCACGACTGTCCTCGTGAGGAACGTTCAGCGTGGTCTGGCCTCACTTATCGTCACCTCATCGTCATGAGGTGAGGGTGAGGCGTCTTCATGAGCGACCCCATGAGTGGGGACGCCCACCTATGCTTGGGTATGATACTGATTGTTGAAAGAAGTCGTTAATAATTCCAACGTACCGGCTAACAGCATATACATGAACAAAAACTTGACGTTTCGGGTACTATACGGGCCCCATCCTCAGAATGAGCCAACCTGGTCGGCACCAACCTATTTATGCACTGGGGTATGTAGCAGTCGCGCGAAGGGCCCATATGTTTGTTGATAGTGCCCTCTGTTTTCTTTATGTGCCATGATTCAAGCTGTTTTCGTTCTCCCCACTGGTTTTCAGGAGCAGGAGCGGAGGGTTTATCTATAGGTTCTATACGTGCCCAGCATAGCGCGCGTGTTCTCATGACTACGTTTGGTTCGGGGCAGATTGCTGGATGTATTTCCTGTGTTCTTCATTCTTGTTTTGGTTTTTCTTCCGGTTTCTCTGATGTACACCGCCTGGCAATCTTGAAAATATATTTTCTACACAACACCCCGATCATCTTCTTGCGGTGTTTTGTCCTTTAGCAGATTCCTCAGTGTTATCATCGGCTTGAAAGCCGTCTTTATATTCATTTGAGACAGTATGCGTCTGATGGGCTCCGATATGCCTTTGATGTAAGGGATGAAGATGTGTATTGGACACAGCTGTCTAAAATCAGCACTCCGTGGTATATCCCATCTCAAATGTTCAGGTGTTGCAAGACTATTTCTTTCGAGTAATAAACACGTGCAGCACATCGTCCACCTTGAAATACAATATTAGCACAACACTTAAAAGCACAACTGAGGTAATATGAGCCGCGGAACTACTGATAGGCGATTTTAGCTAACCGTATCCCCAGCAGTACATAGGCCTTTCTTAAGTGATCAGACGCATACTGACTCTGTCATCAGATGCATCAGACCCATCAGACGCATACTGTCACGGGTGAATATAAAGATTGCTTTCAAGCCGATGATAACACTGAGGAATCTGCTAACCCAAGCAGCACAATGTACTGAAAGTCAAGTGCAGTAGGGGTGGACAGTATGTGTCTTATCAATGTTCTTTAGTTTCACGAGTCTGTTCAGGGCCTTCCACCTACCCGTACACCCCTATTGCACTCGACTTTCAGTACATTGTGCTGCTTGAGAAATGACAAAACACCGCATGAAGATGAACGGGGTGTTGTGTAGAAAATATATTGTCAAGATGGCGAGGCGGTATACATCGGAGAAACCGGAAGAAAAACAAAAACAAGAATGGACAATATAGGAAATACATCCAGAAATTTGCCCCAACCAAAACGTAGACATGTGAACATGCGCGCGATACTGGGTACGTGTTGAACCTAGATAAACCCTCCATTCTTGCTCGTGAAAACCATTGAGGAGTACGAAAACGTCTTTTATCATGGTACATAAAGAAAACGAAGGGCGCTATCAACAAACATCCAGGTCGTTTGCCTGACTGCCACATACCCCTAGTGCATGAATAGGTTGGTGCCGACAAGGGGCGCGTTCCTAGCAGCGCGTGAGCACCGTAGCGCCGCTCACTGCGCAAACAGGAGCCATGGTATGATGATACGGTGCTCGCGCGCTAGGAGGAACGCGCCCCAGGTTGGCTCGTTGTGAAGGTGGTACCCGAAACGTCATGTATTATTGTTCCTATATATGTTGGTAGCCGGTGCGGTATAACTGCTTCAGGTGACTACTCCCGGCATCTGGACTAATGTTGGAAGAAGCTTAAAATACACCCTAAAAAAAAAAGAACATTTCCCCATGTTTTAGTATAGAATGGCATAAGTGAGGTAGGAGGTTTCACTCTCCGTCACGACACACTGTCCACTGTCAAACCGATCATCGCGTCCTCCAGTAAAGAGCAATGCATATCCAATAGGAACGACTATTCTGTAGTTGTCGCAGCCATATGTTGTAAGATGTCGCCGTTGTAAGCTCCTTTCGGTTCTCCAGGTTGACACTGTGCATGATACGTACCTGCGGACAAAATCTGGAGGCTATAAATAAACCAGCGGCCGAATATTCCCAATGCACCGCCTGCACAAGGCACCCGGGTAGAAACTGTTACAAGCAGATCATCCATTGAATTATCTAGAGGCACGAGGCTTTGGAGCTCTGTACCGGCACGGGCAACGTGGGTGTGCTGGATACGGGAAACTTATCCTGTGCGAGAGAGCAACTTATATTTGTATGGCGAAATAATCTAGATTATATTTATTTTTTAAATCTTGACAGCGTGTTAGCAAAGACGGTAGCTATCATTTTGAAGACTCCAAGCCACTCTTGTCTAGTAATCCCCTGTTGCCCCTCTTTGTGCGCATGATCCTCCATGGAAGCCAATACCTATACGTATAACACAAAGTACTCACCGCACTGTATAGGTTGCCCAGGTACGTATCATTCGTCAGCCAATCTGCGTACGCAATCTTCGGAATCATCGTTTGAAGCTGGAAAACAATGTGCAGTTTGTGGATTGGGTACTCAACGTAAGGTATGTACGCACGTAATTTTTTTTATAATCATATCCAGCAAATTGGAAGTTTGGGGCAGAATGCGTTCTACAAATTGGGAGTGAAATTAAACATATTCTGTGTCACGTGCAAAGGGTCGGCATCAATATATTTTTGGTGTATACGAAGAGAAATACAAAATAGTTCGTTTAAATTTGTACTTAAAGACTTGGCATATATATATTTATGAGCAAAGTATTTAAATTCCCTAAATACTTGCATCAATACACTGGAATAGCGAATAATTGGGATCACCGTAGACTGAGTTAGTTTTATTGACAATCGAGCGGACGGTCACAAAGGCGTCCCTTCATCATGTTAATTTTAATAGCAGGCGCTTAGCTGCCGTTTACAGGAACGTTTGTCTCGTCCATGTTTTTAACAGAGACGAAACGCACCCATTGGAACATACGCGGCTCGATAGCGCTTAGCGTCTATTTTTGAAGCAAACGGACGACACAAGCGGACGTGTGAAAGCGCCCTTAGGCCGGTTTTACACTGACGTTTTTCTCGTCCGTGTTTTTCACGGAGGCAAAACGGACCCATTGGAACCTACGGGTCTCGATTGCCCTTATGTTCTATTTCTCAAGCAAAACCCTCGGAAAAAATCCTGCGAACGCAAGTGAATGGCACTCGATGATAACTCACAAGCAGCTGAATTCGAAACAACACCCACCGTTTTGCGGTCAGAGGCAATATCAATTACAACATGTTAGTTAACCTCTCAATCAAGGATCTACCCTCTCAGGCGTTGTGTAGCGTAAATGTTATGTTCGTCCATCTGTGTTTCATCGCCTGATCTACTACTAAGTTAATTTATCTATGTCCAGGCCAGGGTAAATGAAGCTTTTGGACTAGGTTTCACGTGATGCAATATGGTAGCGTAGAAAAAGAAAAAAAAATGAAGGCCGGGCAGATGGGGGCAAGAAGACAATGTCTCTTCCGTATCACCTTTTTATAGGCTTCCTTCTTTGTCTCCTTGTCCATCCAGCGACTCTCGTCCAGAAGGAGTGAGAATGAATCTCGCAGCTCCTCCACCAGTTTATTCATCTGCAAATATAATGGACATGATATTGCCTATACACGTGGGCACTGAAAATACAAAATTTCTCGATAACGACAGTTGGCGGTCAGCTGTTGTGCTACAGACCGCCACCGTCCTCGTCAGAGCTAGCTTTTCTTTCAGTAAATGCTCGTTTAGAGTCCGACGGAGCGGCGGGGGTGTAACTAGCGCGGCGCACCGCCGAGCATTGCGACCCGTCGCTGGTGAGTTCATAGTTCGACGACTTTCGGCGAAGCGCAGCGCGGCGTCAACGCGCGACTACGCCAGCCGCCATCGGGAGAGTAGAACAATGCTCTACATCTGGCGCTGGCCAGCGAGCTGTGCACGGCGTGGGACTCGCATTTCTCAACATGGCGTCGCCCATTGAGCTTTTGATCGAAACTGGAAAGGAATATCCGTGCCTATATAATAAACGACGGATGGACTAGAGAGGTAAGCAAAAGAACGACAACAGCTGGGAAGGCGTGCGGCTTTCTTATTTAATTCGGTGTTCATGTTTGGGGGTACCAAACGTAATACAATAATAAGTAATACAAACATAACACTGCCAACGATGGGAACACGGATTGTCCTTAGTCGGATTCCAGCACGAGGGTGCAGACATGACTGTCCCACTACGAAATGTGAAAAACTCGGGTGCTGTTTTCGTTGCGTTGCGCCGAATGGCGTCGGAGCGAACGTGGCGCAGCGACGTAGCGAACGCTGGCTGTCGGCGCGCAACGCGGGCGGCGATGGGCGAATGCTACGTCGGACTCTGAACCAGCCTTAACATCGGGCGCGTTTCTTTCATCTTTCAGTGACGCGGAACAGCGGGCGATCGGATTTTGTTACAGATGTCGTCTTTGATACCCTTGAGCCAATTCTTTTGTTTCGGAACACTGCTGAAAAAAGTGCAAAGCACCGCTGGTGGATCTATCTGATAACTTGAGGTGAGCACTCACATCATCCTTCGCTTCAGCGCTGAACTTGTGGTCGACGTAAAGCCTTCCTAGTGCGTCTGATGCCACGTCCTGCAATATCTGAATGCATTTCTGCCATGTGGGTTCGCTCTTCTTCAGGCCTTTGGTAACACGGTGAAAGGCAAACTGCAGTTCGCGGAACGTTGGATCCGCCGTTGGTGCTACGGTTTGCAGCATGCGCCACACGACGTAGTTATACACGGTTGTCCTGAAATTTCCATAAGGTCACCGATTACCTGCTGTACAGATATACCTGACAAACGCGCAGCAAACCCACGTCCCCGCATCTCAACCGTGTTATGTGTAAGGAATGCTTAATGTACAGCGCTCCCTTCACTTGTAATACAGCACTGCTGTAGTGCTGAACAGTGGTCTTGGTGCATTAAGTAGCAGGGGGTATTCAACAAAACAACAGCGACAAATTTCTTACTTAGTTGTTTGATATGGCATGGGCGCTCCTAAGCGACGTGTGTACTAGCTTAGGCGTCTATTACGTTCCACCTATACTGTATTCCACGATGTATTACGTACCTACAGTGGATATCAGTCTGGCTTTAAACCAATACGTCAATACTCTTCAGAATATCCTATATATTTCATAGAACACACGGAATAGGAATATAATGAAGTGAATGTAAGTAGAGCAAAAAATGAGGAATGTCGAACACAAACCTATTCCAGCAGAATAATGTAATGAGGAAGTGCCGAACACAAAACTGTTCCAGCAGAACAATGTCAGCTTTGAAAAAATATCGCGTTGCATAGAACGACGTTAGCGCACATAATGCAAGAATACGAAAGGACATCAATTAGCTTTGCGTTGTACTGTTTTCTAACTGCACCCACATTGCTTTACACTTTAGAATATACAGGGTGCGTCATGTAAGGGTGACCAGAATTGTATTAAGTTCGCGATTGATTTTTCTTTCTCAAAAGTCGCTTAATATTTCCCGGTGGGGCCTACTCAAAGGTGGTGGTGCATCAGTAATTAGCGCTGCCGTTAATTAACTTTTATAATGAATCTTCATAATTAGCTATAATACGTTGACTGCGTAACTGCAAATTTGTAGAGCACAACCCTGAGGGATCCATCCCACAAGAATCGGAACCGAAGCTCCTTTCTGTGCTCTAGTAGAAAATATGCGAAAATACAATATTCGAACGCTGAGCGGGTTTTGCGGCCACTTTTTCCTCTCCCCATATCACTGTCACCCTTCCTCAACTGACATCAGGCTGTTGCCTCTGTTGCCTCAGGTCTGTGGCCTCAGTAATTTGGCGTCATCACTGAGAAACAACTTTCTTAACGCCTGTGTTTTAATGACGTTTCCACAACAGGCTGTCGAAAGAGTACAATGATCGCGTGTTTACCTATTGGTGGCCTTGAGAAGATCCGCCGTTGAGATGCAGTATCCAGGTTCCTTTACCAGAACACGTTCATCTTCTTGCAGGGTAACGTTCACGACGCTCAGCATGGAATTGAGCATGCGGAGCCACTCCACCTTGAAGGGAACGGGAAAACTTCACCGCGAATCGTAATTGATATGGAGCACATATACAGTAAAGAGAGTGAGCTTATATGTGTATGACGACATGCCGCACCTGCCGTAACGCAGGACTGCGGATAATTTCTGAAAGCGATGTTTACTTCGCACAACTTACTACAGTCCTCGGCCGGGAACGAACCCGCGATTTTGAGCTGAGTAAGCCAGCACAGCTACTGAGACCGGTGTGACACGCAATAGTGTGTTTTATTTATTTTTTATCAGGACTGATTTCTTATAAAAAGCCTATTAGAGCCAGGGTTTCGAACCGCAAAACATATGAGTTCAGTTCCGGTTCGGCCGCGCCTAAAGTCGAACCGGTTCAAGGTTTCCGTTTTATATCTCACATAAGACCGCTTTGATTTGACTGCTGTTGTCTGCATTTACGTTTTTAGTGACCAGGCACTCCCTTCGCCGTGGGAAAGGGATATGGATGAACACTTGCAAATAGCGTCCACACTAATGTAGCGGTGTAGTACTGCTACTTTCTGTTCCCAAAATCTCTTTGGCAGAAACTTTGGGCGCTTGCTTAATCTTATATTATTCCTGTCGAGCTACACAACTGGCTGCTTCATGCTTGATTCCTGCTTCATTCGGTGCACGGTGGCAGGCAACCCACCTTTCAGAAAATACAGCAGCTGTTAGCAGAGGACGACGAAGCGACGTTTGCTTGGCAACCCAGCCTTGACAAGCGTCCGCATGGCGCCGCGTCTCGTCCCTGAAGAGCAGACGCTGCAGCGCGAGCGTCGGGCACTAGCCGCGGCGCTCACAAAGACAACTGCGCTTCAACTTGTTAAAAATGACGCTGAAACCACACTTACTATACGTCCTCTTTTGACTGCTAGGTGAAAATTTGCGAAATCCATGATATGGAGAGCAATCTGCCCTCGTTCGGGGATTGAGAGGCGTTTGGACTCTTATTCTGACTTATTTTACGTCCGAACCGTTTCGTTGCGGACCGGTTACGGCTATTATTTTTTCCGGTTCTGCTCCGGTACGGGTTGAATAGTGTCATGGAAATTTCGGTTCGGGTTCGGTTTGACACCCTGATTACAGCAACGTGAATTTCGTCTTCGCAGGTGTATTATACGGCCAGGCGGGCATCCTGTAGGACAGCGCATGCAACTACCGGTCGGATTATTAGCTAAAGTTCGTTAATTGGCTTATTAATTAAACGTCTTCTGGGAAATGCCAGAAGCAGAATTGGAGCCAGCCATTATTCAAAGCCACCGTCCTTAACACTATGTAAAGGGAGCGTGGTTTGTGATATAAATTGCCGAAATTCGCTATGCAAAAAAGCCGATACCGGAACTACGCGCTTTTCCAACGTAGAAAGGACGCGACCTTCACCTTATCTGGGTCACAGAGCGGTCTATCTGGCCAAAAGGTTAGCGCCGATACCAATCAGCTCCATCGCTCCAAAGCACGTGGCCCTCTCACATGGATTGCCCCTTCCTCTTTATGCGCTCGAGTAGTGCATCGCTCTGGTTTCGGCTCATTTGCATAGCGAAATTTTGCAATTTATATCTGGAAGTACCTTCGTTTCTCACGGTGTTTAGTAAGAACGATCGATTTGAATAATGACGGGCTCCAATCCTCCCATCCCGCATTTCCGAGAAAACGTATAATTAATAAGTTAATTAATTAATTTTAGCTAATTTGTCGTCCAGTAGTTGCATACGCTGTCCTACGAGATGTCCGCATGGCCGTATAACCGAGATACGAAAACGAAATTCACGTTGCTCTGATAGACTTTTTATAAAAAATGTGTAGTATGTATAGTAGCAACACTATGAGCGCTGCTCATACTGCAGTCGCAGAGTGTGTTTTCCAATGTATTAAACTCGCTTAGGTGTTCTGAGGCGTCACCTGCTCGTATCACGGAGCTCTCTTCAGCAAAATCAAATAATAACCTGTTTATATGCCTTAGAGATGAGGCTGGAGCCTCAGTTAGAGTACATCTTATATCCAGGTTCGAAGATACTCCAAGATTTCATAAACATCTTTTCAAAAATGCGCACGTTCCGCTGTGAGCCGAAAGCGGAAACAGCATGCTTCGGATCAACGTGCGATATAACGATTTGCAACGATACGCCACGCCACCGCACTGCGTGAATGCAATTACAGAGTTATTCGTGCACCAGCACAGTGCATACGGTCGGTGCGTGATTAAAGGCAAGAAATTGATAAGGTTATTACACAGATAATTTGCCAAATAGAACGCTTAAACATTTCTGAAGGTCCACAGCATTCCCATATGGAATTACATTCAAAATGGCCGTCAGCCGCCTTTTGGAATAATTTCTACCACGACTGTCTGACCTCTACGACGAACCAGAAATAATGAATATTCTGGGATGTATTCGAGAGATGAAGATTTGTGAAGTATACCGTTGGGGGCACGATCAACAGTATACTTGACTGCTGCAAGTAGATGGTATCCCACTCGCATCGGCCACGTATGTCCTGTATAAATCATTCGTTTACACAGGAGCAAGAATATCGCTACTCACATCTGGCATTTCCTGTTGCAACTCCTTGATGGACTTCATGTGGTACATACTGTTCATGTCGCGTCGCTCTTCCTGTGACCTTGATCGCTGCAAATAATTTGACGGACAGTAAATTACGAATCTACACAGCACCCTACCCTCTATCATACCCGGCCTGTTCAAAAATTTGGGTATATACAGGGTGTTTCATTTAACTCGAACCCAACCTTAAAAAAATAACGGCTCATTGCATCACAACGCAACCAACTGCATAGTATTACTAGTAGCCTAAAGTGTTTCAGAGTATTTTTGTACCGCAATTAATTAATTAATTAGTGGAAATTAAGTTTATAACTTTCTAGTTACGAGGATCACAACAAAGCTGTCAATTGTGAAGTTGTAGGTGCTGCCATGAGAAAACGAATCCAGTGTATTGCAACACTCTAGCTCTAACGACTCGTTTTTTCCCGGGTCCGCAGAAATGTGCACGGACTTCCGAAACTTGGATGGAGCATGTTTCCGTCACGCCAAAAGAGCGCTCGATCGCAGCGCGCTCCCACGTCCACTTGACGAAAAAGGAGATATGCGATGCATTCCACCTACACTCCTATCTATCATCCTTGCATGGTGCCGTATATGCTAGACGATCAGAGGGCGCAGTGACGATGACAACGCGTCGCTTTGTCTTTTGTTTGATTCCCTATTGTTTCTTCTTCTTTCGCCGTGATGCAACTGAAAGTACGGGACAAGCAATGTTATCTTTCAACCGAAGCACATTGATTCTTTATTCACTTTCGTCTCCGTACACGCACTCCTTGTTGGGTGCTCTGCAGGTCAAATAATGCCCTATTCCAACGAAGAAAGAGCTGACATGGTGCTTGCCATAGGTTCTGCACAAAGCAATAAGAAAAAAAACAGTGAAGATTTTTCGGATGTGACATCCCAGCAGGAAACCAAGCCCTACGACGGTTGTTCGTCAGCACGAGACGCTAAAAGAATTTGGCAAGTTTTCCCGAAAGCGTCGTAGGTCATCGACACCTTCAGACGGCGTTCGAACCAACATTCTGGCGTTCTTTGAGGCACACCCTCTAGCCAGCATCCGCGGGGTCAGCAGTCATAGTGGTGCTCCGTTGTTGACGGTGTGGAGGGTAGAAAAAAAGGCCTGCCTCCATCCTTACCACGTTCAACTGCATCAACAGTTGCAGCAAGGAGACTTCGAAAACCGGTTGCACTATGCCAACTGGCTTTTGCGCACTGTTGGTCAGAACCCGCAATTTTTGAGTAACGTCATCTCGACGGACGAGGCAAACTTCTCCCGGGACGCTCAGGTGAACCTGCATAACGCTCATTATTGGAGTACCACCAATCCCCATTGGCTACAAATGGTCCCTCAACGCGGCATTTGCGACGGGACTCTCACTGGACCGGTCTTCCTTGATGGGACATTGGCCGCGGACAGATACCTAAGCGAGGTTCTTCAGAGCCCCGTGGAAGAGTTCTACGCCAACCTACCACTCGCGCGATGTGGCCAGCTGTGGTTTCAGCACTATGGCGCTCCCGTACACAGCTCCAGCCTAGTTCGCGCCTATCTCGAACACGCCTTTCCTAACCAGTGGGTGGGAGCATTCTGACCACTGCCATGGCTTGCCAGGTCCACGGACCTTACGCCTCTGGATTTCTTCTTATGGGGATATGTGAAGGACCGCGTGTACGTCGAGGACACGACAACACCTGATGCACACAAGGCGAACGTCACTCAAGTTTGCCGTGAAATCCCCGAGGACATGTTGCGGAGGGCGACCGAGAACACAGTCAGGAGATGCCGATTTTTTGTGATGACGCACAGCAACTTCTTCGAGCACCTCCATGTTGGGATACTCGGAAACGAAAAGGCTGATCAAGCAGCTGCTGCTGCCCTAAAAAACGACATAACGCCTTTCAACATCCCATCAAAAGATCCCAGGCTATGTTTAAAAAGCAGCATTAACAGATACTGGCAAAGGTTTTGGGACCAACAGACAAGCAACAAATTACATACTATAAAAGCCAAGATAGGCCCTGCTCCATCTGCATCCAATAGACTGCATGAGGTGCTATCTTGTCGGCTCCGCCTGGGACACACATGCTTAACACATGGATATCTCTTACGGGAAGAAGACCCTCCTGAATGCAGTCTCTGTGGGGAACAACTCTCAATCCTCCATATCCTTATTGTATGCACAGCATATCAGCATCTTCATGAACGTCATTTTGTTTTATTCTGAAACTTCTTACCACTTCACCCGGCGCTTTTGCTGGGCGATGAAAGTTTCATACCCTCTGAAAAGATCTATATGTTTTTTAGAGATACCGGGTTTTTAAAGGATCTGTGATTTTAATTACTAACCCAGCACTCAAGACTGTTTTAATAAATACACAAATTTTACCCAGATAAAACTTACACTAGTATTTGGCGCATTATGGCCTTAGTAGCTAATGCGCCAGAAAAACCCAAATCAAATCAAATCTTCGAGCACCTGCTCTTAATGTCCATAATATTGTTTCTGTTATGTTGGAATACATGTGCGAAATGCAGACTCACTTTGTTCTATCTTAAAATAAGTTTTCATTAAAATAAGTTACACCAAAAAGAGGCAACTACTCTTATCTTGCTCTTTTCTGTTTTTCCTGTGCAGCACTTAGGGGAAGCATCATACCCGCGGGCTCTTCGCTGGAATAAAGCACTGCCTGTGCCACAAACCATTTTACAGAGAGTGGTTGTAAATGAGTAAATGCGTAAACGTTAAAAGAGCGGCTGAACAAATGCCACCCGCGACAGCTCTTCCTTGTGTTTTATGGTTTGCTTGCTTTTTTTTTCTTTTTTGTAAACACATGCAGCAGGTTCAAGGTGCTTCCGTGGAAAGACAACCTTAATTCCCTGTCGCATACTTTGAGCTGCTTCACGGCGAAAGAATGAAAAAAGAAGAGGAAATCAAACAAACACTCAAAAGACAAAGCGCAGCGTTGTCACGGTCAGCGTGCCTTCTGATAGGCTTGCAGATACAGCACCATGCAGGGGTGATAAATAAGTGTAAGTGGAATTGATCGCATGACGAACAAGGATCCTTGTTCGTCATGTGGATATGAGAGGGCTCTGCGATGGAGCGCTCTTTTGACGCGGCGGAAAGATGCTCCGTCCAAGTTTCGGAAGTTCGGGCCCATTTCTGCAGACTCGGAAGAAAACGAGTCGTTAGAACTAGAGAGTCGCTACCAACCGGATTCGTTTTCTAATGGAAGCGCCTATAACTTCACAATTGTCATCTTAGTTGTAATCCTCGTAATTAAAAAGTTAGGAAATTAATTTCCACTTATTACTTAGTCAATTGCGGTACAAAAATACTCTGAAACACTTTAGGCTTCTAGTAATACTATGTAGTTGGTTTCGTTGTAATACAATGAGCCGTCATTTTTTTTAAGGTGGGGTACGAGTTAAATGAAACACCCTGTATAGTTTGTTAAAAACCTCCAGAATTGAGGCGACCCAGCCTGACGGACACTCGTACCTAGTTGAACAGCAAGGAATACCCGAGACCTTCACTCAACTCACTGAACGACCACTAAACAGTCGACGCAGCACACTGGTGTATCTGAGAGCCAGGAAGCCCTACAAAAGGGTAGTGACGTGCGTGAAAGGAGAAGATAGATTCCCTGAAGCAAAACTTGGAAAAGCGCAACTTTTTCTTTCTCTCTTTTTCCTTTTTTCAGGAGCGAAACTTCCCGCCTCAGCTGAGCAGGCGTACCTCATGTATCTCTGAAGTTTCCAAATCAAATATGGCTACGTTACCGAGACACAAACTGTGTGCTACAGCTTGCGCTACCCCATGTTGATGTGTTTGCAGGCGTCGATGCACACCAGTTCACTCTGAATATGAATGCAAATAACAGAGACCCAAGCAGCACACAATATTGGGCCCATATTGGCTGGTCATTGGCGATACGGGTCCAATATGGGGCCCGTTTCGCCAAGATTTTCCCCATATTGGCTGAAAATGGGCAGTATGGGCCCCATATTGCCCACTTTGAGCCAATATTGGGAAAATCCTGGCGATATGGGTCCCATATTGCCCGAGTACACCCCCATATTGCCTGAAAAAAACAAATTGGTATGTACCCGTGTTGCACAAATGCCCAAGCAACACGGCAAGATTGAACGTTGGAGCGTGTGAAATACCCAATCAGTACATCGTTACATCCACCAACTTCCCGCAGATGATACACATTGTTCGAAACAGTAAACGTACGTGGCAATCTCAATGTAACGTTCGCTAGAATTCGACAACTCAACATTCCACGTTCTGGAAATAGCCGCCATCTTCCTTCGCGATGCCAATGCCAATCGCTCGAGCCGACTGAGAGCGAGCGGGTTGTTTAAAGGGACAGTCGCATTCTCCGAGGTCAATTTCGAAACTAATGCAAATTCTAATTCCTTGCCGACCACTAAAGTGGGCCCGAAAATACCATTTCGATCCGCGGCGTACTTTTCGCGCAATCCGATGAAAAAAAACCGGAATCCTTGCGCCCTCGCTCTCTAAAAGTGGGAGCAAACGTCACCGGGACAAGGCCAATCAGCGCTCGCCCTGGGCAAATGCGAGCCGCGCGCCTGTTTGGCGATCGCGAAGCGAATGGAGCAAACATGGAGTCGGAAAACGAGAGTGATGTTTCCCTGTCTGGGGGAGATTCTGACGAACATGTTAGCGGTAGCGGCGACGAGTTAATGCTGGATGATGACCCATACTCTACGGACCCAATGCCTCTGGAACCCGCCGACCATCCACGAGGTGTGGCTGCGGTTAACCCGCGGGATGACATTTTTAGGTGACGTATCTCTTTGCATGGTTGCCGTAGGATGTGCGAAACAGTTTAGAATGTTGAAATCGGCAGGTGTCTGTGTGGAGTCTGTGACCCACAGGAGCCCGACGAGCGCCTGTGTTGCCATTCTGTTGCCAGGGTGGTATAAATGTGCAACAGTGCCGCCGTGCAGTGCATAACACAACACCCATTACTCAGGGACTGCCTCCGTAGAGAGCTTCTAGTGGTGTACCCGCCTCAATGCTGCCGCCACGATCAACATTTTAGGCGACTCAATCCCCAGGACCACAGGGAAGCCTGCTGTAGTGCTCTCTCGTTTGCTATATGATTACGACCGTAATGAATTTTTCGGTTTAAATGACCCCCCCCCCCCCCCATCAAGATTCGGAAGGGTAAACTCGAGTGCTAGTCGGGTGTTGTTGGTTATGCAAATTGTCGCACCTAAAGTGGACAAGGGCTGTATACAAAAGGGCGACTATTCTCAGCAGCTTTTTGGCCTACACAAGTTTGTCCCCATAAATCATAAGCGTGGACGACAGTCGTGGAACGATCCAGAGAATCCTGGTCCAACAATTCATTAGGAAAAGTGAAGCACCACAGCCGCCTCAGCTAGTCTCGACATGCTCACAATTATGCCAGTTAGCCATGCCCTGATTGGCAACACAAAGCCCTGATTGAATCCAGTGGGAATTTTAAACTCTGAAGGAAAGTCTTGCAAGTCTTAAAACAGAAGCATTTGAGGTGGCAATGAAGGGGGGGAGGCATGTTACTGAAAAATGTAAGAGCATTCCCAGAAATACGGGACACGGTTTCTAAAAGTTGGCTTGACCGGCGTACTCGCTGCCCTCCATTGAAGCAATGCATTCCACCTGGATTTGTTAGAATATCTGTTGACGCTGAGCTTTAGAAAGAAAAGCCCACACATGGGTGTTGCCGTGAGAGGCCCATCGATGGTGTACTAGTGGAATGGAAGCGCAAGAGCGTCACAGTTTTGTTCCTGGAGGACTTATTTTCGCCGTGTTGGCTTCATGGCAGAATGTACTGGTGTGCTATTTTTGTTGTACTTGGCTAAAACAATGGGTTCTCCGGAAAATGCGCATGTAGGACATGAAAGTTGAATTTGTCTTGTACGCTTTGCAACTTTGTGCGCTGTTATGGGACGCTCCTATTTTGTTCCCACGACAAAAGAAGTATTGACAAGCTCGGTGTGGCTTGCGAAGCGTCTGTACCTTCATTCCTGGTAGCAGCACATGTGGCATCGTTGGCTCAGTCTGCTGGTCATTACTTTCGGGGTCCGTGGTTCGATCTGCTCCGCCTTTTTTTTTTTTCTTTCTTCTTCCTTTTTTTTTTTTTTTTTGTTGAGGTAGTTTAACAGAGGTAGGTATGAGAGTAACGGCAGGGCAAGAGCGTCAGAGTTTTGGCTTAATAATGCTGCACTGGATCTATATCACACTGCCAGTTTCAGTTTTAGTTGCCCTAATGCTGTGCGGCAGCCTGTGCAGTTGATATGTGAATAGCAGATGACTTCTCCTTCCACTCCCACTTACTTCACCGCTACAGGAATCCCCGCTGTTGCACAATACCGCCCGCGTTTGTTGTAATGTAGATTATTGTGAATCATTTCAAATAAATTTAGGACTTGTCGCATAAATGCCCTTTCTTGACTGTGAACTCCAGGTCGATGTGACAACGAAATCAATTATGTGGGTCAACTTTGACGCGCTCTAATGGTAAGGGTATTTAAGATGAACGCATTACCACGCGTGTTTGTTGTAGCGCTGATAAATGACACATTTACCATAAATTTCGGACCTGTAACGAATGCAAACATCTCAGGGAAAAGAGCTGTAGCTTAAACGTCCTTGTCCCTGTCAAGGTGGAACTCATCAAATTTCCATTGATAGAGGTCGACATGACACGGAATCGACACGCGGGTACACTTTAACGCGCTATAATGGGTAAACTAATTGAAATGCACAAAGTGCCAAGCGTGTTTGTTGTAGTGTAGATGCTTGTCCATCATTTACCATCAATTTGAAACATGTGGCTTAAACGTCTTTTGTTCCCAGTCAAGGCAGAACTCATCAAATTATCATGGATAGAGGTCGACCTGACACGGAATCGTCGTACGGGTACACTTTAACGCTCTGTAACGCTCTGTAATGGCGAAACTAATTGAAATGCACAGAGTGCCACGCGTATTTGTTGTAGCGTAGATGCCAGTCAATCATTTACCATCGATTTCAAACATGTGGCTTAAACGTCCTTTGTTCCCTGTCAAGGCGGAAGTCACCAAATTTTCATTGATAGAGGTCGACCTCACACGGAATCGTCACGCGGGTACACTTTAACATGCAATAATGGGGAAACTAATTGAAATGCACAAAGTGCCACGCGTGTTTGTTGTAGTGTAGATGCTTGTCCATCATTTACCATCAATTTGAAACATGTGGCTTAAACGTCCTTTGTTCCCTGTCAAGGCGGAACTCATCAAATTTTCACTGATAGAGGTCGACCTGACACGGAATCATCACGCGGGTACACTTTAACGCTCTGTAATGGCAAAACTAATTGAAATGCACAGAGTGCCACGCGTATTTGTTGTAGTGTAGATGCCAGTCAATCATTTACCATCGATTTCAAACATGTGGCTTAAACGTCCTTTGTTCCCTGTCAAGGCGGAAGTCACCAAATTTTCATTGATAGAGGTCGACCTCACACGGAATCGTCACGCGGGTACACTTTAACGTGCAATAATGGGGAAACTAATTGAAATGCACAAAGTGCCACGCGTGTTTGTTGTAGTGTAGATGCTTGTCCATCATTTACCATCAATTTGAAACATGTGGCTTAAACGTCCTTTGTTCCCTGTCAAGGCGGAACTCATCAAATTTTCACTGATAGAGGTCGACCTGACACGGAATCATCACGCGGGTACACTTTAACGCTCTGTAATGGCAAAACTAATTGAAATGCACAGAGTGCCACGCGTATTTGTTGTAGTGTAGATGCCTGTCAATCATTTACCATCGATTTCAAACATGTGGCTTAAACGTCCTTTGTTCCCTGTCAAGGCGGAACTCATCAAATTTTCATTGATAGAGGTCGACCTGACACGGAATCATCACGCGGGTACACTTTAACGCTCTGTAATGGCAAAACTAATTGAAATGCACAGAGTGCCACGCGTATTTGTTGTAGTGTAGATGCCTGTCAATCGTTTATCATCAATTTCAAACATGTGGCTTAAACGTCCTTTGTTCCCTGTCAAGGCGGAACTCATCAAATTTTCATTGATAGAGGTCGACTTCACACGGAATCGTCACGCGGGTACACTTTAACGCGCTATAATGGGGAAACTAATTGAAATGCACCAAGTGCCGCGCGTGTTTGTTGTAGTGTACATGCTTGCCCATCATTTACCATAAATTTCAAGCATGTGGCTTAAACGTCCTTTGTTCCCTGTTAAGGCGGAACTCATCAAATTTCTATTGATAGAGGTCGACCTGATACGGAATCGTCAGGCGGGTACACTTTAACGCTCTGTAATGGCGAAACTAATTGAAATGCACAAAGTGTCACGCGTGTTTGTTGTGGTGTAGATGCTTGTCCATCATTTACCATAAGTTTGAAAGATATGGCTTAAACGTCCTTTGTTCCCAGTCAAGGCGGAACTCACCAAATTTTCATTGATAGAGGTCGACCTGACACGGAATCGTCAAGCAGGTACACTTTAGCGTGTTATAATGGCGAAACTAATTGCAATGCACAGAGTGCCACGCGTGTTTGTTGTAGTGTAGACGCTTGTCCATCATTTACCATCAATTCCAAACATGTGGCTTAAACGTCCTTTGTTCCCTGTCAAGGCGGAACTCATCAAATTTTCATTCATCGAGATCGATATGACGACGGAGTCCTGGTGAAAGCCAACTTGGACGCGCTCTATAATGGTGAAACTAAATAGGATGCACAAAGTTACAAGCATGGTTTTTTTCGTAATGTAGATTTTTTTATGTAATGTAGATCGAACATGTGGCTTAAACGTCCATTGTTCCCTGTAAAGACACAACTCACCAATATGACGACGGAGCCAATTATGCGGGTCAGCTTTGACTCGCTCTAATGGTAATTGGAATTAAGGTGAAGAAATTCCTACGCATGCTTTTCGCAGTGTAGATGTATTTCAATCATTTAACATAAATTCCGGACATGTGGCTTAAACTTCCTTTATTCTGTACCTCGCCAAATTTTTCGTTCTCATGCAGCATTGTGCAAGGCTGTAACCTCCTTACGGGTTAACTCGTTCTTATAGCAAAATAATGAATATGTTAAAAATACCATGCGTGTTTATTGTCATATACATGGTGTCCCACGTAAATGTTACCATACTTCTTAAAAGTATATCTATAACTTTTTCCGAGATGAAATCAATTGCAATATATCATATGCTGAAGGGCGCTCTCTAGGAAGGCATTAGGATACTTCTAAGGCAATGTCTTAACTAACTTTCAATAATTAACTTTTTCATTATGAATGCTACGAAGTTGTTCCAATGAGAACATTTGACTTCTTCGGTCACCAAATACCAAAGTCGTTTTCAGAACAAAAATCCGTTCGATAGATCGTTCGCAGAAGAAAAAATCGCGAAGGAACACCATTTCTTTATTTTATTTATTACGCATCTCTCGAGTGGCGTCTTTCCTTCGCCCCCAACACCAGAGAATGAAAGAGCACACTGTCGCCTCTTGCGTCCGTGAAAAAGATAAAAAAAAAAAAGACGGAAAATGCAGCTCAAGATAAGCGCAGCTCCGATAGAGTCACCCCGATACATTTTTTGTTTTTGTTTTCTTTCCGCAAGTTAACCAATCTTCCACGCATGAGTCGGCACTGTGCCCTTTCACTCTCTCACATCGGGGGTCATCGAAAGACGCTTTTTCAAAGATGCACAACGAACAAAATAAAGAGAAAAAAAGGTGTTTCTTTACGAGTTTTTTTCATGCGATATATCGAACAGACTTTTGTTCTGAAAACGGCTTTGGTATCTGGTGACCGAAGAGATAAGATATTCTCATTGGAACAACTTCGTAGCTTTTCTAATTAAAAAGTTAATTATTGAAAGAATTAAGACATTGCCTTAGGAGTCTGCTAATGCCCTCCCAGGGGATGCCCTTCAGCATACGCTATACCTCAAATTGATTTCATCTCGGAAGAAGTGATAGATATATCTTTTAATATGATCACATTTAGCTGGGATACCGTGCATACAGGGTGGGTGAAGTAAGACTGAATGAATTTGATGAAATCCGCGAATGACTTTCAAAATGACTTTCTCGCAAAAGTTGTTCAATATATCTATTCCGTACGCGACCAATTCAAAGGTGGTGGCGTATAAACAAATAGCGCAGCCTTAACTAACATTCGCGATAAATCATTATAATTAGTGAAAATACGTTGACTGCGTATTGCAAAAATGTAGAGCATAACCCTGAGGGGCCTACGCCGCAAGAACCGAAATCACATAACCTTTTTGCGCGTTAGTAAAAAAATGTGCGAACATACAAAATAATTGAACACTGTTCGGGTTTTGCGGCAATTTCTCCTCTCCCTGACTCGGTGTCACCACTTCTCAACTGACAACAGGTTGTTCCTGAAATCATGGAACAGCCCGCTTTGTCCCTGGAGCGAGGGAAATAGCGATGTTGTTTCTCAGTCCACATTATCATAAAACGTGCCGTACTGGATTTTCTTTCCGCGTAATCTCGTTTGATCTGCACAACACAGTTCGCGATGTGATGCGATAAACGTCACGCAATAAAACTACAAATGCATTACTGTAAAAACCTGGCAGATGACAAAAAGGCAATCACAGATTCCGCTGCTTAATAAATGTCTGCGTTGTATCAGATTTTAACGAGAGAAAAACAACCAGGACGCTAGGAAGCGGGGGCCCCCATGTTTTGAGGAACAGCGTGATGTCAGTATCGTCAAACGGTGACAGTGAAGGTGATAGGAAAGAGCGGCTGCCGAACTCGCGGCAGCTCTCCACGATAGTGCATTTTCGCTCATTTTTTAAGGGCACAGAGAAGTGTTACTGTTTCGATTCCTGCAGACTAGACTTCACAGGGTTGTGTTCCCCCAATTTGGAATTGCGCGCTCAGCTTGTTTTCAGGAATTATTACAAAAATAATTAACGGCCGCACTAATTACATTGATAATACACATACCGTCCACCACTATTGCACTCGAGACATTGTGCTGCTTGGGCATCTCTCTTCCTTTTGTTTTTGATTCGGGCGCCTATTTGAGCAACACCTACAGGATATGGAGAAGGCCTGTCCTTTGCGTCGCATTGGAAGGCCTGCTGTTACTATTGTGGATGCTGCCATGAAGTAAATGAAAGAACGAACGAGAAGAAAGCTCGAAGCAGGTCGCAGGCCTCCATATAGGTGACGTAAGCGTGCATGCCCGACATTATTAGGAAGTGTTGGTTTCGGCACTTTCTTGTGCCGAACGTGACTCTGCTTTCACCTCTAGATGTTCTGAAAATAAGCAGTCTTCCGCTTGTTTATTTTCTTATTTTTATTTCTCTAAGGGAGGCAGTTGATAACCGACAAGCATTCTTGATGGTGCTGGGAAGAGACTAAGACGCAAAATTTGGAATTGGTAGCATTCATTTGGAATTGGAAGCAAGAATTGGAAGCATTGAAGTGTCCTCATGATAAGGCCAAGAACAAACTGAAGCGTACGATACAGTGATCACTGAGTAACAAGGTGCAGGTAACAAAGTGAGGTGCGGTTACTGAATTCGCTTTCTTAACTTATAGAGCATAATTTCTTTTCAGCATAATGTAGGATAATTTCTGGGCTTTTCCTCAGACGCTGTCACACATGCGTCGGCACATTTCCTTCAGAAGTCGCCCCAGGACACACATTGGTCATCGTCGACGGCATCCCCATTCCCCACAGAGAGAACAAAAAATGAACCAGGGCTAGCCTTACAAGTGGCAATCCCCCCGTTCCACACGCTATGAGCAGCACCCCAGAACTCTGAGCAGCAGCACAGCGAAGAAAAGTTTGGCAAAGCTTATCAAAGCTGATTCATCACGTTTTCATTCTGCGCTGGGCAATTGCTGCTGATAGCCGGGCTCCGCGCGCGATATCTGATGTACAAATTCCCTTTCTCGTCTGCCCACGTCTCATTCCATCTTCCTTCCTCCTCGCCGCATACTTTTCTTTCAAGTTGGCTTTCTTACACGTTCTTCTGCTATCAGGCAGAACCTGCATCAGAGGAGGTGTCCCTGAATTCTGGTCATGTAACATATTTTGGGAGAAATTGGATTTTGCCGAAATTGGAGGGAAGCTGGTTTGGGAGGGAGTTAACAGTTGGAATCGGGCTCATCCTGAAAGAGGCGGACTTTTTTCTGTTGTAGTATGTTGCACACCTGCCAACCTTCCACATTCAAAATGCGGGAGACCATGGAACTAAGGAATGAATGCACAGGCTTTGAACTCCAAGGTTGGGATAGTGTCTGTTCTTCTGTTCTGGCCATTGTCTTCCCAACACTGCTGGAGATTTGGCAGGTATGCAAATGCCCACAAGATATAATGCTAAACAAAAAGAAATGTCATGTGGTGTTGTCTTTTCCAGCTGCCTGAGGTTCACGGCATACTAGTCATTCACAAGATGGGTCTGGGGATACCTTGGCCCAAGGAACAGACGACAGGTTCCTGGATGCGTTGTCCGAGCTATCAGGAGGGAGTTCCCGTCTACGTCTTATCAAGGCTATCAGCGTTAGGACCATCGAAACAAGGGTGTCTTGGCAAGAGAGACAAGCTGGTGCATACTGATGGCTGGAACTGGAGACATGTAGTGGCAAGACAAAAATTTTGCTGACATAGGCACACTTCGTGTAAGTGAGCCCTTGGTCGTCCCCCTTGCCTCCCATCAGAGGTTTTCGAGGATACTATAGGTGTGGTCTTTTCGTCATTGCAGTGTGGGGGATGTTTTGTCTTGTCACTCTGATTCTCCAGTTGCAGTCAACAGACTGCCTACCCGTCTGTACAGCAAAAACTACTACACGTGGCGGTATTAGCTCTGTCATCAAATCCAGGCTGTACTGCACTAAGTTAGTGCCGAGGTGGGTGTAGTGACGGGAATAAAGAATGACCTATAATTGCATCGATTTATTGTACAATGGAGTATGACGGAGTGGGAATAACAAAATAGCTTAGGTTTATTATGTTGTGCTGTGGTTCTAAATTAATGTGGTGTGAAGTCTGGGTGGTTACAGGTATGCTGCCACAGGGATGTTAGGAGGGTTCATGTTGGCAGATCCATATCTGGTGTACTAATACGCTATGCAAGTCTGTGTCCATTGTTTTCCTCTTCCTGGAATCAGGGGATGACAACCCCCTTGTGAGATGCGCCGTGAAGTGGGAAGTGAGTCCCCAGCACTTGCTTCAGCCATGACCTCCACATCTGAAATAATGCCTAGAGTGTTAACACTCAAAAGAATACGTTGAGGGCCTAGCGGGTACAATAACAAACATAAAAATTACTATGCAAATAAATCTTCCCCTTTGCAGTCCCTATTTCACTGGCACAGTTATTTCCCTGTCGACATTACGTTATAAACGCTGGCAGCCGCATCACACAAGATTCCTTTCACAGAACTCGACAATTTTCAGGGCTCGTACATATCCATTATTTTGTGGGACGTGCAAAAAGAATTGCAATATTTTCGTGGCTTGACAAAACATACCAAATCCAGTTGATTCCGTTGACATGCTTGCTGCCGCCTGAAATAGAGCCAGAAATTAGCAACAAGGCTGCAGTAGAATACTGATGCAAGTGCCTCGGACGTAGCCAAACACAGATTGCGATGTTTTCACATCCCTGAATGCTGCCATCAGGCTTACACTCTGAACTGTAGAAACATCCACTAGCTGCAATAACATTAGAATAACGCTGTCATGTGGGAGTGTTACGTTACTCCTGCATAATACTGGCGACAATTAGCACAGCAACAACACACCAATCTTTTTTCTCTAGAGTACGCGTACTATTGCGTCAGGATGCTGCAATCATTGTAATAATTTGTGTAGCCGGTGTGACTGTGACGTTACAATCGGCGGCGAGGCCAGGTGTTCGCGATGATGTTTACTGTGACAACTGATATTTTTCATCGCAGCGTAGCTGTGACCACGCAAAATTGTCACTTACCTCCGTTACTGGTCCCTGCCCTTGTTCCTGATCGAATGTGGTAGGCACGGCGTCAATCTTCAGCCGGTTCTGTTTCTGCCGTAGCCCGAGCCGAACTTGCAATACATCTTCATCAAAATAGGCGTCGTCGGCGAAATGACAGGAACAGACGCGTGACACATTCAACCCTTGGGCCACACCACAGTAGTGGCTGGCGATCGCTGCCTCCCACTTTCGTTTCGCCATTGCGAGGTCGGTGAAATGCAAGCTCGGGATGCACCCGAGCACGTAGCACCGGTTTCCTGGCTGTGACATCGCACGTCAACGGCGTGAAATCCTAGGCCACACGATGTAGTTCAAAGTACTTCAAAGCAAACGCGACAAGACAACAAGAAAAAGGGTCAGACGCACGCTCAGACACACACAGAATCTGCGGCGGGAAGGAGCGCCTCCTGATGGTTGGTTTACCCGGGTGACGTCATCCAGTGTCGGCGCCTTGCGGGGATTGCCGTACGCGCCGGAAGCGCGAACATTTAAAAATCGTTTCTGAGTCAACCAAGTGGATTTGTGCTTAGAAAATTTGCCGGCGTACATTATGAACGACAGGGAACATGACCATAATAGTTCCGGAACACGCTTCCGGATGCGACTATCCCTTTAAGCGAAATCACGCGTCCTACAGCTAATGCGCATGCGCGAGAGCTCGAACGGACGTTTCATTGGGCTAAAATGTCGCTGGTTGCTGTAATGATAACGGAAATGCGGCAGGTCAAGTAAAAAACATAATGTTTGATAGGAAGGGATGGCTCTTCTGTAAAATCAGGTGCTTTCAAGTTGCTGCAAGCAGTGAGAATTGCTCTGGCGTATGTCAGTCACCGTCACGAAAGTGTTTCGCTCTTTTGTAGTCTGGGAGCGGGTTAGAAAATTTTAGACTGTGGCGGCCCGTGGACGACGACGACGACGACGCGCCTCTGCTGCCGCGCGCTACAGCGCCTGGCAGCCAGTTCTATCGGCACATTCCTAGCGTGAGGCCACGTCCATCTGCCGGCTGGGACATTGTATCATCGCCGGTCAGGACTCATGTAGGGGAACACTACCTCCTCTACATTTGGTGACCCGAACAACGAACACCATGCTCGGCGTAATTCGGCCATTCACCATCCTTTCGGCATTTTTCGGCAAACCAGCCTCCAGCAGGCAAGGCGCACCGGGACCACTGTTTCACCGGGGACCCGCAGGGAGACCACGGTAAGCTGACTTCCCGGCCTCCACCTGCTTCATGATGGTCCTCCCCGGCATTTCTCTGGCGGCAACCGGCATTCACGCTCTCGTACCGGTCACGGTACTGTCGCCCACTCAGCGACGCACTCACCCAGCAACAATCAACGCTCGGCAGCAATCACTCAACAAGCACTCAACAAGGGCTCAACGCACTCAGCAGACACTCAACACAATCGGCATTCACATCCCATCAGTGGAACCCGCCCGGATCGCAGCGTTCTTGTTCCCGCCATCCCGCTGCTGCTGCATCAACAGCCGCAATCACAAGCAGTGTGTCCATTCGTCCACCATCCACGAGTCGTCCTCATTCTCCTCTTCATGGTATCGACGCGAACCTCAACTGCATGCACCGCTCCGCGTCTGAGGGGGGAGTGATGTAGTGGCACGTGGACGACGACGCGCCTCTGCTGCCGCGCGCTACTGCGCCTGGCAGCCAGTTCTACCGGCACCGTCCTAGCGTGAGGCCACGCCCATCTGCCCACTGGGACATTCCATCATCGCCGGTCAGGACTCATGTAGGGGAACACCACCTGCTCTACAAGTCCATAGAATTTTGCGATCCCAATGAAGGCTTCTGAGGGATCTTTTGCATTGACTGTTTCGTGGGACTGTTTGTGTGCTTCGTAAGGTGGGCGTAGCACCCGTTCTTCGTTTTTTTTGGGCGATGCCGTGCTTTTCTTTTTTTCTTTTTTGCAATCATGTGCAACGTGGATCAATTAGATCCGCGGAAATAAAGCAAAAATCAGAGAAAAATATAATCAGTGGTGAACATTATACAGGATAATGCTTTATTATTACACGGACTCCCCGTTTATGTTATCACAGAAATATTGGCAATATTGGCGCAAAATGGGCTTGCCAATGTGGGCAGCCCATATTGGTCCAATATAGAGCCTGGTTGCACTCCTCATATTGGTTCAATATTGGCAGCCCATATTGGACCAATATTGGCAATCTTGGCAGCCCATATGGGTCCAACATTGGACCAATATTGGCGTGCTGCTTGGGGATGTATTCTCAACGCATGACGACCCTGATGGTGTATCCACCATGTGACCTGTCCGTGGTATGATAGAAGTGATTTTCTTGATTACGACAAGTGTGACTCGCTAGTCCTGCCACTGACATGGTATTTCGGCGCAGCCCAACGTTCTCTCTATAGTACGTGGTCTCCCACGCATCAAAAGATCCTAGGCCGTCACCGTAATGGATAACCTTGAACAAAGGCGAGGCTTCATCTTGGTCATTGGAAGTTCCCAAGTGACATTTTGTTCTCGGATAAAACTCTGCTTCGTATCAGTGAAAATTAGATAATTGAAAACAAAAGTGGAACAAAAAGCTCTTCCACCGGATTTCAATTTGTCCAATGCGGTCTAGAACAAAATATTTAGTGAACTATGTTTCTTCACTCAGTACACTTTCCTAACAGATGGTGTTTTTTTTTCTTTTTTTTCAGCGTGTGCTGAACATTCAGTGTTGCAGCGAATTTACACAAACGCTACAGAACCAAAGCTGGTGCGGGAGTGTTTCTTTCAGCAGCACTCTCTAGGTGCACGGAAGCGGGTTGTCGCGGGTATGGGCGATATGCGGTTGGGCTTGCATAACTTAGGGCTTGTCTTTGCTTTCTTGTTTTGTTTTGTTTTTCATACAATAGGGTGTTCTTTTTAAAAGAAGTCCTGGTGTGTCGTCTAGCCTGCGCAACGTACCACATGGTCACATTTGAAGGCGGCGTGCATGTCACTCAGGGATCGAAAGGAAACAATTATTCCAATATGGCCTAGCGATAAAATATCGAGGCTGCATGGACGAGAGCCGATCTCGCTTCACTCGAAGATTGTCCTTTAACCTGTTTTACCTACTTCTTTCCTCCCGCCTGAATACCAGGGGACGGCGTCTGCTCTGTGATTCGGCTTACGGAATGTTGTTTCTGGATAGCAATGGACATGTTCGTGCAGCCAGGTGCATAACGCCGTGTTCCACTCAACATGGTCACGTCGGGACTCACGCTGGTAAGCAAAAGTCGGTGTATTTATCGAGGACTTTTCACTTAGTAGGATCAGCTCAAGGAAGCCGAAAACGAGAACCAACACCTTAAGTGGAAGCTTGAAGAGTAGCAGTACTTGTACGGTAATGTTCTTTTTGCATGCGTGATGATTTAACAAAGCCAACAGGCCTTTGAAGCTTGAACGCTGTGAGAATCAAAACACCACATGGTTCACCCACATAACAGAAAATTTCTCAAAGTTTTTATACCAGCACAATTCTGCTTTAAATAAAATGACATTGTTTTTATTTATTGTTTATGGTCGTTTTTTTTTGTTTCTTTTTTCTTTTCTTTTTTCTTTGTGACAGCTTGTTTGTAGTCAGCTTTCAGGCTTCGGCACAAGTGGTGTTACTTATGTTCTGTCTGTTATGCTCTGTTACTTATGCTGTTATTTTTTATGAAGACTTGCAAAAGACCGTGCGGACACTCTAACGTGTCATTCGGGATTTGAAAGGCGTGGGGGAGACCAATGTTTACGTACGGAACATAGTAAGTTCTGACAATCTTTTGCTCTTATTCGACATCTCCATACATCAACCGACCTACACGATGCCTAACTAAAATTATTTGATGGTATTTAATGACTTTATAAGTCAAATGCTATGGGCGATGTTCAAATGCTGTGTAACACCACTGATATCACATTCAGGCTGAGACAGTACCCTACTACTGGTAGTGCAGTATTTGAGTTATAGTCATGCAGCTTTTGCATCATATTTTTAATTACAGATTTATCACCGTTGCAAAACTTTCTTTCCTTATAACCAGGAGAGATAGCACTACAATTTAAGAAGTACGTAGGTTCATTTCAGAACATTTTTAGATCTGCTATTGAGTTAGCACTGCATGACAAAAGCAGCATGGTAGAGATCAAAGTTTCGGGATAGGCTCTTTCTTCCGCGGGATAGTCTGGGGAGCTGAACCGTACCGAAACCGTCGACGCGATCTTGGAGCTGAACAAGAACTGAACCGTAACCGTTAAAGAATGCCGGCAACAGGTTCAAATAACTGCTCACCATGGCGTTCCACTAATGGCGGAACTTTGCCGCCATGCATGTTGCGCGTGAACATAACTACTTTTTCGACTTTTTTTTTCTTATTTTACTAGCTTCGTAGCCTTCCTGTGTTGCTTCTTGGAACGTCGTGACTCGCAGGAATGCTCTGGATTTTCTGGGGTCCTGAAATAATAACAAAGATGGCAACAGAGGGACTATCGCATCCGTCCCAGTCGACTCCGAAGTTATAGTGCCGTTTTACTCCACGTTCATAGCCCATAATAACGCCGAAAATCTGACGTGGGTTGTCCCTGTGCAGTTTGATGTAACACATGGCAAGAGCAGACGACGCATATTGAGAGTATTCCGAGATGCCCTCCCTGGAAACATCACCCGACAAGGTCAATCAGTGAGCGCCCTTTCGCGGCGCGGACGAGACCAATCAGGGAGCGTCTGGTCGCACCTTGGTAACCTTCACGACCGACCGACAGACGCTCGGAATATCACCATGCTTCTCGTTGTATGCAGTCGGCGTCACTGGGTCAGCAGCACATTAGCGTTATGATAGAGATGCAAGACACGATGAGAGAAACCGAACCCTTCGTAAATACGATATGGTTATACCCCTTACGTGACAACATGTACGACGTGATTCGCGGGGAAACTATTGCTTGGGGGATTTGATACACTACTCGAGCTGCTTCTCAAGACCAATGTCATGCTTCAAATGTCCACCTTGACTCGAGACGTCCCCACGGACGGACGAAATCCTTTGCACTTTCCTGGCGCGCGCTAAACGACACCGCCGGCACGAAGCACGCGCTACAAGGCAGTGTCGTTTCCTTAAAGGGGCCGTAAATAGGTACAAAAGGTGCACATTTCTTTGTGTTATATTATTGAAACTTATGCAGTGAAAACTTCTTGCAATTACTAACGCTCAAAAACAAAAGGCGCTTGCATACGGATGAAATATTCACTGCAATCTTTCGCATTTTAGTTCCCCTCCGCGCTCTAACTTTACGTCCCCCACCCCCATTTTGACGTAGCACTTCCTCACCAATTACGATCGAGTGTTCCATGTGTGATTTCATTTCAAATGCGGAATTGGACTAGATGAACGTGAATCCTCTTCTATTCAAAATCTAAACAGTTACAGCCTCAAACTGAAAAAGAAATGCGTTTAATTTAGGTATCGTACGCGCTCTACGTTTTCCGGGCAGTAGCACGCAGCACACCAGGAGCGCGAATGCATATCCGGGACTACAGTTCCGGAATCTTAGGTAGGTGCGCGATGGAACATCTTCGTCATCTTCGAATGGTTCCGACAACTGGGCTGCCGTACTTTGGTTTGAGCCACGCGGCATCGCGTCACCAGCTCGCGTGGTACAGTGGATAGCGTGCTGGCCATGTCACGTCATGACTGGGAGGAACCCGGGTTCGAATCGCGTCATGTGATAGCAGCCCAACTGTTGACGTTTGCGCCAGCCGGAGATGTCGAAGATGTCATGACGTTGAATTTCGGAACCACGGAGCGCAAAACGTCGTTTCACACAAACAAACTGAGCGCTCCGACTCACAGCTGATAACGAAGTATGTTTATTGGCTGGTAATTTGAAACGTCATGTGCGCAACTCGGCCCCCCGATTGGACGGCAAAACGCTACGTAGCCATGTGACGTATGCGTGGTGGAGAGAGGCTCGGTTGTTACTCATCCTTGAAAGCAGTTATATGGGTCAATGAGCTGGCACGAGCCGAGCGAAATGTATATTTGGGTATTATGATCTGCGTTCTTTCATGGAGTATCATTATCTCAGAAATGTTTGGTGGCCTGTTTACGGCCCCTTTAAATCCTCATGGCTCCTCAAGTGGAGGAGAGCATCTTTTCTTTACTCACTGAAGTAGAATCGGAGTGTTCAGTCGATGACCGTTTAAGAATACCGCCTTTAAAGTGACGCTGCGAACTAGGAACTGATGCTTATTTTATTTACTATTCTAAATCAACCTCACTCAACCACTGAGTGGGCAAAAGAGAAATGCTGTCAAGCGCCAACATTACGCGCTTCCACTAAGTTTCGCAAGGAGCCCCAAAACAGCATAAATTCGGATTCTCCAAGTGCAGGTAACATCACTGAGATTTGGTGTCTTCCTCATAGCAAGAGTGCAAACGTATTCACACTTCATTCAACACTGGAAGCCTACTAGCAACTGTCGTGAGGATGCAGAAATAAACATTCGGGGAGCGACGTTGCCAGAAACATTGCAGATTGTGCACCCCTTGTGACGTCACACTTCTCAAAACTAGAAACTAGCCCTATTGTACTCCCGCTTCAAATAGAGAAAGAATATTTTGGGAGAATACAGCGGGCGACAGTGGGAACGTTAATTGCGCGACATTTAGTCCCAGTGGCGCTTTAAAGGTATACAGCAAGTAAACGTCCATTAATCCTTATCTACATGGAAAGGGTGACGAATTAGAAGAAAATTGTTATCACGGGGATATGGCACATGTCGGCACAGTTCCCTGTGAAGTCGTCCCCAGTACGCACGATCCCACCCCCTTCCATAAACGTGACGTCGCCCGCCTGAGTGTGGTCGTCTACGGCAAGCAGTTCCATTACTTCCACCACCCTTCGTCTTTCTCCGTCATGGAAATTCTAAGGGAGGGGCACTTGCATTTACACGTTGTGACTGCACTGTATTCCCGCTGGAGGTAGGCAGTGATAGTCGCGATCTGTCTACAACAGCAATGTATGCGTTCTGACTACATACCTTACAATAATGTAACTGTACTCACCTTCGCAAGTTCTGCTTCCAAATTGAATACATTTTCAACCATTCTGTCGAGTTCGTCCTCTTTCAACTGTGGGTCGAAAGCCTTCATGCCTCCCTTGATGAAGGCCTTGTACGCGTCGACAATGGGTTTGTTCTCCGGCGATGTCGCATTTATGAGCTGGTTCCGTCCGATGCCGAAAGTCGCCTGGTCAATCTGGGGCGAACAGATACGGCTTGAATGAGAGTCACCTATGCTAGTTCATCTTAGCATCAAGTTCCAAGCCTCGTGCCTCAAGGCAACGTTCGCTTTATCGCCCTAATGGAAGCACTATGTTCCAGCATGTGCAGTAGTTGGATAACAGTCCTATATACACGCGGCCGGCGTTGCTAGTAGTGAACGCCCAACTTTTTTCTCTAACAAGAGCAGCATTCAGGGACACCCCCTCTGAAACCCGGCTTGACCTGATAGCAGAGGACTACGCAAGGAAGCTAAGTTTACAGGGTGGTGCGTGAGTACGTGAGGAGGAACAGACCTGGGCAGGGAGAGGAGGACATATCTGAGGTGAACAATTCCCGTTTCGCACCCAGACCTGATAACAACACAGATAACACGCCCGGGAGCATTCGCGTAAGATAAAGAATAAGACGTGATGTATAACTCTGGGAACGAGCATGAGACTTTCCAGATATCGGGAGATTGCCGGATGAAATTGGCAGGTTGGCGCCTGTGATAGCCTTCTGGACGACAAATTCACTAAATGCGAGTTCTAAGAGTGCAGCAAGGACAGCAGCTACGGTCCGCAGCCGATACACAGACTACGTAATTTTATGATGATACCGTCAGTATCAAATTGGTATCAAGAGTTATTACGAGCTAAAATAGAGGAAACTGACAAATTGGTGCCAGTGAGTGCCACTTGGGCGACGATTTGGCAGAATGTCTGAAGTATATAGATTGGGCTGGTTGGTGTAAATCCACAAGCGACCAAAGAACAAACACGAAACAACAACAGAGCGACTTGTGTCTGATCTTGTCTCCTGTTTGTTCTTTGGTCGCTTGAAAATGAATGATTTGACCAAACGCTACTTCGCGGGCTCTGGCAAGGGAACCAGGTATGGGCCGCGGACTCATATAGCTATTGAGCATGGATACACAGACTACGTAATTAAGCGATGACATCTTCGATATCACGTTTATATATAGAGTTATTACTAAATGAAATGGAAGATACGGACAGTTTGGCGTCTGCGAGTGCTGTGGCGATGTGAGTGGCAATAATTTGATCAAACGCGACTTCTTTGGACCAGATATTTTGGAGCAGAACTAAATACCAGATTTGGAGATAACGCTAAACAAGTGCTACGCGCCCTCGAGTACATTATTTATTTCTCGCTTAAGATGAAGTAATGCTTAGATCAGGGCAATCAGGGCTCTCACACACGCTGGCCGTATGTGCATGGCTTGCAGTCAGCTATTCTGTGTCCCGAGGGCTCTTGACCACTAAATAGAATAAAGCTGCCCCCCCCCTCCCACACACACGCGCACACCAATAATGAAGAATTCGGAATGAGACCAGGTTTTCAGGCTTTTTATCCAGGTTTTCATTGTTTTTACCCTTGCTCGATGTAGTGCTGCTCCTGTCGACGTTAGGAAGGACATTCACATTCGAGCAGTTCTTGTGACTCATGAATGTCAGCTAGTAGTTATAGCGATTAGCGATCTGGCCTGAACGTGCATTTTGATAAACTACACTGTAAGTAATATGATAATTGAGAAGTTATAGTGGAGACAAGTGCAGAGAATGACGTCATCTTAATTATTACACTAAGTTTATGGGCTTCCAGCATAGCAGCAGCCTCTCCAGATATCATGCACCAAAAACTGTATACTGAGCACAGAGAGGCGCAGTGAAAAAAAAAGAAAAAAAATACATGGAGTAGTTATGTTCGAGGGTCATTGTGTGAATATTTTTAATTATTTCTCTTTCCATGATTTCCTTTTTCTTTTTCACTTTGAAAATGCAAGCAAAATCAGCAATACAGTGTGTAAACCGACACTTTCAGTGCTCCTGAACGTTGGGATAATCGTTCGTGAAGAACTATGTACGAAGAACTTGCAACGCCTTTCAAATTTTCAATGTCTAATTTGGAAAAGAAGCTCATTTGTCTCTGCTGGTGTGTCAAGTGAAGTTTCTCATTGACGAATTGTATATGCGAATGCCTAATAACTATACCGCTCAGCTGTTCACGCTAAGGTACTTTGCTATAATTGCGGTCCTTTCCTAGGGTCATTACCCCCACCCCCCCAGGGAGGTGTACACTCCCCCTGAATTTTTCCAACCCCCCCCCCTCTAATTCATGAGATTTCCCGATACAGCTTGGCCACCAATGCATATACGCATAGATATGTATCCATATAGATATACCACCCTATGGTTCTCTCCACTCGAAATCACGCAGACATCTTATCACGCCGGGTACCGCATCTTGCCTTCTATGCGCATTGATGATAGTGCCAGCCGCAACAACAATGACAAAGAAGAAATTGTCGTTCTTCTTCGCTGCTGATACGAGTTGCGCAACGGACCAAAGGCTGATACCTACCGTTTGAATTCAGCGTGAGAGAGCCGCGACGGCAAGGAAAAAAACTTGCCAAGATACGGGGCACAAAAGTGAACTTGCACAGCAAATCGCCGGCAGTCCGAACATTTACACGGCAACAGACACCTACGAGCACTGGTGCTAAAGTCTGAGGAAAAGACATCATAGATGAAAATACATATCCGTTACAACAACAACAACAAATAGTTCATGACTATGGCCTGGGGTGGTTCACCGCTTGAGAGCATATCCGTTACGAAGCCGTTTGAATTTCACTGTTCATGGTAATCAACCAATTTTTCTCGAAGTGCAGCACGAATAAACAAGTCCATGGTTTGCTTACACCTCGACCTGCAAGAAATGACCCACAGTGACCCTAGAAGTCTGCCCAGGACGCACATTTCCCCAGGGCGTCAGTCGTGACGGTGCCCATATACGTGAGGCCGACAACGGCAAGCCCTTTCACCATCACCACCACAGTATCCTTCTGAAACATTGCATCACTTGCCAACTTCTTTGAGAAAAGTAAAAAGTAACCTTTCTGCAACCCCGATGATGGCAGGGGCATCCAAGGAATACACAACAAAGAGTCACTGGTGAATTCTGCATAGCGAAGCCATTATCAACGACTTATACTAGGCCCTTGTACTGGGATTTTGACAGTGGTGACCGCAAAATTTGGAAGAGGCGCCGGCAGAGCCCTCTAAAACGGGCAAAACCCTTTGTATCATGCTGTCACAGGCATATTCGAGACGGCTTATGCTATTGCCCCTCCCACTGGGATTGTAACGGAGGCGACCGTACTATCCGTAAAAGACCGCAGCAGAGCCCTTTAGAACGGGCAAAACATCTTTAATCATGGTTCCAAACAGATATTATCAACGGCTTATGATGCTCTTCTACAGGGACCGCAACAGAAGCGACCACCAAATGCGGAAAAGGCAGCAACAGAGTCCTTTAAAACATACGAAACCCCTTGTATCATGGTACCAAAGGCATATTAATGACGGCTTATCATGTGCCTTTCTACCGGAATTGCGCAAGAGGAGACTGCATAATTTGGATACGGCGGCAGCAATGCCTTATAAAACGGGCGAAACTCCCTGTATCATGGAGCGAAAAGAAAGTTACCAGTGTCTTGTGCAATCCTATTCTGCTGGAGTTATAACACAGGCGATCGCCAAATTCGGCAAACGTGGCAGCAGAGCCCTCTTAAACGAGCAAAACCCCTTGTGTCATGCTGTCACAGTCATATTATCAACAACTTATACTATGTCATTCTACCGAGATCATAACACGGGCGACCGCAAATATCGGGAAAAGGATGCAGCATAGCCCTTCAGAATGGGCGAGACCCCTTGTATCATGCTGCCGATGACATGTCATCAATGGCTTGTGCAATGCCGTTCTACTGGGATTATAACAGAGACTACCACAAAATACGGAAAATGCGGCAGCAGAGCCCTTTAAAACGGTCGATACCCCTTGTATCATAGTTCCAAAGTCATATAAGTATACGCAATGGGTTATGCATGCTATTGCCGTTCTACTGCAATTATAACGGATGCGGCCGCAAACTCCATAAAAGGCTACAGCAGAGCCCTTTAAAACGGACAAAAACCCCTTTAATCATGGTGGCAGACATTTTACACACCTATAAAGACGCGACGGCTCATGTTGTGCCCCTCTCCTGTGATTGCATCGGAAACCACCGCAAAATTTGGAAAAGGCGGCAGCAGGGCCCTTTACAATGACTCAAATGACTTGTATCATTGTGCCAAAAAGATACTATGAACGGCTTGTACTGGGATTGTAACAGAGGATACCGCAACGTTCGCCAGCAGATCGAGCCCTTTAAAACGTGCGAAGCCCCTTTAATCCTGGTGCCAGGCCGTACATGGAGAGGTCGCGTTTGAAGAAACTGCTTCCGAAACGACACTCCCCAAGCAAAAAGCGTCCTAAGCTAATTTTGCAATATGTATATGTCAAAGAAAGATCACGGGGTTTGAACCCCGTACCTTGTTCCCCTGTTGCACCCTGAGAGGTCGGGTTTGACAAAATCGCTTCCAAAACGGCACTCGAAATGGCCAAGTGGCGAATTTCGTCAACTTCGGGGCTTAATATCATTTGATATAAAAATAATATTAAAGATGTTCTAAGCTAATTTCGTAATATGTATATGTGAAAGTTAGACCACGGCGTTTGAACCCCGTATCTTGTTCCCCTGTTGCACCCTGAGAGGTCGGGTTTGACAAAATGGCTTCCATTCCGGCACTCCAAATGACCAAGTGGCAAATTTCGTCAACTTCGGGGCTTTATATCATTTGATATAAAAATAATATTAAAGATGTCCTAAACTAATTTTGTAGTATGTATATGTGACAGTAAGATCACGGGGTTTGAACCCCGTATCTTGTTCCGATGTTGCACCCTGAGAGGTCGGGTTTCACAAAATGGCTTCCAAACCGGCACTCGAAACGGCCAAATGGCCAATTTCGTCAACTTCGGGGCTTAATATCATTTGATATAAAAATAATATTAAAGATGTCCTAAGCTGATGTTGTAGTATGTATATGTGAAAGTAAGATCACGGGGTTTGAACCCCGTATCTTGTTCCCCTGTTGCACCCTGAGAGGTCGGGTTTGACAAAATCGCTTTCAAAACGGCACTCGAAATGGCCAATTGGCCAATTTCGTCAACTTCGGGGCTTAATATCATTTGACATAAAAATAATATTAGAGATGTCCTAAGCTAATTTCGTAATATGTATATGTGAAAGTAAGATCACGGGGTTTGAACCCCGTATCTCGTTCCCCTGTTGCACCCTGAGAGGTCGGGTTTGACAAAATCGCTTCCAAAACGGCACTCGAAATGGCCAAATGGCCAATTTCGTCAACTTCGGGGCTTAATATCATTTGACATAAAAATAATATTAGAGATGTCCTAAGCTAATTTTGTAATATGTATATGTGAAAGTAAGATCATGGGGTTTGAACCCCGTATCTTGTTCCCCTGTTGCACCCTGAGAGGTCGCGTTTGACAAAATCGCTTCCTAAACGGCACTCGAAATGGCCAAGTGGCCAATTTCGTCAACTTTGGGACTTAATATCATTTGGTATAAAAATAATATTAAAGATGTCCTAAGCTAATTTCGTAATATGTATATGTGAAAGTAAGATCACGGGGTTTGAACCCCGTATCTTGTTCCCCTGTTGCACCCTGAGAGGTCGGGTTTGACAAAATCGCTTCCAAAACGGCACTCGAAATGGCCAATTTCGTCAACTTCGGGGCTTAATATCATTTGACATAAAAATAATATTAGAGATGTCCTAAGCTAATTTTGTAATATGTATATGTGAAAGTAAGATCATGGGGTTTGAACCCCGTATCTTGTTCCCCTGTTGCACCCTGAGAGGTCGCGTTTGACAAAATCGCTTCCTAAACGGCACTCGAAATGGCCAAGTGGCCAATTTCGTCAACTTTGAGACTTAATATCATTTGGTATAAAAATAATATTAAAGATGTCCTAAGCTAATTTCGTAATATGTATATGTGAAAGTAAGATCACGGGGTTTGAACCCCGTATCTTGTTCCCCTGTTGCACCCTGAGAGGTCGGGTTTGACAAAATCGCTTCCAAAACGGCACTCGAAATGGCCAATTTCGTCAACTTCGGGGCTTAATATCATTTGACATAAAAATAATATTAGAGATGTCCTAAGCTAATTTTGTAATATGTATATGTGAAAGTAAGATCATGGGGTTTGAACCCCGTATCTTGTTCCCCTGTTGCACCCTGAGAGGTCGCGTTTGACAAAATCGCTTCCTAAACGGCACTCGAAATGGCCAAGTGGCCAATTTCGTCAACTCTGGGACTTAATATCATTTGATATAAAAATAATATTAAAGATTCCCTAAGCTAATTTCGTAATATGTATATGTGAAAGTAAGATCACGGGGTTTGAACCCCGTATCTTGTTCCCCTGTTGCACCCTGAGAGGTCGGGTTTCACAAAATCGCTTCCAAAACGGCACTCGAAATGGCCAAATGGCCAATTTCGTCAACTTCGGGGCTTAATATCATTTAACATAAAAATAGTATTAGAGATATCCTAAGCTAATTTTGTAATATGTATATGTGAAAGTAGGATCATGGCATGGCAGTAGGTCTCGCGGCCTTGGCTATCGTTCAGCGTGTAGACGAGAACACGCTTGCGACGGACTTCTGTGTGGTACTAACGACTCCGGCGGCTGCCTCGACCACGCCCCTACACCACAGTTTTGTCCACAGTTTGACGGCTGAACTTCACCACGACTGGCCCCGTCCCCCGGAAGTTATGGACCGCGACTTCACACTAATCGAGCTAAAGGCAGCGTTGAAGCTTGTGAACGCCAGCTCGTCCCCTGGGCCCGATAAAATCACCTATGCCGCCCTACGAAACCTTGACGGGCGGTCACTCCAAGCTCTCCTTCATGTCTATAATACGTCTTGGCAACAAGGATCTTTACCACATACATGGAAGGAGGCCTTGGTTGTTCCCATCCTGAAACCAGGCAAGCCCCCAAATGCCCTATCCTCCTTTCGCCCGGTGAGCCTGACAAGCTGTGTGGGGAAACTGATGGAGAGAATGGTTTTGCATCGCCTCGACTGGTGGCTCGAAAAACGACGTGCGTTCCCTCACGAAATGGCTGGATTTCGTCGCCACCGAAGCTCCATGGATCCAGTTCTCGACCTAGTCTCTACAGTTCAACATGCTCGAGCCCATCGACGGATCGTCCGATCGGTCTTCCTTGACATCAAGCGCGCCTATGATACCGTCTCGCACATTTGTGTGCTGCATGCCTTGCGCTCGTTTGGAGTATCCGGTCGGCTCTTCATCTGGCTCCAAGACTTCCTTACGGACCGAACTGTCGCTGTCCGTACGTCCCAAGGCCAAAGCCCTCAGCATCCTGTTCCCCAAGGAGTCCCCCAAGGAAGCATTCTCAGCCCGACACTCTTTAACGTGGTGATGGCCGGCCTACAATCAGTAATTCCTCGCAAAGTGTCGTTCTCCGTGTATGCAGATGACGTCGCCCTTTGGACAGTAGGAAAATCACGCCCGGCTCTCCAGCGCCGCCTGCAGCTCGCTTTAAACAACATCCATACGTACCTGACGCACCTCGGGATGGACCTTAAACCCGAAAAGTGTGTCGAGCTCCCTTTCACGCGTAAAGCTATGGCCAATTTCCCACTTTGGCTTGGTTTAAAGAAGCTAGAACCAGTACGCTTTCACCGCTTCCTTGGCGTGGTAATCGACTCGGACTTGCGCTGGGCTCGGCACATTAAACACCTTGAAACTAAAGTGCAGCGATGGCTCCCCGCAATCCAACATCTTTCTGGCCCAGGATGGGGCTGTGATCAGCGTTCCCTGCTCGCGGTTCACGCGGCATTGGTAAGGGCAACTGTGCTTTACAGCCTTCCTATTCTGCACAGGATATCAACAACTTCATTAAATACGCTTCGGTCCCTGTTTGCTCGAAGCCTTCGTCGATGCCTCGGAGTTCCAAGAATGGCTGAAACACGACAAGTACTGGCTGAAGCTGGTGAGCTCCCGATTGAAGTTCTCCGTGAACGGGAAACGGCTCGGCAGTACCTCCGTTTGCGTGCTCACATTCCCCGCCACCCGCTACTCAGGAAAATTCGATACCGCCCTGGAAGCGACTTCTATCGAGTAGCGCAGAGGACACGCCAGACTCTCACTGGCTTCATAACTAAGGACACTATACCGCCGGAAGCCCCCTGGTCTCTACCGGTACCGCCCACTTTTGTACGCCTCCCAAACCTTCTGCAAAGAAGAGATCAGGTCCCCCCTCAAGTCCTCCGAGCCCATTTTCATGCTCTGGTAGACGAGAAGTTTTCTACGTTTACGGCAGCATATACTGATGGCGCATCCCGAAACAACAAGTCCGCCTCAGCCTTCGTCATTCCATCCGAAGGCGTCGTGCACGGAAGACGCCTTTCACATCCAACCTCCTCCACAGCTGCGGAACTCTATGCCATCCTTTTCTTTCTACAACACATCGCTGATTTTCCACCCCGGGAATGGGCAGTCTTTACAGACTCCAAATCTGCACTTCAAGCAATTGAAACTTCCGGCATACGAGGCCCATCCGCACCCCTAGTCACAGACGTGTTAATGGCTTACCACACTATCTACGCCGCAGGCCACAGGCTAGTTCTTCAGTGGGTTCCAGCCCATTGTGGTGTCGTGGGGAACGAGCAGGCCGACAGCGCCGCAGAAGCAGCACTCTCGTCTCGGAACCGGACCCGTATTGTTCTGCTCAGAGGAGACCGCCGTTCAATTCTGCGACGTCTAGTGACACCCCTGGCTTCCCGCCAACGGACAACCGACATTCTTCCCCCCTCTATGTTGAACAGAGTTGATCCCACGCTCGCTTTCCGCACGAAACACATCTCGTCAGGATGCTGCATTAATCCACCGCATGCGCCTCGATGTGACCTTTACAGCTCAGTGGCGTTACCGCTTGAGACAAATTGATTCTCCCACCTGCTGCCACTGTGGTGCTCTTGAGGATCTGGAGCACATTCTTCTTCCTTGCCCTCACTACGAACCTTCCCGAACCACACTCTCCGAGTCTCTTCGTCAGCTGGACTCTCGCCCTTTCTCCCTACCGAAATTGCTTGGTCCCTGGCCCAATCCAGCCCAGCAACGCTCTGCGCTCAAAGGTCTTCTGACATTTCTGGACACCATCGGACTTCGATCGTTATTGTAAAGGGGCACGTTATTTTATTCCCCCCATTCCACCAAGCACTGGGGTAGAGTATCGCCTGTTGCGATGAAACTCCCCACTCTCCAAGGCCGAAAATAAAGTTGTTGTTGTTGTTAGGATCATGGGGTTTGAACCCCGTATCTTGTTCCCCTGTTGCACCCTGAGAGGTCGGGTTTGATAAAACGGCTTCCACACCGGCACTCGAAATGGCCAAATGGCCAATTTCGTCAACTTCGGGGCTTAATATCATTTGATATAAAAATAATATTAAAGATGTCCTAAACTAATTTTGTAATATGTATATGTGAAAGTAAGATCACGGTGTTTAAACCCCGTCCGTTGTTCCCCTGTGCACCCTGAGAGGTCGCGTTTGACAAAATCGCTTCCAAAACGGCACTCGAAATGGCAAAGTGGCGAATTTCGTCAACTTCGGGGCTTAATATCATTGGATATAAAAATAATATTAAAGATGTGCTAAGCTGATTCTGTAGTATGTATATGTGAAAGTAAGATCACGAGGTTTGACCCCCTTATCTTGTTCCCCTGTTGCACCGTGAGAGGTCGGGTTTGACAAAATGGCTTCCGAAACGGCACTCGAAATGGCCAAATGGCTAATTTCGTCAACTTCGGGGCTTAATATCATTCGATATAAAAATAATATTAAAGATGTCCTAAGCTGATATTATAATATGTATACGTGAAAGTAAGATCACGGGGTTAGAACCCCGTATCTACCCCTGTTGCTTCCTGAGAGCTGGCGTTTGACAAAATCGCTTCCAAAACGGCCAAATGGCGAATTTCATCAAGTTCGGGGCTTAATATCATTTGATATAACGATGATAATAAAGATATTCTAAGCTGATTATGTAATGTAATGTATATGTGTATGTATATGTGAAAGTACGATCACGGGCTTTGAACCCCGTACCTTGTTCTCCTGTTGCACCCTGGAAGGTCGCGTTTGACAAAATCACTTCCAAAACGGCACTCGAAATGGACACTTTTATCAAGTTGTATAGTTTAATATAAAAGCGATATAAAATACAAAACGGTATCATTTGTATATTACTCACTGAAAATAAAGTTGTCTGTTCTGTCAGCCACTTCGAGTTCTGGAAAAAATGACCGTTCTCGTTTCGAACTCCTTCAGACCGGCCGTACAGTCTCAGCGCATGCGTATTACGATGATACTGGGACTTAGTCCGTCGAGCGCCTCGGAGGGGAACCCTGTCTGAGTCGCAACTTTGAAGGCCCTGGGTGCATCAGGATTAACACTCACACATCGTGCCGTGGTTGGTATGTGGCCTGGAGGACGTACTGAACCAAAATAGGCGATGACATTTGCAGAATTTGACTGCCTTTGTCGAAAAATCGTAGTCTAAACATGGGCGATGTGCAAAAATCGGCGGAATCCCCATAGGCGCAATGCATTAAAATTCATTTGGCCAGGGTGCACTAGGCTTACATTCTGCTGGTGCCTTTCATGTCTCCAGGGGTTCCTTACATGGTGTTCTTCTCTACTAGGCGATGACATCTTAAAAATTTTATTCTGTTTTGCTGTTAATTGGCATAAACGCTGTCTCCCATTGAATTAACATCCTGTAAGGCAGCTTCCCGCATAGCGGCTGAGTATAGTGACGGAGTGCGCCGGCGGGGGGGTGACCGCGAATTTTGGGATTGTGAAACAACTTTTTGCACTAATATTTTTTCTTTCATGCAATGACGCATCGCAGACAGGACACGATACATATCCTCAATTTATGTGCCGTTTGTGCATAATGACGCTACGGGACAAGTGCAACTGTTTTGCCGATTCTTGACTTTGTTGATTTCACGCTCGGGGTAGGTAAGATATTTTCCAATGTCATATCGATCAATGCAGGCGACGCAGCGCGACGCCACGCCATCATAAAAATTCTGAGTTCGAGCACTTCCGTAATAGTGTATTCTGCGTTAGAAGAAGAAGACAAAAAAGTATCTGCCATGCGATTTAGTGTGTACATGCTTCCATGTCACGGGAGGAGGCAATAATATACTTACAGTAATTATGTAGTGCGTGACGTTTTTCGGATCCTGCGCGACAGAAATAGAAAAGATGGAACTGGTGCCCATGTGATCGGCCTTCGTGTACATCTTCGCGATGATGTCGCTGAAGAACAGAAAGAATTCTTCTTCCTCTCGTAGTGGCCAGTTGCGTTCAAGAGTCGACGCAACTTGTGCCTTCAGCATCTGCAACGCTGTTTCACTAGAAAGGCCTGGAATCAAGGGGAAAGCTATTAGATGAGAATAGACCGGAGCTTAGTACCAGCCAGGTTGCCTTCTATGGACACGTTGTTTCGATATTACAAGGGCGATGGTACACCTGTACAACCGGCTATGGCAATATGTGGAGGGTGATTGGAGTGAAGGCTGTAATTGTGTAAATAAATATCGATGACTTAGCTGAGCGACATGCCGCACAGCTAAGTATGGCGGTGTTGGAGCGCCCAGTACATCTGGCCGCCGTGGCCAAAAGCGTCCTGACAAAGTCGTTAAAGATAGGAGGTGGCTTGGAAGTGCAATGAAATAGGAAGAACGTTATATCATCAGGTTTCGCACCACCGAAAACGCGAATCCGCTAGAAATTTACCGCTAAATCCACTAAATTACTAAGGTAGTACGGTTTTCCATGCATGACTCGGAAGCAATTTCAGTGAACCCTCGTTATTATGACCGTGGTCGTTCCCGAAAATTTTGGTCATAATGCGGAATTGTCATTTAAACGGGGGGGGGGGATTTGCAGAGGTTTCACTGCATTGTTCCCCAGGAGTATGGTCGTAAAGCGCGTATGTCAGATTATCGGGGGTCATATTAACGAGGGTTCACTGTACACGAGTGGGCTAACAAATTCGAGAGTGCTGTAAGCAGCATCGTGTACGCTCTCTGTGGCTGTCAAGCGCACCGAGTTGCTACTCGGGAGACAATTGCGAAACTTTAAACAGACGACAATTTTGCGTTTGAGTCCTGCAAAACAAAACAACGTCGCCGGATGAACGATTTGCGTCGTCTACGTCAGTAATTTGCGGCTCTTTATTATCAATAATCATCAGCCTCCACGTACCACTTATTCGGGGTTACCGCTTTAAGAATATCCTGTGTCGCTTCATACTGAAGCATTTACATGTGGCCATCCCTGGCAGTATCAGTGTGTTCTGGAATCTCGTCGTCGACTTTGTCACACAGGAGATCTTTGTTATGAACGCATTAAGTGTAGTTTACACTGATGCATCTCTGTGTAGATCCAGTGCGGACACGGTTTTTGTACAACAGACTGTTCAGACTCATGCGTTTCCGGCACGCACGATGCTTGCGTTTGAACCACGAGATATCAGTGGTCCTGGTCAAACTAAGTGGATTTGAATTACTCGCTGATACCTATATGCCGCCCAATAAAGATATGAAAATGTTATCTTTGTAACCACAAAACAGGTATTCACAATAATCTAGGTAAATTATTGTTTGTTAGCACGCTTTTCAACCTGCTTTGCACATTTCTTTTCGCAGGATATTTTACAAAACGAATTTTCTTTGTGTGTCTTTTGTGATTAGCTTCAGAGTGTGCTGTGTATTATGCATGCCTCTAATACTCGAAGTCCCACGGGCCTTTGCTGAGCTCTACGAGAGGTTTTTGTTCCTGACACCATCACTTTGCGGAAATAAATAAATAAACAAATAAATAAATAACGCGTCTCGCCAAGCGCTTCACAGTCATACACAGCGCCGGTACGCCTGGGCAAGGCATCTTCGCATTGCAGCCGCATGGCTTTGTTTCTCCGACACCGCAAGGAGTTCCGTATGGTTCGACTCGTGCGATTTCTTGCGTACCGAGTCCGCATTGGTACGTCATGACAGCTGAACCGCGCCGCATCCCTAACGCGCGAAAACGTAACAAATGGTGTAACAAGGCGTTATCCTGACATGCGGTACGATATACAATTACATTCACGGTGCGATTAATCATAGACATCGATGTGTCGAAGTGTCGTAGCCCCTTTAACGATGCGACGCACACAGCAAGGATACTCACTGCTGTTCGCACACAACTGGTAAGCCGCAACAACTTTGTCCGATATATTTTGTTGTTGAGGCATCTTGTACGGACTCTGCTCGAAGATATCTGTGAATGAAATAAATAAATAGAGTGGCGTTATTACCGCGTGATGTTAGCTAGAGCCATTAGTGCTACATCATAACAACAATAACTTAATAAAGTTGTTGATGATGATTATGATTGGGGAGTTTCATCGACAGGGGTGCTATCCCATGAAATGGAGAGCGTACGAGAGAGTGAATTGCTTTATACTCGACATAACGCTCAAGGAAAAAATAACAAAGAATACTGGAGAACAAATTAGTGAAAGGAACAAATCAACCCGTACGCAGTACGACTTCATTATCTCGAACATTACATGTTACACGTGTAACTGCGTTCGCATTAAACGTATAATTTATTGTCACTGCTCCCGTCTTCTTCAGTCTATGGTGGTTCAGTGCTCATTACCATTTCCCCCCCAGCGCTTCCTATTCGCAGTAGTGACCTCTTCTACTTTAGTACTACAATAGCCTTCAGTATTACCTTTGAGATCTTGGAGGAGCTGAATCCTTAGTATATCAAACTGCCCATAGCGAGCACGGTCATCCGGTATGGGGTGACTTCTCTCCCAGTTGCGGCAAGTAAAACTGTAGAAGTCGTCACAGGGGTCTACAGCCTCGTCCATTGCCGCCAAGATTATCGAAGCTGGAAAGAAACCGTTAGTGAATATCCCCTTTTCCTGATGTTTTCGTCTACTGCAGGATACAGTCCAAAGAAAATTTGAAGCAGTACGCTCCCGCGGCCCTTTGTGAACCGCGCTATCTCATGAATGACAACAGTTTAAAGTGGATGACTACAACCCGTTTTCATTACATGAGATGTCGGTTCAAAGTAAAGAAACAGAGCACTCAAAGAAAGCAGCCACTGACAAAGTTAGCCAGCTGTAGGGCTCGAACCCACGTCGTCTGGATTTCCGCTCTAGGGCTCTACCAACTGAGCTACGCTAACCAGGTGAGGAGATCGTCGTTACCATCATCTCTATTTCAGATTGTGAAAACCGTCCTCTTTCGAGAACGTATGTTTTGTGAATCATGGCCGCCAGTTCTACGCTTTCTGTTGTGCCGTCAGTCAATACTTCAGTCGGAGCGAAGATATCGCTTCCGCATAAAGTTCCACTCCGGAAAAAAAAAGTAATATCTATTTTATTTCGTATTTGAAATCAAACTCGTTCAAGGACCCAGTATAAAATACAACTGCCGTCAGTGCATCTTAAGTGTTTCCCCCACGAAAGTCCGAAATAACACTCAAAACCTCATAGTTTCAGATTCTCCAAAAGCGGATGACGTCCGCGCGGTCGCGTCCGTCTCAAAATAAAAAAAAAATATAAAAAAACGCACGCACATTCCCGGCCTCCATCTCCGCACCACGTTGAAAAGGTGTCTATGAGGACCTCGGCAACAACCAACGAGAGGACGCTTTAACTCGCTTGGCCATGCCGCTGGTCGGAGGTTTCGTCGGTAGTGGCATACGGACTACTATACCGGGTGTTTCACGAATATCCCCCCGCTGAGTAATTCGTGAACAGGTGGCGCCATCGAAGAGATTTCTTTTTGGTAAAAATCCTTGGGACATCAGCTATGAACTCAGTAGGGAGCGGCTCATTTGTATACGCTCACTAATTAAATAAACATCCTAACTTTTAAGTTTTACTTCGCACGCTTACGGAACCTCTGTTTTACGCATCGGGACCTTCAGCGAAAAATATTGCAAGAAAAAAACCGCGTCGACACTTAGTGATTTTTTCGAGTAATTAATCGGTTTCGGTTTACATATTTCTTGCGCGGAGCAGTGCACAAATGCGTCCTTTGGATCAGCTATCCGGCTGTCAATTTCGTGTTCATCCGCCTGGTTGATACACGGGGGTGACGGAAGATAAGGAACAACCGCAGGAGGTGCTTTACTTGGAATTACTTAATTGCTCGGAAAAATCACTAAGTGTCGCCGCGTTTTTTTCCTTGCAATATTTTTATGACGTGTTGAAGTGGCGTTTGTATGTTTTGCGAGCGAAATCAATAAATCGTTACCCATCGTAACGAATGTATTTCCAAAGACAACAAGATGGATAAACACAGTACACCGTCATCTTCATGCTGCTCTGCGAACCAACGGGAACAGGAATTGACAAAAACGAAACCACTCGCCATTCCATGCTCTTGTCTGTCGAGTTTCGTGATAGTAAAGCGACGAACTAACGACTGCACACAAGCAGGTGATGTAATGGGAAAACATTCACTGCTTATTTGTTTAACGAATACATTTCAGACACGCACCTAGTACACCAAATTCAGATAGCAAGTGATGAATTTAGGAAAACGAGCGCGTCAAGGTTACTGGAATGAAGCAGCCAACGGAAGGCAACGCCTTCCACGACCAACGGATAGCAGCTCCCTTGTGGTCACGCTTCCTTCCAGGGGGGTCACGAGTTCGACCCCCCTGATTTATCGAGGCAGGCAGCACAAGAGCAATCCAGTTGTCCAATCGAATCTGAGAAATGCGCGCATGCCGTCTGTTACGCTAGCTCCTTCGAACAAAGAAGCGAACTGAGAGTTTATTGGAGGAACGCAACGGCCAGAACGCACAACTGTGAACAGGGCGACGTGTGCGAAAGTGGTAGCCCGTTCTGTGTTTCGCACGTAAGCAGCTGCGCGCACGCGTAAACGCAGCAATGTGAACCACTTCGTACCGCAACGTCGTTACAACTACGTACCTCTTTCCTGGCACGCGGATGAATTGCACACATCCACCGACCCAAGAAAGCTCGGTTTCTCCAACCCTCCTGAAATCAACAGAGAACAGACATATAAATAAGTGTGCTCCCATGATTCTCAGCAGCTGGCAACCCAGGCCACAGTCATGATTTAGGTATTGTTGTTGTTATTCAGCAGCTAGCTGGTTCCATAAAACGTTGATCCAATCCAACAAATTCGTCTCTGTAAAGTTTTGGGTATCGAATTTCGAGAGACCCAGAGGGAGTGGCAGCATATACCCGTGTGTGGACGATCGGTAGTTGTTCTGTATTTGTAGGGAGGCATGAGCATGCATGTTATCGGGGTATTAGGAGCAGGTTTCGCGTTCTTGTGCAAAATGTTTTTGTTTAACAAGTTTTATTTGTTGTTCGGTTCGTAACAAGACATACGTCACATTATGTGGTTATACATCATCTTTGCATCAGCAAGAGACATGAGTCGAGAATGTGATACAAGGAGACACGGTGGGGTCTATCACTTTGCTGTGCTTCTTTGTAGGAATGGCTTCCCTGGATTTAACCGCCGAACGACGAGTTAGCCTCAAGCTCCCTTTAGACGAAAAAGAAACATGAGCGCGATAGCTTCATACCACACATTTATTATTGATTACTCAAACAGCGCCATGCTATGCTCAAACGAAATGCAAGTAACAGTACGCGGAATATACGGAACATTTGTAGTTGCGGTATCGTGTGTTGTATGTACATTTCTGTGTTCGCCAGCCCTATAGCACGTCACACAAAAAAATCCCTCATGTACGATAATCCTGAATTTCGAGAAACTCACCGGTGTCTCGTAGAAAGGCGTATGCTGCGAGAGCAACCATGACGAGTGAGAGAGCGGCCAGGACGGAGAGACCAGCCATGAGACCCTTTTCGAGTGAGGACCTCTGACTCCACCACGATTCCCTGAAAACCGTCACTCTTAGTTAAATGTAAATCCATCGCAGCAAAATCAAGTACAGAGCGCACCATAAGCCACTTTTTTGAACACACTGCATGGATAAGGAAAGCCCTATAGACTCTTTTTGGGGTGAGTGAATACTAGCTCGCTTTGTATGCTGGGGTGTCGAAGTCATTCGTGTGCGCGCGTTGAGCCATGGCGGTTGAGCCATTGAGCCATGGTGTGCACGCGTTGAGACGGCACCGTACATCAAGTGACATAATTCGTAAAACGAACCCATCATAAATCGACGGTTGATGTATGTGTGTGTGGTGTGGCTCTATATGTCGCTTTGAAAAAATGGGAAGTGAAAAATGTGATTTCATAGTTTATATTCGTGGTGTCTCACATCACAGGCGTTAACTACCTTCATGAAAATACGCACCAGCACAAAGACACGCGACAAAGCACGGGAGAAAGTCACGCATGAGAACGCGAGTAGATGTAACAGTTCTTTGAATAGTCTGTAGCACAAAAGATATCAATAAAACACACACGTTACACGTTAGCAAAGTTTAGTCCGTCCAACACCAACTCCAAAGTTGCGGAAATATAGTGGAAGAGGATAAGGTGGCAGTCACGTAGAACCGAAAAAAAATAAGTGGACGATCTCGTCCTCAAGAAAACGAATCCTGGTAAAAATAGAATTGACGCCATGAAGGGAACCAGCGGAACCCCCCATGGCCAGGACGGCTTGCGGGCAGTAGTGAGCTGGGAAGCACACTAAAACCGGAGGTCGGAAACAGAGCTAGCTGCGCAAACATCAGTTAACAAAGAGACGAAACCAACAACTGGGGAGGGAGGGAGTGGGGGGGGGGGGGGTTACGGGCGCTTACGTTGGGGGTTGCCATGACGCCATGACGCAAGAGATGGCGCCCGCAAGATCGTTTCCGCAAGGAGTTGAAGCAACTTCAACTTTTCTCCCGCAAGCTCCGTAACCGTAAGCGCACTGTCCAACAGGATGGCAGAAAAGTTCAGATGCCGCGCAAGCGTTTCGTCTCGCTCGTCTCCTTGCGAAGATGGCGAAAACATTGGATGTCTTAGAAGCTCTTATTCTCCTAGTTCAGAAGTTTTCCTGGCTATACAATAGGAAAAGAAGCGACTACAGGGATGCCACGAAAATAGAAAACTCATGGATAACAATTAGCATAGCAGTGGGTCTGTCAGGTGATATCTTCGCTCAATGAATCTGTCCGAAGTAGCGAGTTGTACGTTGCACTGTCGACGATGGCGTTAAGTTAAGAACATTAACAGTTAAGAATATCGTCAATGAATATCTGATTGTCTTCCAAAGCAGCCGGCACCGGGGTGCTCGACGCTGGACACCATGTTACTCTGTGGCTCTATTTCACTTTTCTTCGGAAGGATGGTGCTCTAGGAGGCAGCTCCTCATTGGAGGAACGGAGCGCCGAAACGTAGTAATGTGAACGATGGAGGAACGTAGCCGGCAACGAGATGGGTACTACGTAAGCGCAACCCGTAGCCCGTAAGCGCGAACGTGGCAGTGTGAACCAGCCTTAAGGCAACACGTCAATGTTACACCGTGGTCGGTAGTAAGTTTCACACTTTCTTATTCGCCTTGGTCGCTAGCCATTTAGTGGGCGCTTCGGCGAATCAGCCTAAGCCAGCGTGAAGAAATGGCGCAATATATACAAGGAGGTGACCTAGATTTTTTTTTGGGGGGGGGGGCTTAAGTCCATAAGCCAACCTCGCTACGCACCTGTCCCGCATCATATCTTTAAAAACAAGAAACTGCGGACAGAAAGACCACAGTGCCTTAGAAAGCTCGTTTTTCCCCTGTCTCAAATTTGTGTTTCATGTTACCACGTACCAGATTGCTGTTCTATTGACAAAATTAAAGGGGCACTGTGGCTGTGTCAGAGAACGGAGGCCGTAAAAACGCGTCCCCTGTAAAAGAAAAACAACATAGAATAAAAATCTCGCGGTTAGACCCAACGTGCCGCGTGTTGTTGCGCCCTCGGCGCCCTATTTGTCACGACATAGAGTGACGCGACTATCCATCGCAGCCAATAGGAACAAGCGTAGTGTGGGGCTTAAGCATGCCGCTCTTTCTCCTCCGCGTCTCTGGGGAGAGAGAAAGGTTGGCAATATCGAATAATAATATCACATGTTACAGTCACCCCAGTTGCTCAGAAAAGCTGTCATAATGAAGCTCAACTTGCAGCTTACGCAGGGTAGATATACTCGAAGCAAAATGTACACACAGAGTACAGTTCGTCTAATCTAGCAATACTTCAGCGGGCTGTAACAAGTGAACATCAGAGCTTCCGGACAATTTTATTTACGTACATAGTAAAGCGAACACATTATCTTGTGGCAACTCCGGGGGCTCCAGGATCGCCTCCAGGACGCTTGCGTGGAAAGGTCCACACTTCCCGTATCAATGAATCTTCTTCGCCGCAGCGCACGTGGACACACACCGGTCAGCATTAGGCGCCCATCGGCCCCGCAACATTGACTCCTTCCGTCCGATTGCCCTTACTAGCTGCGTGGGCAAGACGTTGGAACGCATAGTGTTCCGCCGCCTGAGTTGGTACCTCGAGACCGTGCGATTCTTCCCCGAAGTAATGCAAGGCTTTCGGCAGGGTCGGTCGGCGATAGATAATGTTATCGACCTAGTGACTGAGACGCAGCAGGCAAGAGCTGAAGATCGCATGACTGGTGCCGTCTTCCCGGACGTAAAGAAAGCGTACGATAGCGTTTTTCATAGCGCCATCATCGCGACACTGCAAGAAAGTTATCGGAGGCGCTCCCCTTCTTTGGATCCAGGACTTCCTGAGCGACCGCTTTTTGTTTGTTCGGACCACTGAGGGTGACACTGACCCCCACCCTGTTAGCCGAGGCGTTCCTCAAGGAAGTGTGCTCAGCCCCCTGCTCTTCAATGTCATCATGGCCTCTCTTCCTGCCCTGCTGCCCCACCACACGCGCCTCACGCTATATGCCGACGACATCTGCTTATGGACATCTGCCGCTCGCCGCGACACCATTCAGCATCGACTGCAGGGAGGCTTAGATATTATCGTCGCGTTTCTCGCCGACCGCGGTCTCTCCGTTTCACCCAGCAAGACTGTGGCCATGGTGTTCACTCGTCGATCATTCACGAGGTTCCCGCTCGTCATTGAAGGTTCACCACTGCCATTTGTCCCGTACTGCAAGTACCTGGGCGTGGTACTCGACCGTGACCTTTCCTGGTCTCGCCACATTAAGGCTCTTATAACCAAGATCAACAGTTACGTGGCGGTTCTTCGTTGCCTCGCTGGTTTGCGATGGGGCCCATCCTTCCCTGACCTCCGCCGTGTCCACCAATCCCTCGTGCTGGGTTCTCTCCGGTATAGCCTTCCCATCCTGCACGGTATCAGCCGAAGCAGAAATCGAGATCTCCTCTTTAGCCAAGCCAGGAGCCTCCGCGTCTGCTTGGGAGTCCCTTCGACCACCGAGACATACTCTGTCATAGCCGAGGCACGTGAACCGTCGATCGATGTCCTGCGGGACGGGGCAACCCTCAGTGTTCTCGCACGGTACCTTACTCGGCACCCTCTCCACTACCTTCGCCACGTCGACGAAGACTGCCCAGCCTCTGACTTCGGTCGTGCTCTCGGTCGCCTCAAAGGGTCCGTCCCTGCACAGTTCTCCCTGCCCTTGCACGCCCCTGCGATGTGGACGCTTGCAAGACCCGAGACCTGTTCCACTATTCCCGGCCTCCAGAGGAAGAACGATGTGCCTGTGACAGTAGCCCGCCAGCTCGCGCTCGAGCATCTCAGTTCGGCCTATCCTCTGAGCCGCGCCATCTATACTGATGGATCGGTAGCGAATGAGTCATCTGCAGCGGCCTACTACGTCTCGCAGGAAAACCGTGACCTCGCCCTCCGACTTCCCTACACAGTGTCCTCCATGGATGCGGAAGTGCTCGGACTGCTGGCCGCTCTGCGGTATATCGCTGAATCTGTGCCTGATGCGTGGGTCGTCCTCACAGACAGCAAGGCGTCGTTGGCGCTCCTGTCCACATACCACCCGAGTCTCGTGAGCGATCTGCGTACCATGGTACTTCAGGAGTACGCCCAGCTCTCCTCGGTCGGCCACCGTATCTGCCTTCAGTGGGTACCCGGGCATACAGGGCTACACGGAAACACATGTGCTGACGCGGCTGCGAGACGCGCCGCGCTTGACGCGGCCACGCCGGTGCCCCTACTACCGCTCCCGTTGTCTGCGTGCCGCCTGCTTATACGGCGTCTCTGCGGCGACGGCACCCGCCAGTTTCTTGTAGACGCTATCCGGCCTAATGCGTTCCTGCAGTCCATCGACCCCTCACTGGAGTTTGTCATCGGCTGCCGCTGTACCTGCGAGGAGGAGACCCTTCTACATCGTCTCCGGGTGAACGTTGCCCTCACCCGTTCACTCCTGTTCAAAATGGGCCGCGTCTCATCTCCCACTTGCCCCTGCTGCGGTGTAGAAGACGATATTTCTCATCAGCTCCTCCACTGTCAGCGTCACCACCATCATCGGGCCGTGCTCTGGCAACATCTCTCAGAGCTTGGGTGCACGGACGGACGGACAGCCGTTTCTCTCGCAACAGTCCTTGGCCCTGTGCAGCGAGCTAACCAGTGGAGAGTCACAAAAGCGGTGCTCCGCTTTCTGCGTAACACGGGTCTCCTGGGCTCCCTGTGAGCCCTGTGTTTCTCTCTCGGCCCAGTGGGCAGTCACCACAGCGCTCCTCCTTCGAACCTTGTCAACGCCTTGTGATTGTGTGACTGTGTGTGTGACTTTTCAGTTATAGTTTTGTGTTTTAGTTTAGTTTTTCTTTTCCTTTTCTTTTCTTCTTTTTCTATCTTCTTTTCCTTTTCTTCTCTTCTTTTTCTTTCTTCTTTCCCCCCTCTTTTCTTCTCTTCTCTTCTTTTTCTTTCTTCTTTTCCTTTTCTTCTCTTCTTTCTCTTTCTTCTTTTCCTTTTCTTTTCATTTCTTCTCCTTTCCTTTTCCTTTGCTTTCTTCTTCTCCTTTTCTTCCCGTTTCTTTTCTTATTTTTCTTTTCTTCCCCTTTTCTCCTTCTTTCTTCCCCTTTTCTTTTCTTATTTTTCTTTCCTTCCCCTTCCCTTTTTGTTTGGAATAGCAAGCCGACCTTCGTCTGGCTGACCTTTCCTCTCTTTTTCATTCCGCACTGTGCCGACATTCTTCGTCCTCTCACTGATACGCTGCGCAATTCTGGGAGTGCGGCAAAGCCTTTCCACCTCTCTCCCGAGGCTCTGGACGCATTTGTACGGGCCAAGACCGCCTTGGCCGATGCCGCCCTACTGGTACATCCTGATCCTTCGGCCGACCTCCGCCTCATGGTCGACGCATCAACCCATGCCGTCGGAGCCGTGCTCCAACAATATTCCCCATCCGGTTGGTGCCCACTGGCCTTCTTTTCCCAGAGACTCAAGCCCTCGGAAGAAAAGTACAGCACGTTCAGTCGAGAGCTCCTGGCCATCTATTACGCGCTTAAACACTTTCACCATTTCCTCGACGGGCAGACCTTCCACGTGCTCACAGACCACAAGCCTCTGACCTTTGCGTTCAAGTCTAACCGTGCTGCGTACTCCTCTGCCGACCTTCGTCACCTGTGCTACATCTCTGAGTACACCACGGACATTCGCTTTGTGCACGGTGCTGAAAACCAAGCAGCGGATGCCCTTTCCCGCATCGAGGCCGTCCGTGTCTCCGGCGTCACTCTCGACGACATCGCGGAAGCACAGGCAAATGATCGAGATCTCCGTGATTATACGTCCGCTAGCCCCTGCAGGATGTCCCTCCAACTCAAGTACATTCCTCTCCCCATGGCTCCTTTCGACATCGCCTGCGACGTTTCCGGTGATTCGCCGCGCCCGTATCTCCCTCCTTCGCTCCGTTTCCCAGCCTTCCAGAGCTTCCACAGCATTGCTCATCCCGGCATCCGGGCCACCCAGCGTCTGTTGTGTTCCCGTTTCGTCTGGCCGGGCATAAACGCCGACGTGAGACGCTGGGCACGATCCTGCATGGCCTGCCAGAGGGCCAAAATAACCCGTCACACCAAGTCGCCCGTCGGCCAATTTCCCCTGCCCGACGGCCGCTTCCGTCATCTCCATGTCGACATCGTCGGCCCCCTACCACCCTCCCGCGACTATCGGTACCTTCTTACCATGGTCGACAGGTATACCCGGTGGCCCGAAGCTGTGCCCATCCCAGACATGACCGCCGACACCGTAGCTCGGGCGATCGTCTCTACCTGGATCGCCTGCTACGGATGCCCCATTCGAATTACGACCGACCAGGCCAGGCAATTCCAAAGCGCCCTCTTCAAGACTCTCATGACCCTGCTGGGAGTTCACCACATCAGAACGACTGCCTATCATCCCGCCGCTAACGGTGCTGTAGAGCGCTTCCATCGCCAGCTCAAGGCATCGCTTATTGCTCGCGAGGCCCAAGTCACCTGGGTAGATCATCTGCCGATTGTGCTGTTGGGCATTCGTTCTGCCCTCAAGCAAGACCTGTCCTGCTCCGCTGCAGAGCTCGTCTTTGGAACGACACTGCACCTCCCCGGCGATTTCTGGCTCGACTCCCAAGCCGAAACTCGGCAGTCTGAATACGTCGAGTTACTTCGTCGCTTCTTCCGACGCGGTGGTGGTGGTGGTGGTGGTGGTGGTGGTGATAGGGCTTGCCGTTGTCGGCCTCACGTATGTGGGCAACGTCACGCCTTCTTCCGACGCCTTTCGCCGACCGCCACCAGGACCCCCAATGCGAAGGCGCACTGGCACGCAGAAGCGGCCCCGTGAGCTCGCGTCCCATTTATTGCGCTCGTTGTCGATGGGCGATGGGCGATGCTGATAGGCGGCTGCTACAAACATATCCCCCCCCGTAACATTGTCTAGGTGCATGGCTCACACATCATGTCGACCCTCACCGCCCCCAAGATGCAGTCTTAATTGGGAGCTGAATCGAAAATCGATAAAAATCGTTATTTTTGCTCAACCGAACCGAAATTATTTTCTCTACCGCTGAACCGAACGGGAACTGAACCGAAATAAATCTGAAGCAGATACCGATTCACTATGAACGCCGGGTTCAGGTGGAACATTCGCCTCAGCACAGCAGTCCTCCAGTCTTCTCTTCAAACAATCGAAATCTATGCTTCACACCACGTAGCGGAGTTTCAATGGTTCCACTACGTTCTTGTAACTCATTTCGAGACAAATCAAGCGCTTTCATTCAGCGCATTCAAGAGCTGAAACGCACTTGAACCAGGGTTCAGCGTGGTGATATTTTCTTTCACTGCACCTAGATTCCTGGAACTGCTCCAAGTCGCAGGCGAGACTAGACATGGCAATTTATCGTGGTTTTGTTTTTGTCTCGCACGCCTTGTGTGCATCTTTCACCCTAATAGTAGTCGTCTACCCTAATTAGTACAGTTAGGGTAGACGACTACTCGTACCCTAGGGACGCGAGTAGTTTTACCCTAATAGTCGTCGCTCATCCATGAGAATGCGAATTTAGTACAAAATACTGCTCACTCATGAATGGCGCGCATTCGTGGCACTGTATACTTATTTCATGAGGAAGTTAAAAAATGCAAATGCAAAACGGCTAGCTTGATTCATTCTGAATTTCATGCATCCATTTAGGCCAGAACAATTCGACGAAATTTCTCCCACGTCCCCTTTCTCCCGCATTTGTTTATTTATTGCTCAGCAGATTCTGCTGCCTTGTTGTCAGAAATGTAGTTTCGTGCACTCGCAAAATTTGCTTCTGAGCTCGCTTCCTAACAGAACTCAACGTACCATTCCGCCACGTATTACAGTCTACCTTTTCACTCCTGTCGACGCACTTATAGCTTGTCACTGAGAACGTGTTAGCCAAATTTCTTCTTGTAGAATGCGATGAACTCACGCTTCAGTCCGGCCTAAAATTACGGTTGCATTGTAATATCAAAAGTTACAATTTTTAGCTTCGGTCAACCCGTTGAAACCGGTTCCAACCTCTATCTTTTCTGCTGCAGACCTGAACCTGAACTGAACCGAAACGCTTAAGTCGAACCTGAAGCGAACCCCCCAAAGTGTAGGCCCTAGTCCCTTGACAACAATACGACAAACACCGCTCATTCTCTGACGACACGTGACCAGCGTTTTCAGCGACGTCAATCTCTTCCCGATTTTCTCTCTCTCTCTCTCTACGCATACGCCAATTCGGACAATTCTCACGTGCAATAAAGCGGACCTGCATGTACCTATGAGCAAAATTTGAAGCGCATGGAGCAACGCGTCTCTGGGACAGGCGGCGTCGAGCAAAAAAATGTCGCGTCTTGCCCAGTGTCTCATCTTGCGCCACCTTACTCTAATATCGCCAGAAACGCTTCAATTTGCGTAAAACATATCTTTCTTGGCTGGTTTCTAGCGCTTACCGAGGTCAGATCTTCGGTGTGGGCCTCAGAAACTCCTCTAGATCTACGAAATCGCATTTTGTGCTTGGTTCACTTTTGCGGTCACCTCAAACGTGTATTCTGTCATTATGGTCTAGACAAATATATCTAAAATTAAGACATCGAAAAATACTTCTTCTACGTGAAGCCATCTATCTCTCACACGATTTTTTGCCAGCTATGGTTAGCCGAAAAGAATCGCTAATATTTCAGGTACAGTCTGGGTACGCAATGTAGCGTGCTCACTGAACGAGTACATAACACATAACCGGGTCGGAACAGAATTACCCTGTCATGCGGCGGTTCGAGAAACATTGATGACGGATGCACGACCACGTAAATTGAGTTCAGATTCGCGTCGCACACCAGTTTCAGCAGCCATCGTCTCCCTTTGCACTGCTCGTCACAACTGGACGGTGCCACGCGAAACTATGCAACGGCCGTGCTCAGCCCTCACAAAACCATCACGAATCGAAGGACGGACTTCTATTTTTTTGGCAGTTCCTAATAGTGCGAAACCACATACCACCAAACGTTTCTTCTCAGATCTCAATGTGGCGTGTGCTAGGCACGAATGTCGCAGCGCTGGCGAAAACCGTGCCTGGCGTGAACCGCAGCTGCGGCTCATACAAAGAATTTAAAAGTGTGCGGTTATCCTTTGCCTATACAGGAAACCGTGCTCTGCACAGTGCCGCAAATCCAGGTTGTCACGCTGTAATCGGTGCTGGTGTACCCAGGCCGGAACTTTCGCAGTTTTCCTCCTATTTCGTGATTCTTTTGTGAAAATTTAGACCGTTATATTTTAATTATTTTTTGTTCCAATGTCTCATGGAATACTTCAACAGGAAAATTTGCAAGACACGTAACTTTCGTAATCATTACAGGAAAAATAGGGGAAGGATGCGCTTTTTCCAAAATTCGCTACAATCGAGCGCAAAACACGCATTGAAGAGGTCAGAGGAGGCGTCTGGGACCAACGCACTTTTATAAAACGAGCTTTCCTGTAAAAAATGTCTCGAGGGTGTTTTTCCGTATACAAGATGTAGTCAAATATCCGTATCAAAGTCCGTGTAAAAGATGAAGTCGAGTACACGAAAATGTTGTTAGAGTCACTATACAGGAGTTACACTGCATGTACAGCACTTATGTAATGTCTTTTAATGCGCACAGCGGCTGTCCAACTATGCCTCGAGGGCACCAAATCACTTCGTGCCATGGCCGATAGGTGTTTGCGCGTCCTACATTTCGAACCCGCTCACGGGTACCTCCACGGGTACCTCACTCACGCTACCTCACTCTGCTCACGGGTACCGCCGACGGGTACGCACCTGCGGTACTTCCTTGTTCTGGGTATAGCGATATATAACTCGATTGTAACGCTGCGCGAGCTCCCCTCGTTTAATACTAATATCTACTTTTGGTACCAATAACGCGTGCACGGACTGCATGTTGCCGTATACCCAACTGTCTTTGGCGTCAGTATCTGTCGCTCATATGGTCGCTGTAGACTTGCTTTCGCATGCAAGCCGCTTAACAGTACCCCCGACGCCGTCGCACGGCCCCTTTCCATGTGAAGGGGCAAAAAGCTCCACGTAACCTCAATGCGGAAATCTTGGTTCTTATTTCTGTATTGGGACGATGCACCGTCGCTGAAGTAGTTTATCTCGGTAACACGGGGATGTTTTCCTTAATGTACGCAGACAGCCATGGGAGACGCAGATTTTGCGGGTCGGATGCGGATGACAAGCTCAGCTTTGCGGATGTGGGTCGGGTGCGGACGTCAAAAAGCTTATCCGCGCAGGGCTTTAGCTCACGCGACAAAAAGTATGACTTAGACCTGGCCACCACCGCTAATCCCGAATCTCTGTCGCCAGTACCGTGCGCACCGGAACCAAGGTCGTAAACTTACGCGCGTTATGCTACAGAAAAAAACACCGTAGGAACCCTGTGCCACAGGATATTGCTTGCACATTGAAACCCAACCAGACCAGAAAAAAATTTGAAATGAAAAAAAATTTAAACAGGAGCCCAAGAAACAAAGATCGAACACGCCACGGAATATACGCAAACGCCATTTCGTAGAAAATTGACGTTTCACAGAACGCCGATTCATTGAACTCCGTTTCATCGAATCTGTGGCCGCCGCTCTTTCTTGCAGCAAACTGTGAAATACGTAAAAGGCTCTGCTGACCTAACCTTAGTCAGTCTTCCCAACGTGTGAAATACGTAAAAGGCTCTCCTGACCCAATCTTGGTCAGGCGTCGATGAAACAGCGTTCGATGAAACAGGGGATACCATTTCGGACCATGGGCGTAGCATGTGAACATAGTGCACTCTTTAGTAAAAGTCGTAATTAGAAATGGGACGGATCCAGAATTTTACGAATCCGAATCCGGATCCAAATCCAAGCCAGGTTCCGCAAAGTCCGCGAACCTTACGAATCTGGAATCTTTCGCATCCTTTCTTTGAAAAGAGGTTTAAAAGCCAGAAAAAGAAAACTTCTACTGAAAACTGTTTTGAAGCAGAATATGATACATTTATTTAAAGTAAATAAATAAATAATAGTGCAGTTTCAGGAGGAAATATACCCGTAGAGTTCTTCTGAAGTGTAATTTATTTAACATGCTGTTCAACAAGTACAACAAATATATAAATTCTCGAGTCTGAATTATTTCCATAAAACGAAGCAACTATCAAAAACATAACCATGTTACTTTTAAACTTACAATTTAACAGTTCCTGCATGAACTCTTACAGTCTAGAGCAAAGTAAACAAACAAACAAGAAAACACCCGACCGCCAATGAGGTTTTTTGGCGAACTCCGGAGGCGCCAATTTGAAGAAGAAACAAACAAACGTGGTTGGTGGATTCGAAAGATACGATTCGCCGTTGTGTGTACTGGGATTCGGACTCCCGAATCTCGAATGCCTGCCTAGGATTCGAGGATTCGCGGATTCGATTGGCACATCCTCAGATGTAACGGTTGTTCTCATATGTCATGATAGGAACCTCTGAACACCCACACAACGCCTCCAGAAAAAGATGTGGTAGGGAGTGGGAGTTTGTACTCTTCCCCACCTCCCCCGCAGAAGCGCCCCCCCCCCCCCCCGTTGGAAAAAAATATTGGGGACGCCCATGTTTCGGACGTATCTTCTGGCTTCTCCATTGCGTGTTTTACACTCGAATTTAGCGAACTTTGGAAAACGCGCATACTTTCCCTATTTTTTTCTGCAATGAGTACGAAAGTTACGTGTCCTGCGATTTTTCCTGTTGAAGTATTCCGTGGGATCTTCAAATAAAAACATATTCATTAAAATTTTATGGTATGATTGTCCACCAAAAAAATCGCGAAATAGGAGGAAAATTACGAAATTTCCGGCCTCTGTACACCAACACCGATTGTAGCGTACCAACTGAGATTTGCGACACTGTGCAGAGCGTGGCTTCCTCTATACGCCAAAAAAAAACGCACACTTCTAGGTGCTTGCTGTGAGCCACAGCAGCCGTTCACGGCATGCACGGTTTTCGCCAGCGCCGCGACCTTCGCGCGTGTTCTAGCACGCGCCACATTAAGACACAAGAAGACACGTTTCGTGGTATGTCGTTTCGCACTATCAGGAACTGCCAAAAAAAATCGTAAAAAATCGTGATGTTTTTGCCAAGACCGAGTGGGGCCGTTGGATCGTTTCGCGTGGAACCCCCAACTGCAATCACGAGAGATTCGAGTAACCTACCTGCGTACACGCTGTCGGCTCCGATCTTTCCGCACGAATGGTAATATACCCCATCCCTCACTGGCCATGAACCCGAGAAAGCATTGGATGAATGAAACCTTACCGCGTCATTGTCTTGCCGCAAGCTGGAGGATTCTCCTTTCGCGGTACTTTGCCCGTAAGGAGCGGTGTCGTCTCCGAGCCTTCATCCATCGTGGGGCATTTGAGGGAAGCCTCTTCGCTTTCATACAGGAAAGACTAATCACCACGTAACGTAACTGGAGCGACGTCACAGGTGTTTCTATATAGGTACCGGCTCGTTGTCGGTTCCATGACGGACTTCGACCAGATTGCGATGGCAACAAAGATTGCCTTATCGCCTGACGGTCAGATATTTATACATCATGGATGGGGCAAGGGCATGTTCAGAGTGCTTGCCTATATAATCTTACAGGCTTCCGCATATTGGAGATACGCGAGGTTATTATGTGCAAGGCTGAAGTGCAAGGTGCTGTTTGGAAAACATAGTCTTAAATGCCCCTGTCGAATGACTAGAAATTAGTATCAGCTTATATTGTCGCTGCTCTAAATAGTAACATAGAATTTCATGATATCGCGAGTTTGATGCCAGCGGAATATTCCTGTGCATCCCGGCACCGCGAGTGATGGATTACTCCAAGTTCCCGAACAATTGAAGGTGAGCAAATGTTGAAACAATATCTTCCAGCACTCTTAAATACAATTACTCTAGAGTTATCACAATGTTCCAGGCGCGCCATTTTAAAGCATTCCATTTCCTCAAAACAGTTTTTACAACATTTTATAGATATTTACAGATTATTTTAGAGCATTAATTTATATGTTGTTGTTGTCTCACAGGGGGCGGGTCGAACTAGCTTGCCGTTATTGGCCGCACTCAAGTGGGCATCGTCACGACTATAGCAAAAAAAAGAAAAAAAAAAGAGGGGGAGAGGAGATTTGACGATTTCAAAGTGAGGCATAGGCAGGATGACCGATACTGATGGGACGGAGGCACACTGTATATGAGAGGTGTGCTAGAGTGGCCTTTACGCGAGGCCCGTTGTCTCACAAATATGCAGTGAGACACTATGATTGACCAATCAAATTGTAAGCAAATATCCTACTAGTGTACTAATAGTGTACAATCGTTTAATAAATTTCCTCGGACAACTATATGTTCCCCTAATGTATGCATATAGGGTAAGGTCTCGCTTGAACTGCTTCTCGCAATGAACTGCTGACATTCTCCCCCAGTAATGCTGAGCAGAGTTAATACAGCGCTCGCTTTCCGCATGCCTCGACATACCTCTCGTCAAGATGCCGCATTTGTTCATAGAATGCGCCTCGACGTGGCCATTACAGCGCAGTGGCGTTACCGCTTGAGACAAGTTGACTCTCCCCAATGCAGTCACTGCGGTGCTGTAGAAAATGTGGAGTACGATTTTCTCCATTGCCCACACTACCAACCTTCCCGAACCGTACTCTCCGGATCCCTTAAAGGTACTGTAAAGCAGTAGACAAGCATGATATGCCGGTGATGTGACTAAAGACTTTATTGCTTCTAAATACCATATGCGGAACCATACGACCGACAACGCGCTATAAATATTTTTAGTTTGCCATGAAAGATGCGGCGTTTAGTGGACTAGTGCGACGCCTGGTGTCAAACAACCCCCTGTACAGCGGGCAACACTGAAAATTGGTGTTACACACTATATTACATCGGAACTTCGTTATTTTAGTAACCATATTATTAGTTTTCCTCTTTACCTATGCATTCTGACACCCCTGTTAACAGTTTAACCTGTTAACCCCTGTTTTTGCGAAGTTACCCAGCGCTGGCCGCTGTTCGTTGGAGGCTCTCCCTACTTCTCTGCTGCGCCTGCGCGCTCCTTCTGTTCGCGGCCTCTTTCGAACGAACAAACTCTCTCTGTGAACCTCTGTGAACAAACAAGTCCCGACGCTGTCTGGCTTCTTGAACGTCTGACATTTTTTTCAACGGCTCAGCATTTCATTTCAGTTCGCTTATCCGTTTATCCTCAGATGTGGATCGTTGTGTGGGTTGCAGGGGCGGATTTTATGGTGGATTGTCGTGGATTGTTATGTCGGGCCCAGTGTTATACGCATGCAATGTGGTTGCCGCCGTATGTGTCAGGAGTACGGATTCATTTCGAATACCTAGTACAGTGCTGCCCGTAATCTTTAATTGTAATTTTCTACTTAATTGCACCGTCGATTGGAATGAAACTTGCGCAGTTTTCTGTCCTGGTGGCTTGGACTATCGAATAGCCACACTAAATGACATTTGATCGGTGCTGCTTTACAGTACCTTTAACGAACTACACTCTCGCCCCCTCTTTGTCACAAAATTGCTGTGTTCCTGGCCACATCGAGCCCACTAACGATCTGCCCTCAAAGCTCTCTTTACCTTTCTGAATACCATAGAACTTCGATCCTTATTGTGAAGGGGCTCATTATTTCATTTGCCGCGTCGCCACCAGCAATGGGGTAGAGTATCGCCCCTGGCGATGAAACTCCCCAATAAACGCAATAAAGTTGTTGTTGTTAGGGTAAGGTGGGGGAACACATTTTTTGCTCGACGCCGCTTGTCTCAGAGGCGCATTGCTCCGTGCGCTTGAAACTTTACCCATAGGTGGCTCTGCATGTCCGCTTTATTGCATGTGAGAATGTCCGGATTGGTGTTTGCGTTGAAGAGAAAAAAATCGGTTACTTCTGCCTGGAATGTAAAGACCCGCAAAAAAGGCGCAAGTTTCTGTAGTGCTTTTTTCTTTTTGAAGCTCTGCAGCAGCGTCTCGCAGGCTTATTATGTCAATGTAAGTTAGGATCCTATTTCTCTATTTATTCATCTAGATACATGCACTCCAAAATATATGCACTCTTGGTTATCCGATGTCTAACTGAAAAATTAATGCATCCGATGATATGCACGGGGCAACACGCGACAACTTAATGTAATTTAAATGTAATGCAATTTAAATTTAATGTAATTTAGAAACTGATAAATGAACTATTAGGTGGCTTCATGCTTGTTCCTCAGGGATTCCCCTTTCTCTTTTCTTTTTTTTGCATATTGCCTAGGATTTTCCAGCAAATTTTCGTGTTTCGTAGCATATTTCCAGCAAAGCAGAAGGGCACCCAAAAGCGAGCGACCAGCGACACACCCGGCTAGCGATGCCTTGTGTGCAAAAGAGGGTGGAGGGCAATAGAATCGGGTTTTGTGTGGCTTATTGCACATCATGTGGGCGGTCAATCCCAAAATTGGCGGTCACCCTCCCGCCGGCGCACTCCGTCACTATACTCAGCCGCTATGCGGGAAGCGGCCTTACAGGATGTGAATTCAATGGGAGACAGCGTTTATGCCAATTAACAGCAAAACAGAATAAAATTTTTAAGATGTCATCGTCTAATAGAGAAGAACACCATGTAAAGAACCCCTGGAGACATGAAAGGCGCCAGCAGAATATAAGCCTAGTGCACCCTGGCCAAATGAATTTTAATGCATTGCGCCTATGGGGATTCCGTGGATTTTTGCACAGCGCCCATGTTTAGACTACGATTTTTCGACAAAGGCAGTCAAATTTTGGAAATGTCATCGCCTATTTTCGTTCAGTACGTCCTCCAGGCCACATACCAACCACGGCACGATGTGTGAGTGTTAATCCTGATGCACCCAGGGCCTTCAAGGTTGCGACTCAGACAGGGTTCCCCTCCGAGGCGCTCGACGGATTAAGTCCCAGTATTACTGTAATACGCATGCGCTGAGACTGTACGGCCGGTCTGAAGGAGTTCGAAAGGCGAACGGTCATTTTTTCCAGAACTCGAAGGGGCTGACAGAACAGACAACTTTATTTTGAGTGAGTAATATACAAATGATACCGTTTTGTATTTTATATTGCTTTTAGATTAAACTATACAACTTGATAAAACTGTCCATTTCGAGTGCCGTTTTGGAAGTGATTTTGTCAAACGCGACCTTTCAGGGTGCAACAGGAGAACACGGTACAGGGTTCAAACCCCGTGATCTTACTTTCACATATACATATTACATAATCAGCTTAGGGTAACTTTATTATCGTCGTTATATCAAAGGATATTAAGCCCCGAACTTGATGAAATTCGCCATGTGGCCGTTTTGGAAGCGATTTTCTCAAACGCGACCTCTCAGGGAGCAACAGGGGAAGATACCGGGTTCTAACCCCGTGATCTTACTTTCACATATTCATATTACAAATTAGTTTAGGACATCTTTAATATTATTGTTATATCCAATGATATTAAGCCCCGAAGGTGATGAAATTGGCCACTTAGCCATTTCGATGCCGTTTTGGAAGCGATTTTGTCAAACGCGACCTCTCAGGGTGCAACAGGGGAACAAGATACGGGGTTCAAACCACGTGATCTTACTTTCAGATATACATACTACAAAATTAACTTAGGACATCCTTAATATTATTTTTATATCAAATGATATTAAGCCCCGAAGTTGACTAAATTTGTCCTTTGGCCATTTCGAGTGCCGGTTTGAAAGCGATTTTGTCAAACGCGACCTCTCAGGGTGCAACAGGGGAACAAGATACGGGGTTTAAACCCCGTGATATTACTTTCACATATACATACAACAAAGTCAGCTTAGGACATCTTTAATATTATTTTTATATCAAATGATATTAAGCCCCGAAGTTGACGAAATTGGCCATTTGGCCATTTCGAGTGCCGGTTTGGAAGCCATTTTGTCAAACCCGACCACTCAGGGTGCAACAGGGGGACAACGTACGGGGTTTAAGCACCGTGATCTTACTGTCACATATACATATTACAAAATTAGTTTAGGACATCTTTAATATTATTTTTATATCAAATGATATTAAGCCCCAAAGTTGACGAAATTGGCCACTTGATCATTTCGAGTGCCGTTTTGGAGCGATTTTGTCAAACGCGACCTCTCAGGGTGCAACAGGAGAACAAGATACGGGGTTCAAACCCCGTGATCTTACTTTCAGATATACATACTACAAAATTAACTTAGGACATCCTTAATATTATTTTTATATCAAATGATATTAAGCCCCGAAGTTGACTAAATTGGTCATTTGGCCATTTCGAGTGCCGGTTTGGAAGCGATTTTGTCAAACGCGACCTCTCAGGGTGCAACAGGGGATCACGGGGTTTAAACCCCGTGATCTTACTTTCACGTATACATACTACAAAATCAGCTTAGGACGCTTTTTGCTTAGCGAGTGTCGTTTTGGAAGCAGTTTCTTCAAACGCGACCTCTACATGTACGCCCTGGCACCAGGATTAATGGGGCTTCGCACGTTTTAAAGGGCTCGATGTGCTGCCGAACGTTGCGGTAGCCTCTGTTACAATCCCAGTACATTTGTGTCATTTGAGTATTTGTCAGTGAGTCAGTATCATTTGAGTCATTGTAAAGGGCCTTGCTGCCGCCTTTTCCAAATTTTGCGGTGGTTTCCGATGCAATCACAGGAGAGGGGCATAACATAAGCCGTGGCGTCGATGTGTGTGAAATGTCTGCCACCATGATTAAAGGGGTTTTTGTCCGTTTTAAAAGGCTATGCTGTAGCCTTTTATGGAGTTTGCGGTCGCATCCGTTTTAATTCCAGTGACTTTGGAACTATGATACAACGGGTATCGACCGTTTTAAAGGACTCTGCTGCCGCATTTTCCGTATTTTGCGGTAGTCTCTGTTACAATCCCAGTAGAAGGGCATAGCACAAGCCATTGATGACATGTCGTCGGCAGCATGATCCAAGGGGTCTCGCCCGTTCTGAAGGGCTATGCTGCATCCTTTTCCGATATCTGCGGTCGGCTGTGTTATGATCTCGGTAGAATGACATAGTATAAGTTGTTGATAATATGTCTTTGGCAGCATGACACAAGGGGTTTTGCTCGTTTAAGAGGGCTCTGCTACCATGTTTTCCGAATTTGGCGATCGCCTGTGTTATAACTCCAGCAGAATAGCATTGCACAAGCCACTGATAACTTTCTTTCTTTCGCTCCATGATACAGGGAGTATCGCCCGTTTTAAAAGGCCTTGCTGCCGCTGTATCCAAATTTTGCGGTCCCCTCTTGCGCAATTCCGGTAGAAAAGCATATCATAAGCCGTCATGAATATGCCTTTGGTACCACGATACAAGGGGTTTCGTACGTTTTAAAGGACTCTGCTGAGCATCATAAGCCGTTGATAATATCTGTTTGGAACCATGATTAAAGCGGTTTCGCCCGTTCTAAGGGGCTCTGCTGCGGTCTTTTACGGATTTTGCGGTCGCCTGTGTTACAATCCCATTGGGAAGGGCAATAGCATAAGCCGTCTCGAATATGCCTTTGGCACCATGATACAAAGGGTTTTGCCCGTTTTAGAGGGCTCTGCAGGCGCCTTTTCCAAATTTTGTGGTCACCACTGTTAAAATCCCAGTACAAGGGCCTAGAATAAGTCGTTGATAATGACTTGGCTATGCATAATACACCAGTGACGCTTTGTGGTGTATTCCTTGGTTGCCCCTGCCATCATCGGGGTTGCAGAAAGGTTACTTTTTACTTTTCTCAAAGAAGTTGGCAAGTGATGCAATGTTTCAGAAGGATACTGTGGGTCATTTCTTGCAGGTCGACGTGTACAAGCGAACCATGGACTTCTTTATGCGTGCTTCACTTCGAGAAAAATTGGTTGATTACCATGAACAGTGAAATTCAAACGGCTTCGTAACGGATATGTATTTTCATCTATGATGTCTTTTCCTCATATTTCAGCACCAGTGCTCGTAGGTGTCTGTTGCCGTGTAAATGTTCGGACTGCCGGCGATTTGCCGTGCAAGTTCACTTTTGTGCCCCGTATCTTGGCAAGTTTTTTTCCTTGCCATATCGGGCTCTCTCATGCTGAATTCAAACGGAAGGTATCAGCTTTTAGGCGGTTGCGCAACTCGTATCAGCAGCGAAGAGGAACGACAATTTCTTCTTTGTCATTGTTGTTGCGGCTGGCACTATCATCAATGCGCTAGAAGCCAAGATGCGGTACCCGGCGTGATAAGATGTCTGCGGGATTTCCAGTGGAACGAACCATAGGGTGGTATATCTATATGGATACATCTATGGGTATATGCATTGGTGTCCAAGCTGCATCGGGAAATCTCATGAATTACAGAGGAGTGGTTGGAAAAATTCAGGGGGAGTGTACACCTCCCTGGGGGGTGGGGGTAATGACCCTGCACAGGACCGCAATTATAGCAAAGTACCTTAGCGTAAACAGCTGAGCGCTATAGTTATTAGGCATTCGCATATACAATTGGTCAATGAAAAACTTCACTTGACACACGAACAGAAACAAATGAGCTTCTTTTCCAAATGAGACATTGAAAATTTGAAAGGCGTTGCAAGTTCTTCGTGCATAGTTCTTCACGAACGATTATCCCAACGTTCAGGAGCACTGAAATTGTCGGTTTACACACTGTATTGTTGATTTTGCTTGCATTTTCAACGTGAAAAAGAAAAAAAAAACAGGGAAAGAGAAATAATTAAAAATTTTCACAAAATGACCCTCGTACATAACTACTCCATCTATGTTTTTTTTTTCTTTTTTTCTCTGTGCCTCTCTGTGCTCCGTATATAGTTTTTCGCGCATGATATCCGGAGAGGCTGCTGCTATGCTGTAAGCACCTAAACTTAGTGTAATAATTAACATGATGTCATTCTCTGCACTTGTCTCCACTATTATTTCTCAATTATCATATTACTTACAGTGTAGTTTATCAAAATGCACGTTCACACCAGATCGCTATAACTACTTGTTGAGGTTCATGAGTCACAAGAACTGCTCGAATGTGAATGTACTTGCTAACGTCGACAGGAGCAGCACTACATCAAGCAAGGGTAAAAACAATGCCTGAAAACCTGGTTTCATTCCGAATTCTTCATTATTGGTGTGAGCGTGGGGGGGGGCAGCTTTATTGTATTTAGTGGTCAAGAGCCCTCGGGACACAGAATAGCTGACTGCAAGCCATGCACATGCGGCCCGCGTGTGTGAGAGCCCTGATTGCACTGATCTAAGCATTGCTTCATCTTTTAGTGTTGCTTGTTTAGCGTTATCTCCAAATCTGGTATTTAGTTCTGCTCCAAAATCTCTGGTCCAAAGAAGTCGCGTTTGATCAAATCATTGCCACTCGCATCGCCACACCACTCGCAGGCGCCAAATTGTCCATATCTTCCATTTGATTTAGTAATAACTCTGGATATAAACGTGATATCGAAGATGTCATCACTTAATTACGTAGTCTGTATATTCATGCCTAATAGCTATGAGTCCGCGGCCCATACCTGGTTCCCTTGCTAGAGCCCGCGAAGTAGCGTTTGGTCAAATCATTCATTTTCAAGCGACCAAAGAACAAACAGGAGACAAGATCACACACAAGTCGCTCTGTTGTTGTTTCGTGTTTGTTCTTTGGTCGCTTGTGGATTTACACCAACCTGCCCTATTTATATACTTCAGACATTTTGGTAAATCGTCGCCCAAGTGGCACTCACTGTCGCCAATTTGTCAGTTTCCTTTATTTTAGCGTGTAATAACTCTTGATACCAATTTGATGCTGACGGTATCATCATAAAATTACGTAGTCTGTGTATCGTCTGCGGACCGTAGCTGCTGTCTTTGCTGCACTCTTAGAACTCGCATTTAGTCAATTTGTCGTCCAGAAGGCTATCACAGGCGCCAACCTGCCAATTTCATCCGGCAATCTTCCGATATCTGGAAAGTCTCATGCTCGTTCCCACAGTTATACATCATGTCTTGTTCTATATCTTACGTGAATGCTCCCGGGCGTGTTATCGGTGTTGTTATCAGGTCGGGGCGCGAAAAGGGAATTGTTCGCCTCAGATATGTCCTCCTCTCCCTGCCCAGATCTGTTCCTCCTCACGTACTCACCCACCACCCTGTAAACTTAGCTTCCTTGCGTAGTCCTCTGCTATCAGGTCAAGCCGGGTTTCAGAGGGAGTGTCCCTGAATGCTGCTCTTGATGCTCAAGAGGTCGGTGTAGGTGCTCGGATTGCAAAAAGTAATTTCTATAGTGAATTACCACGGCGTGTCCCATCTCGCTCCACGCGATGTCTTGTCTTGCCCCGAGGGTTGGGGCAAGATGAGACAATCTGCATTTTTGAATTTGTTGTTTTGTGCTTATTTTAGACCCGGCTACGTCCGTTCTGATTTACAGATCAGAAGCTCTAGACCTCTGAGAGTGCGCCTATGGCTGGTTTTTTGAAAAACGCAAAAAATAATTCCATTCTATATTCTATATCCAATTGCAAATTTCTGTCTCACCCCACCTTCCCCTATTGCTCTAATAAAATGACCACTCACTTAGGCGATGCCGTAGCACAAACGTTTCTGGTGACTATAGGCAGGGCACAGGGTAAGACAGCGGGATAGGTATAGAATTAGGAATTCCCGGAGTTTTCATTTGGAAAAATTGGAAAATAACGGGGAGTGTTTGCCGGAGTTTCCAATCTGCAGAGAATTTGGAGTTCTTCGGAGGTTCCCTGAAAGGTACCCTGGTTGTTGGTAGAACACGATAAGATAATCGGCGAAACCGCACAGAGTTCGGGCAGAATTCACAATATCGAAATATTTAGAAAATTATTTAGTTAAATAAATAAATATTTACTATTTAAATAATATTTAATAGTGTTTGAAGTAACTAAATTATTATATATTATACAATATAATATATAATTGTACTCCTATAAATATATATTATAGATAATTAATAAATAACCACAATTAAATAAATTGGTTTAAAATAGTTAATTAATGCTTAATAATAGTGAAATAAATGATTTATCCAATCTAGTGCTTATCCTGTTTTCTGTACTAATGCGTCTCTGACACATAATTTGACAAGAAGCCTGGAGCAAGTAAGACACGTGAAATTCAACGTCAGCAGGAAGAAAACAACAACAACAACAACAGAAACGACATATTGATAAATCAATGCAAGACATTCGAACAGGCGATTCAGAGCGCCTTACTTTAAAAACTTTATACAGTTTGCAATGCCTCTGTTGTTACAAAGCTCGATTTGTCTTTTTCCCACAAGCTGTAACGGGGAAGTGACAAGAGTTGACCACTCAAAGTGAAAAGAAAACATCTGTGAAGTACTACAGTAGGTGCCGCACTTTAAACGAAAGCCTCATCCAGAGTTATCCACACACACGCGTACACAGATTAGAGCACAGCGACTCCAACCTTGTCCTCTCTTGTGTTGCATCAGTCTCTTTTTGGGTGCTATGCCTGCGTGCGTTCTTATCAAGACAGCAGCACGCTGCTTTCAGGTGGCGGCATTACGGCATTTCCTATGCCTATGGTGTCACGAGGGTAATAGAGTCAACACCCTGAACATATGTACCGTAGTGACGCAAACGGGAGCGTCGCTGTCGCGAGGCACGTGGTCTGATAAAAGTTATAAACACCGTTTAAATGCGATTTCTGCGTCACCTAAAATGTGAGCCTAAGAGGCCTTGAAATTATCGACAAAGCAGCTCCTAAGCAGGGGGGGGGGGGGGGATATGTTTAATGGTAACAAAGAGGAACGAGGGTCGAGGGTCCTAAGCAGGGGTCGAAACCGGAACTCAACCGTAACCGAAAACCGCAAAAAGATAACGTTATTTTTCAACGACCCGAACCCGAACCGTAAACATTTTTCTCTCCCCTTGAACGAACCAGAACTGAACCGAAAAAATATGATACGGTGACCGGTTCGCCAGACGGTAAAACCGCCTACACCTTCCAACTTGACTGCCGCGCACCAGCTCCCGGCATCACTCGGAATCTTTCTTAATATCATGGAGCAGACAAATTGAGTTGAGTTGAGTTGATAAGAAAAGAAAAAGAAAAAAAAAGGAGAAATAGGCACTCATTACGAGAGCCGGCTACTCCAAATGAACCAAGAAGTGTTGACTCCATGCACTTCCTACAGCCTCACCTCCAAAATGTTCACGACATCCCTGTACATTTTTGTGACTCGGTGTAAAGAAAGAAAAAAAGGAGATGTGCTAAACGACAGCTACACTTTGCATAGTGGTGATGGTGGTAGTGGTGGTGAAGAAAGGGCTCGCCGTCTTGGGCCTAACTTGGCATTGTTGTCCGGCGACGTGAATTTTAATAGGTCACTGTGACATCCACAAGCAATGCAGACCTCTAGCGACCACGGGAAAGAGGTTGGCGTGTCGTCCAGAGCATGGAGCAAGGAAACACAGGAGCGGCCTCTCGCCCTCTTTTCAACAGGGAGCAGTGTTCCGGCCTGCGCATGGGACACTGGGATACTCCTATCTACCACGTGACCGCTTTTTTCTCTCTTTTTCTTTAGAAACTGGCGATAGCCTTTTTTAATGGAGTTCAATGGTATGCTGTACCCCATTTCCCAGCACTTTTCGGTACACTCAAGGGTGGTCTGCTGTGAACTGCATGGTTCTTTGTACCTATGAAGTGTAGAGGCGAGGGTGTAAGAGGAAGGAAGGAGGAGCAAGACACCGCCGGAACCTGATATTACCTCTCACATATGGTACACTGATTAGCACAGCACACGTAAACCGGTTCGAACCGATTAATATCGAAAGGGTTATCGATTAATGTCGAAAGGGTTAAGAACCTCCAGGTTCAACTTCCCACAGGTTCAAAATCCCAAATCGGCAACAGTCTAACGCTGGCACCGCCTACAATGCTATGGGGGACTGTATTCAACAAACTTGAACTGGATCTTGCTGGCTTGGTCTCACTACAGCACAATAGAGAGTGTTTGAGTTAAATCCCCTGGCCAAATAATCCGCGAACGGGTGCACCAGTCCGAGAACTTCCTTTGTTAGAAGTATCTGTCCGATTCCACCTATACAAGCTGAGCACTGTGTGAATGAGTGGGATGGCGCTCATTATTTAAATAAAAATTCATATGCGTTTGGTGAAAAACATAACTTCTAAAGCACGGCACCGTCGGTATTAAAATGGGTACTACTCCTTTTGGGACCTTCAGTGGACACCTTTTAGAGAAAAACCTGCCACCGAAGCAGGTTATTTGTTCCAGTAATTATTTGGTTTCAGTTTAGATATCTTTGTCGCGGCTGGTCGCGGGGAAGCGCAATTGACGCTCTTCCATTCCCTGATCCGCCAATGCATTACGTATTTACAACAATACTTGCACCAATGAATTACGTCCTTTTTCGCTTCGCCGCCACCAGCCCAAAATATGTGACCAAAATATGTAAACCGAAACCATGAATTAATTACTGCAACAAACGACCCATTTCGGTGGCAGATATTTCTCTAAAAGGTGTCCACTGAAGGTCCCAAAAGGGGTAGTACCCATTTTAATGCCGACGGCGCCATGCTTTAGAAGTTATGTTTTTCACTAAACTTTAGCTAACTAAACTTTTATTTTATAAAAACTAAATTTTTATTTAAATAATGAGCGCTTCCCACTCATTCACACGGTGCGCAGCTTCTAGGTGATATCGGACAGATACTTGCAAAAAAGAAATTTCTTCGATTGGTGCACCCGTTCGCGAATTATTTTGCCCGGGGATTTAAGTGAAACACCCTGTATATAGGTATCTCGTCACCATGAACTAGCCAACGTCACTTCGCTTTGTGTTGCTCCGGCGCGTCCACTCTGCTAAGCCTAAACGTCACTAAAATGTGCATTCGCTAAAACGACTTGGATGAACATCGAAAACACGCGAAGCTGGCAAGTTCCTCATATATCGTACTTTGAAACACCGTCATTCTCAGACCTCGCAGATATCCGCTTTGATTTTGCAGTTTGTGATTTGGTATTGTGTATTTTGAAATCTGGGATTTTGAACGCTGGGATATCGTGACATACCCAGATACGCATATAAAACACTTTTTTTTTTAATCTCGTCCTAGCGCCGCGACGCAACAGTGGCTCTGAGCGGCGTACAGACATGGACAGATAGAGAGAGTGAGTACAGGGGGTTAGTATGTGTCCTTGGCCGGATTCAGGGAGAACTGAGCAGACATTCGTCTGGAAAGTCTTCCGGAAAACCCAGGGAAAACCTCAGACAGCACAGTCGGAGCGGGGATTCGAACACGCGCCACTTTTCAGTCTCGGCGTATGAAAGAAACTCTAGCTCCGTTTAGAAAAATGGGAGGTTTCTTCCTTTAGAATTCTGACATCTGGAACCGCATATTTCGTTTTTTTAATAAAACGCCTAGTTGCTTTCTTTTTTGTTGTTGTTGTTGTTGTTGCTTTGACTATCCATGCAATATCCTTACAATACCTCCTCCGCGAGGTATCCTCAGGAAGCTCTAGAATTTTCGGGACGGCGCGATTATATAAGCATATCATGTTAAAGAAGTACAGTCGTCGGCTTCTTCAGTAACGTGTGCAACGGAGAGGCTACATCGCAGAGATTAGGTCCTTGCCAAACATTTTCGAAGTAGAATGAGGCATTCAAGGATTTTCAGCACTTACATTCAATTTGATGGTTACGGCATTTGTTTTTTCGTCAGGTTTGACGGCCGCGAGAAACGTAAACAGAGACCCTCTGTTTACAAACATGCGACGTAACGAGAAGCCCGGTTCGAGGTTATATTTTGGTATGGTTGGCAAGAAGCGGGAAAAACGCGTCGGCTGATAGGCCGTAAAGGCTGATAAGAGTGATAGGTGCCAACCAGTATGCTTTGCGCGGCGGTGAAACGTAATCGATGACGTTGCTTGCTATGATCGGTGCAGGTCGCCTATATATTCTCGGACAGAATGTTCACCTAGCAGCATAATTCACCTGCAAAAAGGCACTTCTCTCGGAACTTTTTAATATAAAAATTGCAACGCTTAAAAAGAAAACTTGTATAACACTTTGGATACACGTACGCGAACTCGTGCGTAGTGGTCGTGTACTCGCAGCACACGACCGCACATAGTCGTAAGCCATGCCACTTCTAACGTTCTTCTTCACTTGTAAAATTTTGTAATGCAGGTTCACATGGATGCAAATAGTGTAAATCGGTTGCATTCCACAGTCTCCCTTCCGGTTGCCTTTCCCTTCTCTTTTTTGTTACTTTGCATTAAACATATCCCCCCCCCCACACACACACATACTCAATTTTTCGCGAATCGGGCACAAGGCACGTATTCCCTACCACTAAACTTGACGGAACCTACGTAGATGCTAAACTTCGTGGCTTCATTTACGTACTTTGTAATATGCCTTAGAGTGACGTTCCAACAATTTATTTCAAGCGGCATTGCACGCGGATCTGTGGCAAAGCAGTTCAGATGCTTGCTAGGCGTTTTCAGACATATGTCGGCACAGTTCCCTTAGAAGTCGGTCCAGGACGCACATTGCCATGGGCGTCAGTCCTGACGTTGCCCACCTCTGTGAGGCTGACAACGACGACTCCTGTCACAAGCACCATCAGCACCACCAGATGCTTACTAGCAGTCAACTGTGGAAATAAAGTTTGCAATAATACCATTGTTTTCGAAATGTTCAATTTTTCTCCTAGAAGAAACTCGAATAGGTGTCCGTGCTTCGAAATGTCCAAGAGCTGTAGTCATGTCCCGAGAAGTGAAGGGTGTGTCCTATTTTTACTGGGCACAACAAGTCGATGTGCGAGCGAGGTCTACAGAAACCATGTGAAAGTATTTGAAGTCTTCAAGCCTCGGCTAAACAATGCCGAGGCATCCGGATAGTCGAGACATGAGTGTATTCAATGTTCAATTCAGTGAACTCAGTGAGTGTCAATGAGAGTTCTATGTTTTAAACACGACGGTACGGAACTCTAATGAGCTCCTCAGTTGATTTGCTCCTGCACCGTACCTATAATGGTAACAACATACACATGGCGATGGTGATATGTATGACAGGTAATTCGCCGCCACTATGTTTTACAAATATGGTTACTCACTTATAGGAAACCATGTTGTCACTTGGGTAGGTGTCAAAGGAAGCGGATGACCTCAGCCTCTCTACAAACAACAAAAGAGAACACAATAAATTAACTTCTCAGTAGGTGGCTTCTCATCCTTTAACTATAGAAGTCTACGAATCTTCGAAGTTTCCAATGCGATTGGCAAGTGATGTTTTTGCGCACCTCACCACACTTACAAGTGACTCAAAGACAAACTGCGAAAATCGTTTGGCGATGGAACTTGGTGCCATTAGAGGGCGTTAGGGGACCGTTGATATCGTGGCTTCCAAAGTACCGTATCTACAGCACCTAATGGACGAATAAGATTGTGAGATGGACAGCTGCCATTAGCTCCGGCATGTACGATTATTTCACGGTAACGTTACCAACGTTCTACTAACACTCTCTATTAACCCCGAAATGACGCAATTAAAGATGCTGTATGGGCCATATCCGAGAAAACGGCTGGACGGCCCCCTTCAAGCCCGAGTTCCGCAAGTCCACGTAATTCGACACACACTTCCAAACAGATCCGCGTTCATCCGCGTTGAGGACGACACAGAAAGCCTGCTTTCCCTTGTATAGCTAGACTAGTGTGACTTGTGAAAGGAAATGTGGTCCCAAGCAGCCCGACGATATTGCACAATAGGAACAATCCGGGGTAGTTGGTACAGGTTTACGATCACGAATAGCAGCACGAAGACAAGGACAGGGTAGAAGTAGACAGGACAACTGCAGACCCTCAACGCCAATATTGGTCCAATTGGCCCAATTTGGACCAATATGGGCTGCCCATATTGGCAAGCCCATTTTGACCATATTGCGCCAATATTTTCGTGATAACGCCAATGGGGAGTCCGTGTAATAATAAAGCATTATCCGGTTTAGTATCCACCACAGATATTACTTCTCTCTTCTTTTTGCTTTTTCATTTCCGCGGATCTTCTTATTCGTCCACATTGCATAGCATTACAAAAACAGCACCGCATCGTCGCAAAAACGAAGACCAGGTGCTATGCCCGTCTTCGTGTTGCCAACTGTAGGTTGGGACAAACGAAAGCTTGCCCACATCACAATTCAAAAATAGTACTGCTCTCGCCCTAAAAACGAAAAGCACACTCTAAAGACCGCTTCAGAAGACTTCACCGCATAGCACGCTGTGCGCCAACCAATGCCAAGAATGATAGGATTATCGCTTCTGATTCGAAGACAGAGGTGGGCGTACGCCTTTTTGTGGCAATTTGGATACATGAAAATTGCCACAAAAAGGCGTACGTCCCCCTCTCTCTTCGAATCAGAAGCGATAATCCTATCAATCTTGGCATTGGTTGGCGCACAGCGTGCTATGCGGTGAAGTTCTGTTTTTAGAGTGCAGGATCAACCCGTGCTAGGCAGGTAGTCCCACGGAACTGCCAATGCCAGACATCCCTCAGGAACCTTCATTGAGATCGCTATAGTATATGTGCAAAAAAATTCCAACCCGCTCCGAGAGTACAAAGGAGCGAAACACTTTCGTGACGGTGACGGACATACGCCTCAGCAGCTGACACTGCCTGCAGTAAATTGAACGCATCTAGCTTTACAGAAGAGCCATCCCTTCCTATCGAGCATTGTGTTTTTTACTTGACCTGCCGGAATTCCGTTATCATTATAGGAACCAGCGACATTTTACCCCGTATGAAACTTTCGATTCGACTGCCTCGCATGCGCATTAGTTGTAGGACGCGTGATTTCGCTCAAACGACCACGTTCGCTCTGAGTCGGTTCGACGGATTCGCATTGGCATCGCGAAGCAAGATCGCGGCTGCTTCCAGAAAGTGAAAAGTTGAGTTGTTGAGTTCTAGTGAATGTTACTCGTACAATGGGATTGCCACGTATGTTGACTGTTTCGCACAATGTGTATCATCTGCGGGAAGTTGTTAGATGTAACGCGTATTGGGCATTTCACACGCTTCAACTTCCAATCTTGCCGTGCTGCTTGCGCATTTGTGCAACACGGGTACGTACCATTTTCTGCGTTTTCTGTCACACGTGCGGTGTACAAGGGCAATATGGGGCCGATATTGCCAGGACTTTCCCAATATTGGCTCAAACTGGGGAATATGCGGCCCATATTGCCCAGTTTCAGCCAATATGGGGGAAGTCTTGCGAAACGGGTCCCATATTGGATCCGTATCGCAAATGGCCAGGCAATATGGGCCCAATATTGTGTACTGATTGGGGTCAAGCGTTACGTATTGGCCCATCCTCCGGCCTTCAGTTGAAGTTCTATAGGCATTCGACGATGAACCATGGAACTAGTGATGTCGCGAACCTTTCGAAGTTTGAGTTCACAAAATTCGAACTTTTCTTTCGGAGAAGTTCGACTTCGACTGCGCATGCGCGCAGATCTCGTTACCAGCGGAAGCATATGTTTTACGACTCGAAAAGCCGCAAAGTACTTGTGTTTTGACGCATGGCGATAAATTATCACGTTCTATATTTTTCTGTGTGCTATAGCATACTGAGTCAAAGCATACTGTGTCAGCATACCAAGCTGTGTCAGACTGTCAGTATAGCATACTTATTACGCTAGAAAGGTGGATTGAGAACCTGAAAAGGAATAAATCTGATGCGAGTCACCTGGCGCGGCTGAGACACGCCTCGGGACAAGCAACCGTGTTTTCCTGATCGTTTATCTTCATAACATGTGATTTCAAAGTATTCCGAAGCAGACGCAGGCAGACGACATAAGGAGTAGGTTGGATAGATACGGATGCATGATTATTGCAATCTTCATTCGCACTTCCTGTGGTAGGGGTTACAAGACCTGTTGTTTTCAGTAAACTTTCCGTAGGTGCTAGTGAACAGCGACTGTGTGGCGTCGTTCTTTCTCAATGGTGTGTCATGTTTCACAAACAGCGTTTTATTAGAAAGGTCAAGTCTGCGATCCTTTCCGAACCTAGGAGAATCCAATGGCGGATCCAAGAGGGGGGGGGGATGGACGGTCGCCCCGCAAAACGTCATTGTATATATTGGATTTCCCTGTCTCCCCTCCACCACTATGCACTCTGACATAGGAATCGCCTCTCCCAAACCGAGGATCCGCCCATCGGTGAATCTAGCTTGAGATTCGAAAGTTCTTCTAACCTCGCGAATTAGCGGGTTTCGACTGCGAACTTAGGGTTCGCGAGAAGTTCGCTACGTCACTTCGTGGAACACTCATGCGTGATAGCTGTGAAGTCGCCCGCGAGTAGAAGCTGTCTATCAGCGTATTTCAGACACAGTAGAGCTTCATATTAGGACACACATCGTACTCTTCTTGAGTCTAAAATTTCATATTCCTGTCGCACTCTGACCTAGAAGTTCATGTCGTGCAGACCGCCTACTCAGCCAGCGGGGAATATAGACCTGTCCTGTTTGTAAACGAATGACGTCATAGTGTTCGACAGCGCCACCAATTTGGTAGAATTGAACTACGCTGGAAGCTACGGGCGAACAAGGTCGCGCCATAAAGCCTTGAGGGGATTACGATGGTCCCTGAAAAGGACGCGACCTTAGGTCATACTTTTCTTTCAGTGGGAGGCAGCGAAGAAGTGCCCATTCGTGGAACCCACTCCTCCCTTTCCGATTTGTTTCGCTTTCAGTCTGTCTACCAACGTCATGACAACGTTTCTCGGGTAGAGGTCTATTGCCCGCACATGGAGAATAGAGCATGCGAGAAAGTAGCGAACGGGGGGATGGGGGAGGGGGAATCCAATTCATACGTTTTGTTAACGCAAATGCTTTACGTGTTTGCGTTAAAAGCGTAGAAGGGTGCTCATGCTACGTTGTCTCGGACGAGTGCTTTCGCAACAGAACCAGTATACAAGGAACAGCTTGCAGCATGCGAACGCATTACGATTTGAGCCAGAGGCCTCCCTCTGCCTCCAGAAGCCTCATCCAATCACAGGCGTTCTTTTTTCTTTTTCCTTTTATTTTCTCGTGCGTGGGCGGAGTTGGCTTGTAGGACTTGACTTGTCCCGAAGTACAGTGAGCAAAGCACAAACACAACTGTTCATAGTGATGACTACGGGTTGGATTTTTCATCGCAACATGCTATACTCCTCTCCTCCCGGTAGTAATTTGGTAAAAAGTATAATGATGACTCTCACGTTGATGAAGGTGTCTGACATTGTGCAATCAACCAAGCAGCGTCATATGTAGAGGCTAGATTCATAATTAGGACAAACACAATATTTGTGTCTCCACCAACGTCCACACAACGATCTTCGAGGATCAGCAGAAAAGTCAGCAAGTGCAGGTGTCGGAATTGAAACCACATGACCAACCACCACCATGAAGCCACATGAAACCACGCATGTCCGGCAATCAGAAAAATTATGGATTCGACTCCTGACACCGAAACCCGCTGTCACTCCGTCAAACGACGAAACAAGCAGCGGGAAGTAAGCAGCGCTTTGACTGGTCCCTTCTACTGAGGTGAGGTGGTGTGAGGTGAGGTGTACCTGATGTAAAGACTGCAACTGTATGTAACTGTAGTACTCAGGATGGATCATATGAACTGCAAAGCAAAACGTGTTCCAAATGTTCCATGTGACAATTGCAGGAACCTTGTCGTCACCAGGTCACCAGTAAGGCCGCATCCGCACATGCGGTAAAAGCGCGCGGTAACGCGTATGCGGAGCGAAAAATTCTTGGGGCGGTGCGGGAGAAGCCGCCTCCGCGCTCCGCTTTTCCTCGACCGCGCGAGGTACGCATTTTTAGCGCCATGCCGCGCATCTTCGTCCAGTGAGGTGGTTAACAGGGATTGCGTCACAATCAAATTTTCTTCCGGCACTTCACGCAGTCGGCAGCACGTTGACAGCGTCGTCAGCGTGGATATCTCGAGAGCCGCGGTAACCGCACAGACGGTAGCGGTTGCTGGGCGGCAAGCACTCCCTCTTGCCCCTCAGCGGAAGGCCGCAGGCGGTTTCCGTACTTGTGTACCGCGTGTGGGTACGGGCCCTAAACGCGATATTTCCCTGCAGACGATAAATGAACGCAGCGTCATGACGTATGAGGAATATTACGTATATTGCACACGTGACAAGCGTATGCATGCCAAATGATTGCCAATTGCCCACTGACGCTAGGCCAGCCAATGCCTGTATTAACCTTCACCTTTCTCAGTCCACATTGCTTCTGATTGTTGTCGTGCTGTTACGTATTTGCGTTCGACAAAACAGAAACGAAGAGAAAAGAGAAGAAAAACACTGTCTGCTACTTCACAAACACCCTCACCTGAGAAGGTGTGCCATCAAACAGACCACAAAACAACGGAACTATTCATTTTTTATTTATTAGAGGTATTGACAAGAAAGTGTCAGCATCAGACTCGTAACGAAACGCCACCGTAGTGAAGAATCGTCCACAAGGCACCGAGCAACACTCGATATGATTTTTCGGCTCTCGCTCTCCTTAGGAGTTGTCCTGGAGCAACGACGTGCCACAGGAGAGCGAAATTGCAAGTACAGACGGTAACATCCCAATGGTCGTGCTGGCGGTAGTGGTGTTATTTACCTAGTTTGTGCAGTTGCGAATTTGGGAACATATTCCGCGTGTGTAGGGAAAGGTTGGTCTTGTGTTCCGGACCGACTTTACAGGGAGCTGTTCCGACATTTGCCTCAGAGGGAATCTGGAAAACCCAGGGAGAACACTCACACTATGGAATACGCTATGAAAGTAGGCCAGTCATTCGCGCAGTCCTTCAGCTTTCCCCTTTCTCCTCGTGCACGTAGAACGATCTCATTGGATCACTCTCAGATAAGGTACCACAACAACTGCATGTGAGGTCCACGTTGCGTCATCTTTTCCACCATAGTGTTGTGGCCCGTCTGCAAATACCCCCTTAATGCTGTTTTCTGAATGGACAGACGCTTTGTCACGTGTTTTCTCCAACCTTTTTTTGTTCTCATGTGCGAAGAAGAACTGTCGTAGCGTATTCGAACTCGGGTAGCTCATAAAGTAGCCGAAAAAAAAAGACAGGGAAAACCTCACACAGCATAGTCAGGATTTGACACGTCACCGGCTCAGTCTGGAAGCCGATCATCTTAACCACTACTGCACTCGACCTGGTTTTGAAGATGCTGCTGCTGTTTATACTGCTGTTTATTCTAAAGACTGCGGTGACGGGCTGTGATTTCCAAGAGGTTGGACAACCATCCTGCAGGGCAAATCTTCCACGAAGTGACTACAAACTGTTCTCCAAGCTGCGAAAACATTTCCTCGAAGAACTATCGCGTATGTTAATTGGGTGAATGCCACATGATTAAGACATTTTATATATACACGTTCGTTTACCTTGGAGTGCTACATAGCTCTGTAAACTGAACGACGCGGAAAGAGTGTTGAAGTGAAGAGTGAATAAAGAGTTTTAGCAAACCGTTGATAACGTGGCTTGCGTCGAAGTGTATGAACGGATATCAGTGGAAGAGTGGATATCCAATCAGTGGATAAAATTCTGAGTCACACGCGATTGCGATGAGCTCCAACTGGCACGATAACCAACCAGCGGTTTGCTAAAGCTTCACATTAGCCAGTTTTAGTGAATCATTTTCAGTGAAACTGGTGGTGGTGGTGGTGGTGGTGGTGAAAGGGCTCGCCGTTCTCGGCCTGAAACTGTTCAAGAACGGTTTCGTGGAGGGCCAATTAGAAAAGGGACTGACTCAGAATGGAACCCTCTGATTGGGCACGGGGCAAAACCGTCTTCGAACCATTTGAGTGAAAACGATTCGCTAAAACTCGCTAATTTCTTCAAAGGTAACACGGACGATTACTGCTTACACGTGGATTTAATTTCATTTCATTTGAGGGTCAAAATCAGACTTGTACGTATTTGGAGTATTGCATTTTAAAATACAATTTGCAGTATTTCGGTACTCTAGTCAATACTTTTTGTTTTTTGTATTTGTACTCTATTTAAAATACATTTTACGGTAGTTTCTACTCAATACTCTAATTACATATTTTGGATCTGCTTCTCAAACTATGCTGTGTCTCGTCTTTCCATTATCTTGCTTGTTCAGTGAACATTCCTTGAGTCCCTCGGACTTGCCCGGACATTGGCCCTTCTTGAAAGTCTCCATTTAGAGATCTTGCCCCTTGTGTATACTAATCCTCGGCGAGTGAGGGTTCTATAATGTGTGCCCTGACCCGGTGACGCAGAACTCTGACCTCGCCGAGCAGGGACCTGCTAGAAGTTTGCTTTGTTCTGGGTTATCTCTTGCTTTGTTATGTAGTATCTCTTTGTCGTCTTTTTGACAATTGTGTTCAGATGGGAAAGATGTCAGGCGACCATTTTGAAATTGAATTGCTACTGCGGGCAAATAAAGTGTACGCTTAAAACGCAAGACTGCCTTATTTGCGACAGGTACTCTAGTAGCTTAATTGTATTTCAAATACTTTTTGAAGTATTTAGTACTCTATCTTAATTACTTTAATTCCCATGTATTTATAATCTATCTTAATTACATTCTAGCGTTAGTATTTATTATAATATCTTAAATACATTTTTTAGTATCTTGTACATGTCTTGTCAAAATGAATGGGTTGCCCAACAGACCCCGCAACTAATCAAAAAACTTCACCACTTTCATACGTTTGCATTATAGTGCTGGTTACTGAAGAATCACGGCGTCTTCTGTCTGTCCGCACGACCGGTGCGCATGCGCGGTGAGCGGAGATAAACGGAGATGGCGCGTGAGTGTGCCACGAGCATGAAGGAAGGAAACACAGGAGCGGCCCTTCCAACTTTTTGCCATCGGGCGTGCCAGCTTCGCAATGCATTCTGGGATGCTCCTGTCTGCCATGTGACCGCTCACGTGACCCCAAGAGCATGCGCAGGCCAGCTGTCACAGCAGACGACGGGAGTCGTGATTGTCTTGCAGTTCAGATAACTGCATTGTGACGAACGCCGCACGTCCAGCTTTATTTGTGTGTGTTCGGAGGTTTACTCTTGGTTTACCCTTCTACTACAAGACCGGTCAGGGTCTGCAGGACAACCACGTAGGACTAGAAACATCATTCGTGGCAGCGATGTTTGCGTGGCAACGTGGCCACGTTTTGTCTGTTTGTTGCTGAAGTGCTAAAGCGTGCCAGTAATCAAATTTGTATAACGATGGAGCAAATCAATTGAAGCTGCGGCAATTCAAGCTGCGGCTGTAGCACAGCGGCAGCTTGCAAAGGAACGATTCAAGATGATCTCTCACAGGCAGGGGTACGAAACAACCGGTCTGGTACGTGTTTACGAATGAAACGTATTCCCGTGGCAGAGCTGTTTTCTGTTGAACCACAGCCGCAACCGCGGTAAGAACACGTTAACACTACGTTGTTTTTGCAGTGGTGCTCACATTCTAAGAGTAAATGACTTTGGAAAAACACGAAAAGCAGCGCGAGCAACAAAGCGTTGCCAAACCGAAACTTCAGAGAGGATCACGTGGTGGACAGGAAGTAATGGCGGTTTTGACAGGAGCGACCGCCAGAGGGGCCCACGGAAATCTGCTCGAAACGGCCGCTCCTGTGTTTCCTTCCTCCGTGGCCACGAGCGACGCGGCCACGGCGCGGGCACTCCGCAAAGCAGCGCTGTGGTGTCCGACAGTTTCAGACATGTCTGCGTGGCGCGCCATGGGCTATGAAAGCCAGGGGGGTCGGACTCGCTCAAAAAAGCGTGACCACACGGGAGATGCCATCCGTTGGTCATGGAAGGTGTTGCCTTCCGTTGGCTGCTTCATTCCGCTAAACTTGACGTGCTTGTTTTCCTAAATACATCACTTGCTACCTAAATTCGGCGTGCTATGTACGCATCTTATGTGTATTCGTTAAACAAATAAGCAGTGAATATTTTCCCACTACATCACTTGCTTGTGTGCTGCCGTTCGTTCGTCACTTTATTATCACAGAGCTCGACAGACCAGAGCATGGAATGGCAGGTGGTTTCGTTTTTGCCATTTCCGGTTCCCCATGGTTCGCAGAGCAGCATGAAAATGGCGGTGTACTGTGTGTATTCATCTTTGGAATTCTGTTGCCTTCGGAAATACATGCCTACATTTGCTACGATGGGTAATGATTTATTGATCTCGCTCGCAAACCATACAAAGGCCACTTCAACACGTCATAGGCGATAAACATCTTCGTCCGTGTCGGTGGAAAGCAAAGAGTTGGCGGTGTCGCAGATAATCTCATAGATAAGATATAATTCACGTTTGATATGGCAACGTTTACCTTGTGATTCCGATAGCACTACTCAATTCTGTATGTATCCCGAAGATTCGTGCGTACTCAACGCAATTAACGGCTGGCCTCGCTTCCTACGGTGGACGCCGTTGCCTCCATCGGCTCGGTCCACCGTTTGTCATCCCACGTGACTGCGCAGGGTTGGCAACAAACGGAGCAGCTTCGCTGTAGTTAGGGGGCTGAAATTCGTCCACTAACACTGTCCATGACCAACGGATGGCTGCGCACGGGCGGTCACGCTGGGATAGGAGAATCCCATTGACGGCGCGCCAAGTACGTTCTCTAGAGTCTTCCTATATTAATTCTATGATGAAAGCTGCGCGAAGAAGCAGCGGCGAAAGAAGGCTGTGAGACGGGGCGGCCAAGGTGAATCGGAGTAAGCACAAAAGGCTCGCTTCTTTGCGAATGCTACCTTACGTTAGCGTTGTGCAGGGTCGTGTCGTGTGGTTATATAGCGTTTGTAAAGGGTGGTTGAAGTATTGTGTAGCGTTGTGAAGGGGAGTTCCCAAATGGTTTTCAAGTTTGTATGCTAACATTTCCGTCGAATTGACCGATGGGTGGACAATGTTTTTTGTTTGTTTTTTGTCTAACACGCAAGAGACACTCTTCCGAAGCCCTGAAGCGAATGGGAAATCAGGATGAAGGTTGCGTTGCAGAGGAACACTCAACGACGCGACGTGAGGACATCACGAACTGGTGCACGGTCCGTAATGAGGCACGCTGTTTGACGAAGCGCCTTGACATATGCGGAGTGCACCTGCATGCCATATGGTTACACGTATGTGTAACATATAACTGCGGACGAAGATAAAAGACAGCTAGTTGGGAAGCGTCAACGTACACCTGCCTTTCATCACTTTATTTTTATTTTTTCGTTTATTTATTTTTCGCATGTCCCCGCAAAGATGCGAGCGTAAGTTCCTGCGAACATGTCCGCTCATATCGCGTGTAACACGTTCTATATATTGCACCTGACATGTGCACTGTTTCCGGTCTATAGTATGTTTGTAAATTTAGTACGATGCAGGAAGTCCTTTCCAAAGAACGTGAGCAACAACAATTAAACAATGTCTCAATTAATACAGATTTGCTCAGAACTGTGTTCGCACACGCTTCCAGGATTACGCACAGACATTTTCTGATAGCTCCAAAAGGATTTGAATTTCTTCCGAACTGGAGCAGTGACGTTAGTCGGCAGCATTTACCCATTGGTGGAGCGTGCATAAATGTGCGCTACAAACTCCCTTATGCATGTAACTAAGCACTAGAAATCCTCGAAGTATGCAGTAAAAACATCTAACATATGCAACGTTTCTCATTGCTTTGGTACGAAAGCAATGCATAGAACCGATATTTGACGACAAAGCTTAAGTATTTTATTAAGGATGACAGGTAAAGTAAGGCCGCCTTACGCTCAGGAGCACACAACACAGAAGACCTGCGTCACGGATATAAGTAACACGTCTTAAGGCTTTGCTTTCGGCAGTGCATCGTAGTGCAGATTACAATGCGAACGCCGCCTATCTTCGTAGCGGGTAGTGAAAAAGGCGAAGGCAAAGTATAGCCCGTCGACCACGGTAAGCGCATTTAGATGCAAGGCGAAGGTGCGAGCCTTGATCGCCGAGGTAAGAAAATTTATGGGTAGTATTTCACGCAGTGTTGTTCCTGAACACCACATCCCGCTCAAGATTGATAATATTCTATTCCGACTGCAATTTCCGCGAAAGAGAATTAAAGCTCATCCCGAAAAAGCAAAAACCTTCAAAGAAAAAAAGCAAGCTCACACGCCTTGTCGCAAATACGGTAAAATATGCAATAAGCGCGCATTTTCATGCAAGATATGCCGCAACGTGCGGAACATGTATTTGTGGGAACAGGGAAATTTAATATGACATGGTATGCACCCTACATTTAGCATATGCGCCATAGAATCGTTCTTGTCGGTCCCAAACAAAAAGACCAAAGGTGTTTTTAGATAGTCCAGATACGAAACTATATCAAAAAAAAACATGCGCGTGCATGAAAATCCGCGCTTTACTCATTAGTATTGCTATCCCAACGAGGCAAAACGAACAGAAATGCGCGGATGCGACCTTGTTGAAATGTCTGCTGACCTAAGATCAGCCTCCTGAGCGATACGAGCAAAGTGAAAAAAGAAAGAAGGAAGAAAAAACGTCGGAGTATCAGATCATAGCCTGCGATTTCACCCAAAACAAAATATTTCTCACGCGAACACAAGAACACGTCATGTGCAGCCTCTGAACGGATGCTTCGTCTCGGTGTAGCCTTCATCCGGGTGAAGCAGCACCCCGATGCAGCTAGCAGCATCACGATGTCGGCGCAACATACACTTTGCAGCACCGCCCAGAGTTGGGCAAATGTCGGGTTAGGATATTGGCCCGATATTATTTCGACATGCTGCCGATTAGTGACCGATGTTGAGCCAACATAATTTTGTATTTTTATTCGTGTGCTGGCAATCGTAACTACAAAAACAACGTTAGACTGGTTATTTGGGAGGAAACAAGGTATCATTTTCTGATGGTCATCTGTGTTTCTCGTATACCCCACTGTGTGCAATGATCACGGCGTTACAAAAATCTTAGGACCACGAAGTGCAAGAAGCTTTAGAAAGGGACAGGTATATACCGGCATTCCTTTCGAAGCCAAAACAGATACTATAAATTTCATGTCTTCGGAGCTTCAGCAAATTCGAGAGGCCCTGCTCGTCTGGGAATCAAAATGGTGGAGGTGACGTGTCTCAGTTTAATTTGCTCACGTATACAAACAAGTCTCAAGTAAGGAATTGCTTCGAATATTACCTCTACATTAACGTAATGAATGTGTTTCCTACTGCTTTTGGTGCGGGACAACAAGTAGGCTGATGGCAAGCCATTGTCACCGTCATGTCATTGGCTTCAGTCAACATCTAGCCGACATTGCCAACTTCAGTGGGACGTTGGTCCAAAGTTGGCATTGTCGGCGTCATGTCGCTGGTTCTGTGGTCATCAAGCCTCTCTGGGATGTCGGTCGCAAGTTGACATTTTCAGCGTCATCTCGCTGGTGTCGGTCAACATCAAGGTGACGCTGCCAACGTGTGCTGGATGTCGGTCGGAAGTTGACATTGTCGGCTACATGTCGCTTGTGTCGGCCAACATCAAGCCGACATTGCCAACTTCAAAGTGATATCGGTCGCAACTTGGCATTGTCGGCTACATGACACTTGTTTCGGTCAACATCAAGCTGACATTGCCAACTTCAACATGATATCGGTCGCAAGTTGGCAGTGTGGGCTAGATGTCGCGTTTTTCCGCCAACATCGAGCCGACATTGCCAACTTCTGTCGTATATCGGTCACAAGTTTGCAGTGTCGGGGATATGTTGGGCCCACATGCCCAACTTGCTGCCGACATCGGCCCGATGTCATGTGCTGCCAGTTGAAGCACAGGCTTGGCCACGCCGGCACCGTGGTATGCTCCAACTGTAACGTGTTCGCGTATCCAAGCATGTGCGAAAGCAACGCCGTACTTGCCGCCGTACTAGCGAGCAATGCGCAGTTTCTGACAACTTGGGCACAGTGTCACCTGTAATTGGAACTTTAATTTGCTAAAAAAAAATAGCGCCAACTGGGACGAAAATTGGGATGTAGGGGTGCTGCTAGCTCAAGGTATCCAACAGATAAATTTTGTGAACGAACAGTTCTACTGTTTTACAAAACCTTTCACATGCCCATTATTTATCGGTCACTTCACCATTTCGTATCACAAACTTACCAGTGTGCGCCGGTGTAGTAAGTCATAAATTAAGTGGGTAATTTCCTCAGTTATCGTCCCATCTATTTGTTGTTGCTCGGATGCTGGTTATAAAGGATGTGATTCGTCGTTGCAAATACAGTGCCCTACGTTGTCTTAATCTTACTCTCTCTTACTCTATCACCCTCGCCATTTTTTTACTATGCGATCCACCTTCAAAATAGTGCCCTGTGCGCCCATACACAATACGGATTACTGTGTTTTGTCCCTACTTTTTACTGAATGCCGCGTATTTGCATTCGTTATCTTTCAATGGAATATCTTTATCTCTTCAAGGAGCCACTTCATGGGATCATAAGAGCGGCTCTCGTGGGCTGAACTTGTTACTTGTTTGAACTGGGTCATTGCACGTTGGCGGGAGATAGGAATACATATCCGCGCTCTCTCTCTATATATATAGAGCTCCGTGCTATCTTTATGTGACATTGTGTGCCGGATAATACTTGGAAGGGGTTTTATCTGGAGATGGCATTTTTGTCAGACCTTGTTCCCGTTCTAAATGAAAATGGAAAAACAGCGCGTTTCCGACCTTTACAACTGTCGAGTATTGGCCGAGTGGCTGAAAAACAACGCTGCATCCTTCCAGCGTCATCGGTGCGTCAGCTACAAAACAACAGGGTCTTTAGCCAAGCACTCAGGTTCATTATCTGGTTGCGAAGGATGGAGAGAAAAACCACATGCAGGCACAGGCAGATACATTTCACTCATTTCCTCTATTGGATGGACAGTCAGCCCTAGCTACACATTTCACAATAATAAATCTAGTGCTGCGAGCAAAGACTGAAAATGACTGCTACTCCCGTCTTGTCTCTGCGCTGTGTTTCGCGTAAGTATGTACCAACCCGCCCACACCGTTGCTTTGACATAAGGATATCCCCCCCCCCCCCCTGACTGCTTCACACTCCGAGCAGCTGGGAGACACCACTTTCTGTACCCCATGAAGGAACCGACCACTCCCTTTTCGAATATTCATGAGTCTAAGTTAGGACATTTACATAGCTTCTGTGTGTGAGAATGGTAACACGCGTTCTAATGATCATGTAATCTCCCGGTAACGTGGTCATCGTTCTCTTATACTTCTAAGGAAAGAACGGGGGTATCACGAAATCCCACCTTTAAGAATCCATCCGTTTAAATTCCTACATGTTCAAAATCCCAAACGGCGCTAGCGTAGCGTTGCGCGTGTGACCAGCTGTAGGGATCCCCCAGCCGACTGGAGAACTGTAAAAAAACGACCTAACCTCTGAAAACTAACCTAACCTAACCGAATTCTACCCATTTCTGCTGTTCTGATGTGGCCGCGGTGGTAAGCCTAACGGTCGCCAAAAATCTTGCTTTTATCCACAATAATGGCTTCTACCGACGTCAAAACCACCCAATACTGCGTGGTTTGTTAGTAATACGTATTATTTAACACTATAATTCCGGCACTATTCATATTAAAGCTTTAATTTAGAAATCTCGAATTTTAAACGGTGGATTCTTAACATGGTGATATCGTGGCATCCCCGAGAAATGGCAAAGTTAGAAGGGAGTAGATTCTCGCGACTCCAACACCAGAATGATGACACTGCATTCCAGAACCATCTACGCAAACAATTCCAACCTTCAACGGTTATCCGAAATACTTGCGGAGATAGCGAAACTCTCCATAACAGTCGGTACGACGTGCGCTTTACATTGTTGGTCATTTTGCCCAATGATAACGCACCCTTTTCAGCCCGTTGGCCTTCGTGTGTGCTCGCCGTTAATGCCCGCGTGAAAGGTGCAAGAGGAAAAATACAGCCAGATAACAGAGCCAAGGTAGCCATTATCTATACAGCAATCCGCTTCCAAAAACCACGTAAACAGCCACAAGAGAGAACTAATGTTCCGAGGCTGGAACAACATAGAAGGGACAATCACATACAAGGCCTCAAGTTCCCTAAGAAATTAACGATGAAAGATGGAAGTCACTGAGAAGGTTAGCCAGGTGTAGGACTCGAACCCACATCTTCTGGATTACCGGTCCAGGGCTCTACCAATTGAGCTAAGCTAACACGTCTTCTCAGCGACTTCCAGGGTGCGTCATCTGAAGGGACAAACCAGTCACTCTCTCTCACTCATCCTCCTTTCACTCGTACATTTTTGCACACTCATACACACATTCATACGACAGGGATCGACGCAAGCGGCAATTGTTGAACAAGAGAGAACTGATGTTCTGAGGCTGGAACAACATAGAAGGGACAATCACATAAAAGCCTCAAGTTGCCTAAGAAATTAACGATGAAAGATGGAAGTCACTGAAAAGGTTAGCCAGCTGTAGGATTCGAACCCACATCTTCTGGATTACTGGTCTTCTGGTAGAGCCTTGGACCGGTAATCCAGAAGATGTGGTTTCGAGTCCTACAGCTGGCTAATCTTTTCAGTGCCTTTGCTAGTGCAAATTCCGCTTATCTGAAGCCCCCCTCATTATCCCTGAAGTCATTGTTTCATTCCCCGCATCACCACCGGCAATGGGGTAGAGTATCGCCCTTGGCGATGAAACTCCCCATTCATCATCTCGCAATAAAGTTGTTGTTGTTGTTGTTGCGCTAGCAGGTCCACTAGAACAAGAAAAATATGCAAAAATCAATGGTTTCGAGGGACTGTGAAAAATGCAACGGTTTTCCAGACTTTGAAATTGGCATTTTCAAATTCCAGGGCATTCAAGAGTTTCAAGGACTAGTGGGAACCATCTGTATCACTATTATGGACGTGCGCTATTTTGCCGGAGCTCTCAGTATATGTGCCAACCGTCATGTAGTGACGTTCTTTCTCGTTTTTGTTAAAAATATCGCAACAGCAACAACAAACGAATGAATACTGGTGATCACCTGGGATGCTAGCAGCACGTACCAAGCATTGCATTTTTTTGCGGCGACAGACAGCGTGCCACATTTGTTAATGCTCGCAAACTGGACTGAGCCAAATATAAATCGAATCTGATCGCTTCCTACCCTCCTCTCCGGCCATCACTTCACTCCATCTCACCATTAGGCAGTCGTGACGCTGCTCATACTTGCGAGGCCAACAATGCCACCACAAAATGGCTATCACAATGTATCACAAACGGTATTATTTATTTATTTATTTATAGTACCCTCAGGGCTGTGAGGCATTGCAGAGGGGAGGGGCAAAGAGACAAGCATATAACAAAGAAGAAAGCTCCGTAAATACAAATGTAACAGAAAACAATAGCAATACATGTAATGTAGTTACAAGTACAATGAACACTGACACTGCGTGATGTTAATGGGGAGGGTGGTGAGGTAAATTTTCGACTGTGTCCTTGAAGGTGGATGTGCCGCGGATATCAACAAGGTTCCGCGGTAGACAATTCCATTCACAAGATGTGTTATTATATCTAAGTACAGACACGTGATACTATGCACGTCACGCTAAGTTCTATACATTAGCGCTTTCCCTCATGTGCGAGTACAACTGAATAAAAGAGGTGCCTATAGTTCGTCTAAATGCGACCAACCCGTTAACATTCCTGGCTACTGGCCACTTGTATTGTTGTCACCATTAATATCCAGTAATTACCTTCCATTTATAGAAATGAATGACTGCATAAGCTGCAATATCCAAGTGCACCTGAAAAGGAGTCTGCTTCTCGAGACTTGCTCTGACTAGCGTAAACAGAATGTTCACGCATGGGCAGAAAAACTGAACAAGAACGCAAAGGATATGTTTTCTTTAGTTATGAAAATGATTTCGTATCACGCAAAGGGCATATATGTGACAGTTGTAATTTCCGCTTGGGGACGGTGCACCATATAAAGTTGTCATCTCTGGTCTGTCCGTGGATAGCGCCCACGTATGTTTCACTATCGCTCTAGCCTGCTACATAGTTGCTGAGTGTACCTCAGGTATAATTAAGTCTACGTCGCGCTCACCGCTCCATAGTTGGGCGATTCTGGCCTTCTAAACTCGCGATCACAATGATCTAACGAGACGTGTGTTTCGAAGGCCCGAAACGCCGAGCTGTGCACTGCCCTCACACTGCTGGTCGCATATTTGTAAGCATCGCAATGTGGAATTCGGTCAGCGAACATGTTCAGTTTCTTACAGATAGCACCCAACCTAATTTGTATTTAAATGGAAGACGGAAAAAATGCAACATCAGTCGAGGTTTTCTGGGTATCGGTGTTTATATTTTCGGAGATATTACGAGATAGGGCGAAGATAAGTGACAAACAGAAGTCACCCTGTAATTTCATTATGTTATAAGTCAATTCTATCTTGTACTGCGGTAATTTGGATTGGCGTTCATTTTTACCGTGTTTCGAGAGGTCTCAAAAATTATAAACACAGAAAACCGGAAGCCGGTTGTTCGCGATGACGTAACAGCAAAAATATAATAAATAAGGAGACCCTAACTGTTCCGAAGCTCTGAGTCGGAAGTTGTGGACCATTGTGCGCCATTTTGACGACGCCAGCGCTACGTCTCTTGATACGATATCTCATCTGATATCTAGCATGTCCGAAGCACTTTTGCGACATTCCTTCGTTTGGAAAGGAATAGACACACAGCTACACTGTGAATGCTCACAATTCAACGTATCACACAACAGGTAGTCGAGCCATGCAATTACCGACTCAACCTGGAAAAAGATATCTGCCTTTTTTTTTTCCTCCATGGGTATTTGAAACCGGTGGAAATGCAGTAGCGTCTCGGCGTTGCCACGGTAACGCAAGCTGCCAGATGATCAGCTATTGCCCGCTAAAGCTAGACACAGCACGATGTGTTGTACAGGGTAGTGTTTTGGAATAACGCTTCCCGGCGACCGTAGTCGTCCGTGCACCATTAAAGTGCCACTACGGACTAAATCTCGTGTCCTCGGAGTCCTACCAAAGTAATGTTACTGAAATCTTCTTCTCTCCCTTTACGTTCCTGCAACATATTTTGGCTGTACGTGACGCGAAAGTTAGAAAAACTTAATGTTTATTTTTGAGAACTGTGATGTCATGTTAGGCTCCGACGGTGCGCGAGGCTCTCATCTGGCAACGTTGCTTCCCTTCGCATCTTCCGGGGGTTCACTGTTTGCACTCCACTCCGTTAGCCGAGCTCCACTTGTCATATCATATGACCTTGGAGAAAACACAATGGAGGGAGAAGATATCTCTCCCATTTTCCCCTCTTTCGATCAGCGTCACGTGACATCTCCACCACGTGACCCTCCCCGGACGCCGGCGTCCTTGCTAGGAGACGAGTACCCTCCCCAGAACATGACATCATTGCAATTTGGGGCTTATGATTACGTCACTCGCTCATTGCGTCATCGGAACTTGTGGAGGCTCAGCAGATCTTCAAAAATTGACAGGAATGCAGAGCGTTTGTAAAAAGGATTGGAATTTCCTGTATAGAATCCTTGAGGCACCTTCTTTTCATGAACTAAATAAAATAAATGCTGTTTTCGGAGTCCGGACTGGTACTTTAAGACTCCAGTCATCATATCATCATCATCAACAACAATTACAACGACAACAACAATTGTTGCCGGTGAACTGAGCTTTTGTGCGGCTTCACCGTTTCGACGGAGAACAATTGTCTACGCCTCATGTACTCCACGGCGTCGACTAGTCTAAGCCTGATGTATCGTTCTCACAATTACCGGGGACGGAGTCAGTGTGTATTAGACAACCGTATGGGCTGCATTCGCAGAACTTTCAGAAGTTGTTTTTACGATTTCAGTGAAAACATTAAAGGGTCAAACGGTCAACTTAGCCAAAACTATCTTCACAAACACTGTACACACTGAACAGTCAAAGTCAAAGTCGTTTTCGAGGAATTTGTCGAAACGTGCCGTAATAGCAAGCGACGAAACCTGCGCTTCACTCCCATGAAACGTCACGCATGACGTCGCCCTGCGGGTACGTCGACATTGTCATGGCAATTGGAACATGCAGAAGGACCTTGGGTTGTAACATCCCCTTTGCTCTCGAAATGGTTACACCCAAACATATATCTCCGTGAGCGGAGAATGTAGCCCGTGCATTGACTGTGGGGCCTCCGATAATGTGGTACATAATCGGATACGTGGAAGCTAAGTCTAGTGTTTTCTTTCCGCGAGTATGTTATGCGGTTTTTAAAGAGGCACGCACTCCTTCTCCATGTACGTCGTCAGCGACACTTCGTTTCGAAACATGGCTAGTGTGCAACGGGGAGTGTAATCGAAGCTCGCAAAATATATTTTTCGTCGGAGCTGTAATGCGACCGCGCGCGCCCATGGCCGGCAACTTCAGATTTGTGATTATGGGTGGAGTTGTCCTGCGTGTTTTAACTTGTCTCTGAGGGTTAACATAGTTGTTCGAAACCACCATACGGGTCACTTCTTAGAATGTGCGTTTTTCGCTTGGGAACTGAAAGAAAATGTACGACCGCGGTCCCCAGTCGCGTCTGAAAATCGTCCACCCACGCCGGTGCACTAGCACGCGCAAAAGCAGACGATTTCTGTATCCTATCACGGACTTTCCCGCAGGGTGACGTAGCCGTTCTTATTGTTGCCAACACAGATCGCGGCATGCTCTGCAATCTTTATAAATTTAATTCGGTTATTTGATAACCGTTGCTGACAGCGCGACGTAATACACAAAGACGAGACAGACGGTGTCGCAACTTTCAACCTCTGTTTATTGAATGACAACAATTGAATCAAAAATACACCAAGATAGCCAAACAACGAGACTACACACCGCCATGTTGCCCCTCTCCCCTCTCATCCAGACCTTGCGCCTTTAATTATCAAGTCTACCGTTTTCTTTGTTTGTTTTTTGTTTGTTTGTTTTTTAATATCGCGGTAGGCAAGCTCACACATTTATCTTTTTCTTTCTTTATGTTCCAGCTTGAAAGTTCCAGCTTGTTCCAGGTTGAAAGTTGCGACATGTATCTCGTCACGACATCTGTATCGTCTTTGTGTATTACGTCGCGTCTGTCAGCAATATGTGCCAACCTGCCCGGTCTTTGTTACAATGTTTCAATAACCGTGACGTGCTTTGTCGGGCAAATTTACAGTATTTCATTTTCAACAAAGGGCAATCGAATGGTGCATTTGATGAGAGGATATGCCCCCCCTCTCCCCATATATGTTCCCACTGTTACGGAGTGAGCGGAACGTTAGCGTACTCAATAAAAGGGACGTGTACGGCTGACGTAAGAGTGCTTTGGAACAGGCACTTTTAGAACAGAGCAGGCTTCCCAACCACTTTGGCACCCCCAAAGAGAAGCGTCGCCACTGCGCATGCCCCGAACCCAAACACTGTTTTAACTAATTAGATAAAATTAATTATCTAATTTTTAAAATATTAGCTCAAGGTTATAGGTGTCAGTTGTAGAGTGCTTTGAGGACAGAGATGGGAAGTAATGCACTAAAAAATAATGCATTACCTGCATTAGGTTGAATATAGAGGGTGTCCTAGAAAACGTGTCATTGAATTATAATTAAAAAAACTACGCCACCTAGAATATGCGGTCCACGGCGTTTGTTCTTACTAGGGTTTTGCCACCTCCTTATGTGAATGTCATGTAACGTAAAGTTTATGGAAATTTTCGCGAACTGAACTCGGAAATTTGCCAAGTAAATGTCACTTTCTTACCCCACCAATGTGAAGAGCATGCCGAATTTACTCCAATCCGTGATAATTGACAGGGATATTCAGGAGCTATCCCATAAAAAAAAAAAAAAAAAAAAAAAACGAACATCATGCTTTTTGGGGCACCAAGAGCATAGCTTTCTACCACTTTTGAGCACAATCTTGTGAGTGCAACGAAAGGAGGTCGCAAATCCAACCCACAGAGTGATAGTAAATAAATTCAGTGATTCTGAAATTGGGAGAGGGAAGGCAAGTTCTCAGCGTAAGCCGGATACGATAAGCCATGCCTGTGTTATCTCTTTCTACTATCACTGTGCGGTCTAGGTTTGCAACCACCTTTCGTCGGACTGACAACGATTGCGCTCAAAAATTTGTCGAGCGCTATGCTCTTGGTGCCCCGAAAATTACGATGTTCGGCTATTTTTTCCGATGGATTAGCTCCTCAATATCACGATGTTCGGCTATTTTTTCCGATGGAATAGCTCCCCAATATCCCTGTCAATAATCATGAATTTGGGTGAATTCGGTACGCTCTTCGCATTGGCGGGGTAAAAAAGTGACCTTTACTTGGCAAATTTCCGAGTTCAGTTCGCAAAAATTTACATAATAAATCTTACGTTACACGGCATTCACACCAGCCGGTGGCAAAAACCTAGTAAGAACAAATGCCGTTGACCGCATCATTCTAAGTGGCGTATTGTTTTTATCATAATTCAATGACACGTTTTCTGGGACACCACGTAGATAATGCAGTAATGCATTAGATTTTGTAGATGAGGAGCAGTAGTGAGTAACGTAATGCGATTACATTTTGGTCGAGTAATGCATAATGAGATCCCTCACTACTTGGAACGGAAATCCGGGCATTGTCTAAAGCCTGCAGTTACGAATTGTGCCTGATGGTACCGGCAACGACAACTCCCAAGCTACCTTCCCACAAAGGTGGCCACCAAGAAGGAGGGGAGGGTCAAAGTGGAAGCCTTTGATAACCAAGTCCTCCACGCTGCAATTATTCTTACCTGTTATTGCTTTCTTACATTATGCATATTGCTCTCATTTCTCGACGAAATCACTCACGGGTCGCGATTTCCCATGATATCTAATTACTCACTGGTAGCCTCTAACCAGGTAAAGGAACGAATCATGTATCTTTCCGGTATGCGTTTCAGACACCACATGTTAGGGATTTTTCCGAAAATCTCATATCAAAGCAATTACATTACTGGAACGTAATGGCATAACAAATGCGTTACTAAGCACGAAAACTTAATGATTAATGTAAGTTATTACTTTACAAACCTGTGATGAATAGAGCGCAGATTTTCATGCAGACGCAAGTTTTTGTTGTCTTTTTATGACGTGCTTTCGTGTCTGCACGATGAGAAAACGGTTTTGGTCGTGGTTTGGGACCAATTAGAAGGCTTCTATGACGCATAAAAAATCATGTTTTGCCCGTTATTGCATATTCTGCATGAAAATGTACACATAGTGCATATTTTGCCATATTTCCAGATGACCAAGTGTGAGGGCTTAATCTTTCGTTAAGGCTTTGCTGGCTTCGAGAAGATCTCGAGAAGGTTTCCGGAACCTTGTCGCGAGATGTTCGGTCAGAACAGAATATTTTCGATATTTAGGTGGGATGTGTAGGTCAACCCCCACCTTGGCTGCTCCACTGCTCGAAATACTGCCCACTGACGTTAGAGATCTTTTCTTACTGCGGCGTCTAAGGCTTGCACCTTCGCATGGTGTCCGAGTGCGTTCGCTTCGCGTGTATGGCCGGCAGGCAGTACTTCGCCTCCCCCTCCTTCTTTACTGTTACGAAAACATTTCGCATTTCAATATGCACTCTGGTGCAGTGGCAAAAGCGAAGCTTTGTGCTACATGATATATATCTGTGGCGCAAGGCTTCTTTACTGTGTGTCCCTGAACGATAATTATTCGTTTTTCTTTTTCTTTTTTTTTGCGCAATAGAAGATAAGAGCACCCCTTAACGAAGGCGGCCTGATTTCACCGTGTGAATCCTAATATAATGCTCAAATTTTATCAAATATTCATTAGATACATTGTCTTCGTGCTAAGTACGACGAAAAACATTGCACATATTCAGCTCTGCATACTTTGACGATTTTTTGTGCATATTTATTCTCGCTTTTGTAGTGAGTAATTGCAATGCATTACAACATCAAAGTAATCCCCCAACTGTCCTTGAGAACGCTGCCCACCAGATGCAGGGCCTTCGTCTTCTCGAGGATTCCACCAGTTTCGTGACGTATCTCTGAACCTGCTCTCCCCATCATCACACTGCCATCCGTTCCCAATGCGCAATAGGGCAGTGTACCGCCTCAGCGGCGGTGAATCGCCCACCTCATCATCATCCAATGTATGTGTGTGTTTGCCCTTGAGAAACTGTCAATCAAGCAAGGTGTTTGAAACAAGGAACGCCTTCGTGTGACCATAAAAGAAGGCCGAGAAAAAAGTTACGCACGCACGCGAACAAAGCGCACCCTGTCGGGAGCACGTACCTGGGTCGTACGCTTCTAATGTGTGCCAGACATGCGGCTAAAAGACAGTCTCGGCCCCCACGCCAAAGTTGCATTCCACACAGAGAGGCACACATAAAAGGGGCGCCCATAACAACCTCCGCTGTCGGGATGGACTCTCACCTCGCTAGGCAGTCGGTTTCCTTCGAGCTTCGGAGCCACTGGCTCGTACTCGACATGTATTCGTACTGATATGCACTCTACAGCTATCCAATTGACGCCTCGTCCATAAAAGCATTTTCCTAAAATGAACTAGTTATTACTATCTCATTAATTAATTAGGCACAATGGAAATATACTGGTGACTACGGTACACGACTGCTAAAAAGATCGACTTGTTTCACTCATGCGCTCCGTCACGTTCTAAATCTTGGTGTATGTTAGTGAGGACACCCTGCAGACTAGAGTATTACGACGTGCACTTTACATGCGAAGTTGCCTGTATATCCCCCTGTACATATCAATCATAGACCAATGTAGACAGTGGACGTATTTTATGCTACGCTGTGGTGCCATCCCGAGGATGTCAAATGGGCGTCGAAGTTCAGTCCGATGTAGTCGAGACTCACCTCCCCATTTTTCTTCTATCCATCATCATCATCAGAAGAAGAAGAAGAAGAAGAAAAAGCGACCGTGTTTTGACGTCGACGCATAACAACACTGCATTTGCTGTAGTGTGAGGTATTATGCCGACCGAGCGATAATTATGTCGTTGCCCTCTTTCAAACATCTATGTGGGGCACACGTGTTCATACGGTACGTTGGAACGAAATTAAGGGGCGGGGAGATTCGACGACGACGGGTGCCCCACGAGTAACGACACCATTTTTGCTTGTGCATTGCTCAGTACGGGAGAATATTTACTTTGCACCAGTGATGGCGAGTAGTTAACTACATGTAGTTAAACTACCTGATTGTAGTTAAAAAGTAGTTATCAACTACTTGCAGAAATGTAGTGTGCAATGACAATCCACTGACCTCACGTCGTACATCAAAATTCCCTGACAATTCCCGATTTTCCAGGTCCAGGTCTGTAGACACCCTGTTAAACCGTTCTATGACCTGTAGCTATAGTGGGATCTTACGACAGTGCAGAGAGTTCGGGACCAACGGCAAAGAGCACTTTCACCAATTAATTACCCAGCAGAACGTGAACGGAATGTGAACGGAACGTCGACGTTTCGATGACCTGATGAGCAAACAAAGTGACGCTGATGTTGATTACAGCAGAAAATATTTGGTTAGTGCGTTTCCCACCAGCTGTCTAAGGTTCTTCTGGGATTTCCAGCACGCTTTTTCATCTGAACCGTTCCCTTTGCGGTCGACCCAGAAGCCACACTAACCACGTGTCTGCAACTCCTTCTTTCTATTCCTTTTCATCAAGGGTAATTTGCAGAGAGAGAGCGGACACGTCTCTAGAGAGCAAGTCATAATGAGATACTCTATGCGTACATTTTGGTGCATTCTGCGCATAGATCAGGTGTAATTCCATGAGTCTTCGCATTTTTGTGAGCTGAACACCTGCCTCTCGATTCAAAGCACCGCTTAGTAGCATGCCTTTGTTTCATGTGCTTCACGTTCGAGTTGCGTTTTGTTCTTCCCTGTGATCCCAACGGCGATGTCATCTGCACTTATTAACAATGATATACTGGGTACTGTAGCTATTATTGATTGCGTCAGCTTCCGTCAGAAAACGTTGGAAGGAAGACACACCCGATCCCGATTGAGCACGTGTTCAAACTCCCTCTTATGTCATTCTGCCGAGGCATTCGCACTACTGGCCGCTTTGACACACGTCTCCTCGTTGGCGCCCAGGGCCAGGACGATACTTACCGACAGTAGAGAGACAGAGAGAATACCTGTCTATTTACAAACATTGGAGCTGAGTGACACCCATCAGGGGTCTGCTGCTCCATTTCTTGAAAGCGTTTCAACAACGCATGAATACAATAATATACATACAGAACAGAAGACACATGCGACAACACACACACACAATAAATATGTACATGACTTGGGATGTGAGGTACATCCTGGCGCTGTTGTGATTTAGTTTACATATGTGTTAGTAACGGGTTATAATACAGTTCTCATCCTGTAGTTTCCAAGCTTCAACAGCTAAACCGTTCAACATTACACACATGCTTTCGCAACCAAGCTCAGAATCTCCCCAGACATCAAATGAAGGACTTCCACCGACCCTTTCCTCCTTGGACACTTCAACCTGTCCCAACAGCATTAGATATTCCTGGTATGAAAAAGAAAATGAACACACCTGAAGTTGCTCTGAAGATGTCAACGGTCGCCTATCTTCACGACTTTTACTCAGAGGCTGAGAAAATGTTTACGTCATGCTCCGACACAGGATCCTCTAGTGCGATACACTGTGCGTCTTTGACGGAAGGCTACAGGCTCTCACACAAGACCTCATCAACAAATGCAGAGCTCTACGCTATATACAGGGCATCCAAATATATCAGCACAACAGACAACCCCATCTGGATAACCCGCACACACTCGAAACCTGCCGTCCAATCGCTACAATTCCCGGACAAGAACAACTGCATAGAATACAAAATTTACGTTGCCCATAAGGACATAGTTAATACTGGAAAAACGGTTACGCTCCAATGGGTTCCCTCCCATTGTGGCATACCAGGAAACAAAACTGCGAACGCCACAGCAAGAATGGCTCACAGCCAAGCAACTGTGTCGTCCATACCGTTCACACCAGATGATCCGAAATGTCTCCTCACTCAAACTGCTAAGGAAAAATCCGTCAAACTGTGGAAATCCTATCTTCGTTCATCAGACTACTTAACCTTCACAGACCCAGACCTAGCCGTCACACCCCCACGGAACGTAGCACGAAGCTTACAGACAGCCCTCCACCGAACTCGCCTGGGTGTGCCACTAACCAAGAGTGTTGTGAATCGCTACAGACCATCGGACTCCACAGACTGTCCCACGTGTGGCACCACCGAAGACACACTACACATAATAATGCAGTGCCCAAAGTACCCTACAGAACGATCAAGGCTTGAGAGCACGCTCGCTAAGCTGGATGATCAACCTCTCTCCTTCGTGAAGATCATTGGATCCTGGCAAAATGAAACACATCAGACGGCCGCATTAACAGCATTCTGTAACTATTTAAAAGACTCCCTTACCGACAGTAAACTGCGAATAGCAAGCCTACATCATGATTAACGTTTTCCTTCTCTCTCTCTCTCTTTTTTTTTATTTTTGTTGTTGTCAGTATTGAACATATCTCTCCCCCCATCCCATAACACGCGACAAGCGACAAGGAAGCGCGCGTAGACCAGCGGATGCAAAGGCATGTACTTCCCGTAGATATTTGTCGTTTGTCGCCAATCCCGTCGCCCGTCTCTTGCCAAAATCCGCTAGACTTGGCGGCATGTAACGAAGGATAGAGGGTGTCGGGGCAACCGCGTAGCCCGGGTGGCAAGTCAGCTTTATTAAAATGAAATTTTGAGCTTGTAGGTGGGAGGCAGCCGCCTAAATCTATTATTATCCCAATGTGATCAAGACCTTTGTGATGTGATCAAGATCTTGCCCATTGTTCGGTAACGGATAGAAGCAGATAGAACTGCAGACACACACAGGGTGATTCACGAACCAATCATTTGGGGTTTATAAGAAAGCGATAGAACGGAAAAAGATGCGGTCAACGGCTCCCGTGAGGCAATTAAGTTTGCTATCTTCAAAAAATACTTTTGTAGAATTTCAATTCCAATAAATTGAAATTCCTGAATTCAACTCTGCAATTTGCCTGGTCAACATAGCGTTTTTCTTTTCTTTTTTATTTCCTGTTCTTTTTTTTTTTTACAGAATCAGGAAGCCCGCGGCGAACTTAGTCGAATACACCGGAAGCCGAAATCTCTAATCCTACAGCGAGTGCAAAAAAAGAAAAAAAACATGTGAAAATCGGCGTTTTCTGACGCGCGTATTTCAACGGCGCACGAAATCGGCCGCAAAGACGCGAAGAGAGGAGGACATGCATTCGCCCACATAATACAACGAACATTACTAAAAAAAAAAAAAAAACAAGAGGAAAGCGGAGCTGCTGCTTCGGTTACTTTTGTTACAGCTTTGTACCAATGGAAATTTTGTGTAGCCTCAGATTATTATCGCGATGTCTCTTCCTTTCCCTTTTCTCTTCTTTCTTGCAGTGTTCTGTCTATCATCTGGGCAGGGGCATCTCCTCCTCTCATCGCACATTTGCGGCCGATTTCGTGGGCCATTGAGCGATTTCGTGGGCCACGATCTCAATGAACGTGGGCCACTGAGCTCGTCAGAAGAAGCCGATTTCCACAATCTTTTTCTTTTTTTCACTCTCTGTAGCATTAGAGATTTCGGCTGCCGGTGTATTCGACTAAGTTCGTCACGGGCTTTCTCATTCTGTGAAAAACGTTATGCTGACCAGGCAAATTTCAGAGTTCAATTCAGAAATATCAATTCAACAAAAATTGATTCCGATTGAAATTCAATTCCGAAACTGAAATCCGACAAAAGTATTTTTTGAAGATGGCAAACTTAACTGCCGCACGGGGCCGCATATTTTTCCGTTCTACCGTTTTCTTATAAACCCCAAATGACATGGTTCGTGAATCACCCTGTATATATTTAACAAAAAACACAGTACTGCAAATATCTCTTTCTGCTCTTGGTGTTTATGTCCATCGGTGGTTAAATCGTGATTTTGTAAATTGTATGACATTTGAGGCAGATATCCCGCATTAATTCGAAAGTACGCATGTTTATTTGACAAATTATAATTTTGCCGCTAGTGCTGCCGCGTTGTAAACGGATCAGGGGACTTAATCGCTTCATCGTCGTTACAGTCGTTATGAGCTAACGAGCAGCGGGAAATTCAAAAAGGCGGGCGGGAAATTCGAAAAGATGGGCACGTGACACATTGCGCGTGACGTATCCCACACCCTTCACGTATCGCGCGAAGAGCGCCGTGCACGTGTTTTATCACGTGCCCTTCTCGACGAGTGCCCCGCCTCTCGTTAGCTCCTAACGCGTGCAAGTGATTAAGCCCCCTGGTGGGTACACCAGTGGCTACAGCGACGTAATCTGTAGCATGTCTCTTATAACTTGTTATGGGATCTCGCCTTTATTTGTGTTGTCTATCTCGTTGTCATCTATCTCGTTGTAGTTGTCTGTTACGCGGAAACTCAATTTACTGCAGTATAAGCAAGGGTTCACTTCTCATCCATTCATCATCATCATCGCCATCATCCTTTCTTTATGCGTATGTGTGTGTCACTTTTGCGGAGTAATGGGTGTAGCACAGACTTGAATATATCGTCCTTGATGACAATTTCGCGCAGCGCGCTTGCATGTTTGTGGCGAGGGACATTGCCGTATGCTATTTATTTCATTGAAAAATGTGGCGAGTGGTCGGAGTTGTTCTCGCAGTTGTTTCACGGAATTGTTGTCACAAAGTCGAGGAGTGCGCCTCCTGTGCAAACAGGAGCATAGGAAGCTAGGGGCAATGGGGCGACGGCTCTCCTCGAGATCTGGCTATTGGGGCCTCTCCCTTTCATACATAGAGATCGGACGGGGTGTCTGGTATTCTCCCTTACATGCGATACAGGATCTGCATGCTCGTTTCCATGGTGCATGAATACCGCAGGTAAGATTTTTCTCAGCAAGGAAAGCCCATTCACATGAGAAATATACACTGCTACCGACTCAACGTCTCTGACAGGAAACTCATTCCGAAAGTATCGACATATGTATATGATAATCGTCCGGTGTGCAGCAGCACCGTCAGCCGGGGTAAACCATTACCGAAGCAAACGACGGAGCAGTGCCCCTCAAAGTTCCCATGCTGCTTTGCGCCACGCGCTTGGTGGCGCGCGCATCTTTTTAAAATCGTCTATTAAACGAATGCCATAAGGGAAAACTGTTTCAGCATATCTCGTGTCGTACTGCACTGCGTGCAGCATGTGCAACTCTTCTTTGTTTGTTTTTCAGTTTTAGCTCTTGCATTTTTTAACTTAATGTACCAACCCTTGAAACTCTGCGCCCCCCCCCCCCCATCCAAGCGGAGACGGATGCCGGACGCTCCCATACGCATAACTTCACGCGGAGTCCTTAAGGCATGGAATACGATATTCCATTTTATCCGGCCTCTTTCCGCGCTAACAACTTTGGCACCTTCTGCGCACCGTACTAAACTTTCAGAAACCTACACCGAAAAGCTAGCTTTTCTTTAGCTAGAAAAAAAAGAGAAAGCTTTGCAATACAAATCACGACAATCAAGCAGCCAAGCAGGGTATTTCACGCAATTTGGGAAATTCGTGACCACGCTATAATTCCAGACGACGCAAACAAGTTAAGGACGCCATACGGTTGTTAACTTGCATGGCAAATCCCACAGGGTGCCCCTTAAAATCAAATCACGCCGCTCAATAGCCGTCGATCACCACGCGCAGTATAGTACAGAACATATAACGCTTACCCATGTTTAACGCCGCTGCGCTCTTCACAGCACCTGGCAATGTACTAAGCGGCAATGTGGTTCACCGACCGCAAGTATCGCAACCCGCTGATCGTAAGCCAGGATGTCATGTGACGCACCTGTGACGTGCGTGCACTCGTGGAGTCTCTCGCCGATGTACACAGACGCCAGGTGGTGTACCAGGGAGGGGGAGGGCAACCTACATTGTTATCGCAAAGGTTTCCCAGCCGCCACAAGTGGTCCGTCACGGGCGAACCTTCCTTCGATATTTTATCGCCTCACTGAATGTCTTCTCCTTTCGCCGGGTTCTCCTTCGAATGTTTTCAAATGACGGCGCTACAGTATCCGTGGGGTTTCCTATGCAGTTTTAAAATATTTGCGTTGTTGTTCCGTAAAATGTGTGGGTATGCCACGATATGTCAGCGTTGAAAATCCGCAATCTCAAGATCCACAGTACCAAAATCACGAATTGCAAAATCGAAGCTCATATCCGCGATGTCTAATTAGTCGTGGTTCAGAGTAGGCTATTACCGAACAAGGTGCCAGCATCGCGTCTTTTCGACGTTCATCGAAATCGAAGCAGTGACTGCTCCGAGGGATTCCTCCGAAACATCAGTTTATAGATCAAAATTCCCCTTTCTTCCCACCCCCAATACGCGCTTTCACAAAGAAACCGCACCCCCACCCCCCTCACAACCGAAGTGTCTGGACCCGCCCCTGAGTCGAAGTCGTGAAGTTTAGCGAATGAAATACACATTTTAGCGGCGGTTAGGCTTAAAGGAGCATGGAAATCATTTGGAGCATATATTTTTTCACCGCTTGATATGAACATACCTTCATAAACTGTCACGCAAAATAGTTACTTCGAAAAGCACGAATTTCCTGAGAAAATTAGTTTGCAAGAATGCGCTCCGCGGCGACATTCTCCCCCAAGCCGAGTCTGGCGTGTGGTGACGTCAGGCGACCGACCCCTTCAAGGAAGGCCGGAAGCGTCCGCTCCCCGCCAGAATCGTCTGCTGGCTCCGAAATCGTGGCGACTTAACGACTGAGACGCTGTTATGGTAGCTAGAAAGGTTGGTACCCCGACCGCGCCGCTTCTCCCGTACATCGGAGCACGCCGCCGCTGCAAGACGCCGCCAGTGGGTGCTGGGAGTCTGAGGTATCTAAGTTCGCCGCGTTCGCCCGTAAGTTTAGCTTGCGTCCCCGGCCCGTGCGTCTATTTTTTTGCCTTTTTAGCGTTTCGTGTCTCTCGACAAGTGAAGACTTGGTTCTCTCAGCGCACAGGGACGACACCTGAATGACTGGGCCACGTAAGCAGCGGACCAAATATTATTTTGTGCCCGGCTGCAACACTGGATACCGTTCTGCAACTGGAAAGTTCGCGCTCTTTGCCGTTCCGCAGGACCCAGAAAGGTTTCAAGAATGGAACCAGTGTATACCAAGAGCAGACATGCCTCTACAAGCGCATTCGGCCGTTTGCGAAAGACACTTCGATGAGCGTTACCCCTGCTGGAAATACTCGGCATGATCTCATTGACTTCTCCCCACAATTTTAATGAGATTCAATGAGAAATGAGACTGCGAATTCGTTCAACGTGCAAAAGCCGACTATTTCTCATTGACTGAAGTCGAAGTTAAGCAGGGAAGCTGCCTTCGCGAAACCGGGCTCTGCCGTGTTGTGTGGCGAAGACCACGTCACGAAGCAAGGAACCAATTGAACGAAATGGTTTAATGGTCGTCAGTGAGAAACTCTGACTTCCAATTGATTTAATGAGATCCAACATGTTGTACATTACAGTCTGCACCAATAGAAGGAATGAGGAATTGGGCTAATGTGTACCAATGAGAAACTGCTTTCCAATTGATTTAGTGGGATCCAACATATGTTGCATGGCCGCCAATACAATAAGTGAGAAGCCAGTTGCTGAAGGAACGAGCGTAATGGTGACCAATAGTACATCATCACTCTCAAATTAAGTAATAATATAATTAGGAAGAACGCCGTACGTCCGTGTAGAACATGAACTAATTCGAGGAACGCGTCCGATTCAAACAAATGAAACCAGAATACGCACCGTATCGACATATATTGCAAGCGAAAATTGAACGACAATCAGACATAGTATAAATTAATTAATGAAGCAAATGAAAATTTATTCCGAACAAATCAACTGAGCAAGCCGTTCGCCGATGTCGCCGTTCGCAGAACCGAAGCGGGCGAGTTGTAACACGTTTCCGTGCCGCACCGCATAGTGGCTCGTCAGCGTTGAAAATAGTTCGCTACGTTATTTCAAATGTTCGTGAACATATACTCAAAAGCACATGTGCCGCGGTAAGTTCATAGCACCTATCACTTTAAGCTATTGTTTCTGCATTCGTATAACATTCCAGTGCACGGAAGTCCATGCGCTTCCTCAAATCTTACACGGATTAGTCAGTCTGTTACGGAATGCCGAGGTGTTCGGATGCGCGTCTTGTTCCGCCGTGGTTCACAAGCAGTTGGCGTATTTCGGGCGTCATTTTGAGGATTTTTTCCCCTTTGTAAGGTATGTAATCGATGTTAGAAACATACCCGTTCTTTCTACACAGTCTCACATGTTTTTAAAACTGTTCGTAGGCATTACAACCGGTGATGGGAGGAGAGCGAAATGTGCAGTCAGTGTTACCTCCCGCGCTTTGAGCAACGGTATGTAATGTAATATATTTGACACCCACTCACACTGACATGCTGCTGTTCTTGTATCTTTTAAAAATTGTGTTTCTCGAAGGTTAGGCTGGTGCGACGCAGCTGGCATAGGCATTTGTCAGTAGGTGGCCAGAACGGAATCTTACCGAAGTTGGATGGGATTAGTCTTCACGCATGAAACGCAAGCTGGACGGGACATCGCGAATCACCTACGAAGCACAGAAGACCATGATAGTTGAGTGCTCAAGATATTCTGTTTTGTTCGTCGACGCTGTACGGACGTTGGGGACACACCACTATGAAGTTACTGATTGTGGATTTATGTTGTGTGTGTTGGTGATGGACAGTATGCTTTCAAAACATGTAAGTGCTAATCGAGTTTTTAGTCTTGCTGTTCACTGTCTTGCTAGCGATTTTTAACTGATTGGTGAATATTCACACTTTTGAACATTTGAAATAACTTTCACCTTTATATGTCCCACTTGTAGTATTTTAATATCTACTGTATTGTGATGTGTGAAGAAATAAATGTGCACGCAGAAACGGCATCTAGTGTAACTCCTTTCTACAGCAAAAACATGCGTTCTGCTCATTCGATGCAGCAGAATCGAATGTTATTACACATTCAAAAGGTGAATCGTCAATGAGAATTTCCATGTGACTTTAATGGGAAAATCTGGGCTACAGCACATTGGCCAATGGTAAACTAGACTGGCCTCCAATGGGTGTGATTAAGCGTGGTTCCACTTCATCCCCATTGACAATTAGTGATTTCTCTTTGAAACCCACTAAATTACAGTAGTTTTCAATATGGTATTTGTCCAAAATTGTCGATTCGGAATGGGAAATTTTGGCTCCTTTCAATGAGAATTGTAAATGTGATATCCACTTAAACCGAATGAGATTTCTGGGCTATTTTGAATTGGACTATTTCCAGCAGGGACATTGTGCGCTTTTACGCCAACGCACCAGTCGTGAACGGCAAGGTCGAGCCAGCCGACGAAGCGTGACCGGCCTACCCTGAAAGATGATGCGGTACCCACAATATTCCCAGAACTACCAAAGTATTTAACCAAGAAATTGCCGCTCAGCGCAAGAGGAGGGACCGCAACATGGACTCGCCGGTGCCTTGCAAAAGAATAAGGAATACATCTGATCCTGACATGGATGATGAAGCTGAAGACGTCGGGGGTAGGTCGGCACAGAAGGGCACAGATAGCGGACAGAACCATAATGCGCCCACGGACATATCGGCGTCTGTCTCCCCGCCGTCTTCATAGTGGGTTCCCTTCGACGTAAACAAGTGTACAGGGTTTGCGTTGCTGTTCCTTTCTGGTTCAGAGGCTGATGTAACGGCTACGAAGCTTGTGGTCGTTCGTGAAAGTTCTGGTGAAGGAGCAAGTTGCATAGTTTGTATAAATGGCGCTGTGCTTGAGAAGAAAGAAGTTAGCTCATCCCACGAACTTGATGAAGCGCGTCCACAACCTTTACATTTGTGTTGGTTCTGGTCAGAGAGTGATTTTGCACCTCTTACAGTAAACAACTCAAGATTCTTGAAGCTTCGTGGTGGATATGTCAGCAGCCACAACTGCACCATGACAGTGATCTGAGAAGGTAAATATAGCTAATATATGTTGCTACCTACTACTGTTAACGTGCACGTGAAAATTTCAAACGAGTTTGAAATAGTTACACAGTTCCTGCATCATAGTCACATGCATCTTACAGGTGCATCATGCTTGCACTGCAAGTATGTTCGAAAGCTTTTATATATAGAGAGAAAGAAAAATATTTCCAATACGTCGAAGTATCTATCACTTACCATATATTTTGTCTTCAATGGATTGACCAGAAAACTCGCTAATATTTGAGATGCAAGATTTGTGCCAAATGTAGTACACGTTACAGATAGTTAACATACAGGTATATAGACACACATAACATAACACATAACAGGGTCGTAACAGAATGCTTCTAGCGTGCGTCACAGAGAACGGGGCTGGAGGACGCACGCCCACCTTAATTTACGATGGAAGGCTACTGGACGGTAATAGAGTGCGAGGGATATGCATTCGCATTTCAAGAAGAAAAACATAACACAGCACTTGAACACGTACGAATTGCGTTGCATCGTAGAAGGAGTGGGAAAGTTACAGGGGAGGTAAGAACATTTAAACGCCACTGAGGAATATCGTTTCCACGACTTTACAAGGCTAAACTGCGCAAGGCCAAGCGTTCTGCCATGGCTCTTTGCAGAGCCGTAACGATGAGAGAGGGATGTACCGTAGAGATGGTGAGGCTAGAGAGGCAACCGCCCGGGGCCAACGCCACCTAGATACAGAAAGCTTCCTCATTGCCTCCTCTCCCTCCTTCGCGACGTGGACATTAAGAGTCAGAATTCGTCCGCTATACTGCGATTCACTGTTCTGCGAATTCAAGAACTCGCAAATGACTGCGGCTCACCTGGAACCACCTGCAGACCTAATTATTTAGACAAAAGGTGCAAGACGCTTTCCAGAAAACCAGTTTTGAGAAACATTGAGACCTTTTTGCGCTTTATTTCCAAGTTTTACCATTTAGTACGCGGGGACGTTCAATCACAACTCGCAGACGATGGTGGCTCTTCTGTCTTCACGGCTACGACCGCGGAAAGCACGTTCGTGATTGGCTGCCGCCGTTGAAAACACGGTCCTGATTTGCTGACTCTTAATTGTTACGTCATATCGACGAGCGGGCAGGCTTTCTGTATCTAAATGGTATTGCCCGGGCGCCGTCCCTGGAGAGGGCGCCGAACGGCAGGCCCTGGCAGGTTGCTTGTACAGTACAAAGCGGGAATGAAATCCCATTTTCTAATATGTCATCGCTGGTCCAGCTAAAGCTCACGATAATTAAACTAACTTAAACTTCCCTGCCAACATTTGCTAAAATATTTCTCAAAGGTGGCACTTTTCAGTGATCCCTCAAACCGCACTTCTAAACCATGCCTGAAACCCGGCAACACTGGCAGAAGTGTTAACTAGGCTTCGCCTGACGCTTGGGGATATGGGGCGTAGACAACTTGCAGGATATATTCAAGTCCGCACCCGCAAAAGTGTAAAGTAAGCTTCACCTAACACTCAGAGGCATGAGGTGAAGCAACCATGCGGAATATATTTGAGCCGCACAAATGTAAAGTAGGCTTCGCCCAACGTTCAGAGGCGTGAGTTGAAGCCAGCTTCTGGAATTTCGAATATATTCGAGTATTCGATAAAATATTATTCGGTTCAAATACGAATAGCACGGTACCGTTATTCGGTACAAATATCTAATATTCCGAATATTCGCACTACAGCGCTACACGGGCTGACTTTTCCGGGCACGACCCCGTCGGGGCGGATCGAAAAATGGCCCGCCCCGGCCGGGCCTTCATGTTCTTATGCGGCTCGGCCCGATGGCCCTGTGCATAGAGCCCGGCCCGGTCCGGTGACTCAGCGAATAGAGCAAGGCCTAGTATTTCCAGCCGTGACGTACGCGTTTCAAGCGCTTATCACACAAATTTATAACAGAAGACGCGGCCACAAACATATGCGAACGGTTGGTTTAAGACCACAACAGCACGAGACCAAATTAAATCCAGGACGAACGCTGGCAAGCGCGTTATCGTTACACTACCAAGTTTTTGTGGATGTAGAGAGTGCTGCTCACGAACTCCTCCCAATCCCTACCCCTCACACCAAGCTTTGCGAACGTGTTTGTGAAATACGTGAGGAGTCAGGAGCAATGTAAAGTGGTTTTCAGAATGTTATAGAGGATCGAATCATACGCATAACGCAGTGCCCGTTGCTTGTTTTTGCAAATACTATGCACAGGAATGACGGAAGCGCGTGATGATATGAACTAATAGTCCTCCATTGCGTGGAATTAGCTGCGTGACCCGATCGAGCCTGACTCTCGGAAACAATATTTGTCGGCCCCTTGCCCGGAGCGGCGCGCGGTGTTGGCGTATTGTGTCGGCCTGGGCCCGGCCCGGCCAGGAGCACACAGCCAATAAGAAGCCCGGCCCGGCCCGGGTCGGGGGCACGGTCCCGTGCAGGGCTCTAATTCGCACAACCCTAGTAGATTGGAACGTGTTGCCGATGACCTTACTGACAACATTATCCTCCAATCACTCTGTTTCTTTGAAATGAGAGATGTCATATTACTAAGCTTGGATTTGATGACTTCCTGTATCATATCGTTTTCAGAGAGTTCTTCCAGGTGTATTAAAACTGGCTAATTATGTACTCACGGTATCGCACAGCTGGAACGCGCGGCATGCCCACATTACTTGGTTGGAGCAGCATACAGCACAGCGAAGTAAAGCTGGCGCCACTTCATCCGCGAAGGTAATGTGAGAAGCACCTGCTGCGCGGTGTATAGTCATTGTTCTCTGACGACACGTTAGTACACGCTGCATACTGGCAGCCGCCTGCCCTAAAGCGAAACGCACCGCTCCGAAAATATTGTTGCTACTGGCGAAGCTGCTCTAAATGTCCCTAATTGGCTGCGTAATATATGCGTAAATAGTTGGACGCTCATTGGTCTCCTAGAGCTGGCGTCAGTCTTCCTTCGCGCTGATTGGGCAAGGGCCATTTAACTCAGGAGCATGGATCCGGACGGTCGGTCGAACGGAGGAGAAAGAAAAACAAAACGACGGAGGAGACATGTCCAGCAACGCGTTGTCTCTTGGAACACAACGGTTGTGCTCGCAGACGCTAGCGGGTAGTTTAGAGGGTTTTCAGTGCCTCAGATTTAGATTCCGGCGAATTGCTAATGTGAAAACGAAATGGCACATCCAGCTGATCATCACAACAGCGGAAAGACGAACGCGACTGGGAATCCCTGCACCTCCAAAGGAGAACCAACGATGAACACTTCTCTTTAATGGACACTAGCTTTCATGTAGCAGACTACATTTCTTTAGGTGTAAGGGTACATCATATTATACATGAACACATACAACATACAAGATAACCGTGTGACATGTAAATGGCGAGAGTGAACAAGTGTGAGAAGGAAAAAATGGGAGAGAAAAAAGGAGGGGAAGAAAAGAAAGAAAGCTACGTTGCCTGTCACATAGTGTGACCTTGGACCCTTACACCTGAAGAAAATGCAGTCTCCTACATGAAAGCTAGTGTCCATTAAAGAAGTGTTCATTGTTGGTTGTCTTTTGTATCACCTCTACCTGGATGTTGACTGTTTCTTCTCATCTGTCTTGCAGCACAATGTACTGAAGGTCGAATGCAATAGGGGGGTGGGGGACGGTATGTGTATTTTTATTTATTATCAATGTTTTTTAGTTGCACGAGTCTGTTCAAGGCCTTCCACCAACCCGTCCACCCCTATTGCACTCGACATTCAGTACATTGTGCTGCTTGGGTACATTCCCCCTCCAAAGGACGCAGAAATCGTTCGTGAGGAAGTCTGCACTCTTTCCGATGTCCGGCAGGTGAACGGTAAGACAACTTTGGTTACTTTTTGTTACCGGAGAAAGTAACGCAGGTTTATCGTGAGAACTCTATTTCGTACAACATTTACGAGTCACTCTGTACGTCAGAGGCGTTTCATAGTGCAGTGCGTTTCCGTAACACGTGCGTTTCGGATATGCAGCTATTCAAATTATATGTGGTTATCCTAGGTGCCCCTCATGCACGTCGCAGTCGTTCATTCATCGCGATCTACGAACGTTTGTGACACGTGTGCTTTGGTGTTCAAATACGAAATCAACATCTATCGCCTATTCATAAGAGTGATTTTTGTTCAGAGTTAAGCATCATCAATAAATTGTTTCTATTTCATTTTTTAGTGCTCCCGCAGGGCAACAACGACACACCTGGCCCAGCTGTTTTCGAAAACTGTACATACTGGGTGTGCGAAATGCGATTGGCTTTTGAACTGCTCTTCAATGTCGAAGCACCTAAAGCTCCAGTGAAGCCTGCTGCAAGACGTGAAAAGATATGTACCGTAACTTGTTCGAAACGGTTCGCGAGGATAAATAAACTTGTTTTATCAACCACCATCGCTCTTTGTTTCTCTGCTTTCGCTAGTTCATTAGTCTACAGCATGCGCGGAAGAAAAACAGACGAAGCTAGGGCTGGGGGCAGAATGTAGGAGAACAGAGAGACAAAAACCCGACGAAAAAAGGAGGTTGGGAAAGGGGGGGTGTGCGCATGCGCACTTGAGCCGAGCTTATTTCCCGCGCTGCTGATTTTGACCGCTCTGAGTGGCTCGTGGAGGTCACGTGGTTTGGGCACCTGCCATTTTCCCTGGACCATTGTAAATATGGGAGCTTCTTGCGGATGCTGTTGGCGAGAATGGGAGCATGCGCCGCGATGTTCAATCAAAGCGCAGACCACACTGAGGCGAATGAGTTGTCCTTTCAGCTTCGCTGTTTGGGGGCAAACATCAGGGGCGGGCAGAGGGGTGTGGAGGACAGGATGTGGCTGTTTATCCCCCGATATTTGATAGGTAACTAGTGATATAAGGTGTATTGAACACGTCCTGCAGAGCCGGGAAGGTACCTGACAGTTGGAAGCAAGTGCGCGTTGTCCCACTACTGAAGCCGGGAAAGTCAACCTCTCAGCTCTCTTCTTTTAGGCCAGTGAGCTTGACTAGCTGCCTTGGCAAGTTGTTGGAGCGCATGATCCTCCACAGATTCGAGTGGTGGCTCCAGAGGCACTCCTTCTTCCCGCAGGAAATGTCAGGATTCCGCCAGCACAGGTTTTCCATGGACTCGGTTCTTGACTTCATTACGTCGGTGGAAGAAGAAAAGGCGCGTATGAAGACAGTGGTGGCTGTGTTTCTTGATGTTAAACGCGCTTACGACACCGTGAGTCACGCCTCCGTTCTCCATCCCCTCACCCAAGCTGGCCTACCCTCCAGAGCTCTCTTATGGATTAAGGACTTCCTCCATGGCAGGCAACTATTCGTTCGCACCCGTCAAGGGGATACAGAGCATGTATCGATGACCCATGGAGTTCAACAGGGGAGTGTAATAAGTCCAATTCTGTTTAACGTGGCCATGGCAGGTATTCGGGGCTGCATTGGAAAGAAACTCTCAATTTCGATCTACGCGGATGATATCTGCATATGGACCAGCCGCAAATCCCGTCCGGCCATCCAGCGGCGCCTGCAACACGCTTTGAACACTATTGAGCACTACCTCACAACGGCCGGCATGGACATCTCGACTGAAAAGTCCGTGCTACTCCCGTTTACGAGAAGGAACATGCATCCCTTCCCTCTTTCAGTAGCTGGCGTACAGTTGAGGAGTGCATCTTTTGATCGCTTCCTAGGTGTTACGGTAGACGCAAGGCTGTCTTCGGTGAAGCACATAGCGAGCTTGGAAGCCAAGGTTCACCGGTGGATTGCGGTGATCAGGCATCTGGCAGGCATGAAGTGGGGCAGTGCCATGGCGTCGCTTTTGGCCGTCCACCGAGCTTTGGTTCGCGGGTCACTTGCATACAGCTTGCCTGTGTTGAATGGTCTTCCACCTTCATCAGTCCATAAGCTTCAGTGGCTCCTGGCGCGCAGTCTCCCAGTGTGCTTGGGAGTCCCTCGGGCGGCAGAGACCCATATGGTCATTGCTGAGGCTAAGGAAGCCCCGCTTGAAGTGTTTCGCTACGGGGAAACGTGTCGGCAGTACCTCCGCCTTCTAGCTTACCATCGGCGCCATCCACTAGTTAGGAAGCTTCGGAGACGCAAGCACAGCAGTATACACCCATGTGTCTCTCAACTAAAGGCTAGCATACCTGACTTTGTGGTCGCACCCACAGCTCCCAGCACTCCTCCTTGGACTTTTCCGATGCCCTGCATTTCTCTGTCGGTGCCTGGGCTAACAGGGAAGAAAGACAACGTCACTGCATGCGTGACGAAGCAGCTCACTCTCGATATCATGAGCTCGTGTTATGATACTTCCACCGCAGTTTTCACGGTCGGCTCAACCACGAGGGGAAGTTCGTCGTCTGGCTTTGTCATTCCCTCCGAGTCAATTTCAGATGACCATCATCTCTCACATAAAACATCGTCAACATGTGCTGAGCTTTATGCTATTCTTTTCGCCTTGCGGAAACTTACTGACAGCCCCGTTCGCTCCTGGGCCGTTTTTACAGATTCCAGATCTGCACTGCAATGTGTGGCAACTATGGGACTTCGCGGCTTCCACAGTCCTGTGGTCAGTGAAATTCTACAAATATACAAGAAAGCAAGCGCACAGGGCCACTCTATCATCTTCCAGTGGATCCCGGGTCATGTGGGCATCAGCGGACACGAGGCCGCAGATCGAACAGCTGCAGGCGTGCACCAGTACACCCGGCGTGTCCCCATCATCTTGTCTCGGGGGGATCGCCGTTACCTCGTCTCAAGCCTCACTGGCCCCATGATGCAGTCTCAATGGCAACGTGACATCACCACCCACTCTCTGCTTTACTTCGTTGACCCCAGCTTGTCCCTTACTCTCCCCCGCCGAATGCGGCGTTCCTTTGCCACACTCTTCCACCGCATGAGACTTAATGTGGCGTTTGCACCGGCCCTCAAACACCTCTTCGGTGTCGGCGCGTCCAGCCTCTGTTCCACGTGTGGTGTGCGCGGTGAGCTGCATCACGTCCTCCTGGTCTGCCCAGAGTACGATCGCGAGCGCGCCCTCATGGAAATTGCTCTCCAACGCGTCGATCAACGCCAATTCGACTTAACCAAAATTCTCGGGCCATGGTCGGACACCTCACATCTGATGCAAGGCCTACGATCTGTTGTTAAGTTCCTCTCCAGCACTGGACTAATGGACGAACTCTAACCGGACACTTTTCCATCATCATCACTTTCTCATCTCTTCCACAAGCGCAATGGGGGCAGTGTACCGCCATAACGGCGGAGAATGACCCACCACATCATCATCCCATTTATGTGTGAGTGTGTGTGTCGGTGGTTCAGAGCTCTAACACGTTTTAAAAATGTCACTATTTGGAAAACGACATCCATCACGTAGGCCATTTGTGTGTGTTTGTGTGTTTTTGTCTTGCTGCAAAGGGATTCCCGCTACAAGATGAAGTCAAAATTCAAAGGGGCTCTGAAAGGGTTGGTGTTTATGGGTCTCATGGACTACTGGAAGCAGTTGTATTCCGTAGTCATGTTCATTATTTCAACACACTCGCAATGCAACGTCGGAAGAATAACATGTGTGCGTTATATCGCGATGCGCGCAGGTGTGTGTAATGATCAGCTCCACGTCAAAAGGACGAATGGATACGTCGTAATGACGAAATGCCCCACCTGCCACTTCGAGACAGCGTTCGCACGTGCGATTTGGTAGCTCCACCCACGGCTTCACCCAGAAACAACATTAAGGAACTCGGAGGAACTAAGGAACTAAATGCTCAGATGACTCTGCAGGATTTGAAACCATGAACCCACGAATGAAATCACATCACGCCATCGCTACCCACGTGGCTCCCGTCACTAATTGACAGGTGCACGAACATATCATTCTGTTTCTCAAGGTTTCACTGTTTGTGTTAGTCTGTTTAAGGTTTCAAGGGAGCGATGCCGAGCAACCCGGGTTGCTGGAGGCTCCCGGTTACAGCCGACTGGCAGCATAGTTGCTGAAAAGGTTGCCCCGTAACGCTGCCTTATTCTGTGTTTATTTCCTTGTTGTGTGGCGGTATTAGCGAAAGGTTCCACTACTGTACGAATGCGCCCTGGCGAGTTGACAGCATTGACGTTTTGCGCTGATTCGGAGAAAGGAAAGAAGAACCTCCAAAGTGGTACCTTTATTCATGTTTTAATTATTTTTTTATTTATTGAGCCGTCAAGGGACAGCGAGGCCATTACATGAGGGAGTAGGTATCAGTTAGTACACCATGTAATATCACATGAACACAACATATCAAATACATCACAATGATTATATAGTTAATAAGCGACACAATTACAGGGGCGTACAAGGATCACATACTATAATACAAACGATGCTTTTTAGCGCTATGCAGAGCCATGAATGAGCTCTCGAGTCTGTATTATGTGTGCCGCAGAAACTGTTCACGCATTGCGAACAAGAAAGGAAACAGAAAAAGAATGCGTAAAAAGAGAAAAACATCACCCTTCCATCTCCCCCACTTCCGATTCAGCTAAACAAATATGTAAACTGGTATGTGAACAAGTAACCGGGTAAACGGGTCGTTTGCCGACTTGGCACTATGTCTTTCCCCGCAAGTTGTACCCTAAGACCCTTGTACCCTTGTACATTTCCAATAATTAGCGAATGTTTTGTTTATATTCCCGTATACCAAATCATAGCAGTTTTGTAGACACACACACACACACACAAAAAAGAAAAAACACTCTCATTCACTTCTCGTCAAGTTAAGGATTCCCTTCGATGTAGAATATAGTCATCAGGAAATGCTGCGCGCTGGAGTCAGTCTCCCTGATCTGTGTAGATCATTCTTACATACGAACAGAGTTCAAATATTGCAGTAAGCTTCAAGGATATTTAAAAAAAAATTACGCACGCAAAACGGAAGCATCAAAAAAGAAAAAAAGTGCACACTTCCAAACACCCGCAGAACCACTATGCAAGCCATACGCGCAAGCACCGGCGGACACGATTTCCCACCCCCGAACGACCGGTGCGCCACCACGAGTCGTGGGGGGCGCCCTAAGCCAACTTTTCGCCGGAGTTTCCTGACCAGAAAGAGTATTGAAGGACCGTAGTACAGCTTGGCACAAAATATTACGGAACACCGGCACTGTCGTATTTCTTCACCGCAGCGGCCCTCTGCTAGCTGTCTGTAAAAAATCGCATAAGGAACGGGTGTCCGGCTATTCTATCCATCTCTCTTCGGCTTGCGGTGCTGTTCCGGGAAGGTCTTTTCTTGATCTCTCTTCGCGTATTGATCTTTCGCCTTTGGGCCAGGATCTTTCGCGGTGGAGGGAGGCGAAAGGGAGCCGGTCCTTCATATTTGGAGAAGGGCCCCTTGATAACGCGGTCTGCCCCTGGGTGGGCCGTGTCTTTGAACGCGCGGCTGATAACAAGGTCGTCGGGGCAGTACCGCTTGCGGTGCTGTTCCGGGAAGATCTTCTCTTGGTTTCTCAGTATGTGTGTCCGCTGCCGTTTGCTGCTGGGGGATTGCTGCAATGGAGAAATGCGACAGCCTGATGTTCTGTGAACATCTGTCAGAAGCTGCGCATCGGAAGCACTCTAAAAAATTACGACAAAGGAAGCAGTAAAATGCTACCTCAGCAGTGTGATGTCAGCCGGTTCGAGAGACGCGACTGACTTGTTTTGTTTTCGGAAGTTACCGCCAACATCCACCCTATGCATCTACTACAACTGCACATGTCCTTTTAACTAGTCTTGTAGTAGTCGATTTGCACGAATGCGCTATTATGTCGAATGCGTCAGAAGAATAGTTTCAAATAAAGCCATTCATAAGGACGATGTCTCGCAATATTTCTTGTTGCTCTTAATTACACTGCCTTGGATTGTTATTCCCATTACAGTGGTCCCCATAATTCTATCAAATCACCAGAAATCACGCATTTAACCACATTACACCCGTGCGCTGGGTAACACAACGCATTTTAAACGGCACTGTGAGATGAGGAAATCTACTACGATTGGTATTCTTCGTTCAAAATCTGATGATAATGTGGATGAGTACAATTGTGTAACTATAGCTTGTTCAGTGTTGCCCACACGCATTTCAACAGTGGCAACGCAGGGTAGATCCGTCCGTGATTTTGTGAGGTCACGTGACAACACGTGATTGCTAGACAGCGTTCGCGGTGCGATTAAATTCTGTAACCAGTACAGTAAAATGCAAAAATAATTATACGATATAGCGGAACACTAAACTGTCTTCACTACAAATTTAATAGCTGATGATGATGATTGGATGTTTATCGCGCACTGACAACTAAGGTCACAGTGCGCCAAAATAGTGATGAAATTGTGAGTACTTAAAATTGTGAATGAGCAGTGATGGGAATGGGATCAGTTGAAATTATATACGATGTCTAGTAGTAACAGGGTAAAAATGCATATAACATCCGTGTAAAACTACAAGAGGTTGACAATCTTGATGTCTCTAAGGAAATTAAAGATGTATTCATTTATTTAATATAACTTCAAATGCTCGAAGGCATTGCATGAAAGGTGTGCATACAGAAATATAGTCAACAAAAGAAACTTGGATGGAATGGAATACATCCGCACAAGGCAGCAATGTCGCAGTGCGAAAGTAGACAACCAGAAATGAAGTAAAGGCGATAAAAAGCGAACAAATCCCACGACGTCTCGTGAATAAAAACAAACCAGTTGTTTACGAAAAGAGTCCGAGTTGAATATGCTTACGATGTGTTCTGGCAATGTGTTCCACACTGGGATCGCAGAAGGAATGCATGAATGCTGCCGACGGTTAGTGCGACATGTGTTTTGTTTTATTTTATGAGGATGATCGAATCGGTCCGATATGTATAGTATGGGGAATCAAATAAGTTGTTATGGAGAGTTGAATGATTGTAAACCATATGCAGAAGACAGAGCCTAGCGGTTCGTCGTCTATGGCACAAAAGGGGGAAGGTTTAGATTACTTTTCAAGCTGGAGACACCGACGGCTCGAGAGTATGAAGATGAGATGAAGGTGAGATGAAGCGCGCTGCTCTGTTTTGAATGGCCTCAAGAGAGTCGATCAAATAATGCTGGTGCGGGCTCCAGATGGCAGAAGCATACTCTAATTTTGGTCTCACAAAGGTGGAGTGTGCTTGTTGACCGACACTCGGAGTAGAAAGAGGAAGACTACGTCCCAGATAGCATAAAGTACGGTTTGCCTCTGCGGTGACACGTTTTACATGGTGGGTCCAATTAAGGTCATTAAAGATTGTTATGAGAAGGTACTTATACGTTTCACTGTTATGGATTATTAAATTATTAACCGTATACTGACGGCGCGACACGTCGCGTTTCCTCGAAAACTGAACTACTTTGCACTTAGAGCTGCTTAGTTGCATCTGCCATGTAGAGCAATACCTCGAGATATTCGAGAGATCCTGTTGCAGTGCTGCCTGATCTTGCATGTCTGAGATGGCCCGATAGACAACGCAGTGCCAGTGGAAGATCATTAATATAGATCATTATATGATATAGATATCGTATATCTATAGATCATCATAGATCATTAATAGATTCTGCTAAAAGGGATGATAGCCTCGTCACCAAGCAACAAGGATAAGTGAGGATGTAAAGGATGCGTAGTACTTCAGAAAGGGTTTTGCAGCAAAGTTAAATGGAGGTCCAGTAAAGCCACGCATTTGGCACAGTGCCTCAAAGATACAGCGATCTTTCTATTATTCTTCCGTTTTTTTTATTGAAAAACGGTTAGGAGCAACTAATATTTATTTGAACAAGAACTTTCGTGCAAGGAACTGCACGAAAGTTGCTGCACGAAAACTGCACGAAAACTGCACGAAAACTGCACGAAAGTTGCACGAAAGTTCTTGTTCAAATAAATATTAGTTGCTCCTAACCGTTTTTCATGTTATGTGTGTGATTCCCTCTACGCGGGCTCCTTGACAGTGTTTCTCTTCTCTTTTTTTCGACGTTTTTTTATTGCACAGGAAGAATGGTACAAAAGAAAGAACCACCAGACTTTCTATCAGCAAAAGGTGTCGGTACTGAAGCGTATTTGTCAAAAATCGCAATCTGTCCTTCGTTCTCCAAATCTAAAACGGATTCTGGAACCTCTTTCTTTCTCTCTACGTACCTGCTTTACGGCAGCTCTTTTTCCGAAACGAATCTGCCTGTTACGCACTTATTCCATTTCTCGGGAGAACCTGGCTCAGTTATTACACCACAGAGCGTTATAATGAAAGAAACTAACCTGGTACACCCGTTCGCTCTGCCATTTGAGACTCGTCGCTTTCCATGGGAAGACACTGCACTTAAATATCCAACGTGGTATCCACAGATAACTCTCGCTCACGAAGAACATGCAACAGAACACGCACGGCCCAAAAAGAACGGCCGAGATTGGGTTATTCGTCAGAATGGGCACGGAGCGAGAGAAAAATAAATATATAAAAGGCGACCCTATTTATCTCCTCTTAGTGCGTCTTTCATAGCTCGGTGTACGGCGAATAGAGGCTTGAAAGAGATGAGAAGGAAATATTAGTATTCAAAGAACGTCGAGGAAGGCAGAAGCGATATTCGCCGAGGGGGAGTGCAAGGCAGATCTTGTTTCATAATACTCACGTTGCGACCTCACCCTTGGTCAACACTTTATCACGTGACACCCCAGGTAGTTTGCTTCCGTATATTCCTCCTCGGTCGCAAATGGGGGAGATGAGACTGTTCGAGCGTAGCAGCCCGTTTTCGGAGAACTGTTACACATGCCGCTACTGTTTGCGTAAGCATTTTCCTCTGCTGCATCAGCCACAGTTTGCGGAGACGCGCTCAGTTACTAATTTCGAGGACGTGATCGGAGATCCACAGAACCAACCAAATAAGTAAACAGACGAGAAAAAAAAAAAAAGAAAGAGAGCAAAGTACAGAAACGGCATATCCTGTCGTTCTCGCCCTTGTCCTCTACTCGTTTTGGTTCCTAAACTACAATTGCTCTCCAATCATCACTCGTGTTCTGCTCAATAAAAATAACACGTTATGTTAATGATGATGATTATTATTGTGTTTTATCGCGCGTCTGGAGATACGCTACCGCATTACTGGTCCCTCAAGCCAGCGCACAGAGAGCAGTGCATTGGTGAGCTGAGTTTGAGCATGAAAGAAGTAATTTGAACGAATGGATGCATACGTATCGTTTCTGAAAAAAATAGATCATTGCTCTCTTGAGCAAGAGCTCCGATGCTACCCTTCGCTATAGGACAAAATATAGTGACTATCGCTTTTATTTGCGGGATTTTTGTCACAAGAAATAAACAGCAGGGTTGATAAGTGGTGTGAAGTTGTCGCACACTACGCTACAGCTATACTGACGCCCATACGAGCCTTGCATAACTGCTTTCATAAAACTTTCTGAAATGAAATCTCTCTCTCTCTCTCTCTCTCTCTGTTTCTTTGTCTTTTTGTTTTTCATGCTAGCAAATTCTTCTCGTCCCCGTTAAGAATGTTGCGAGTATATCCACTGCTCGCGGAATATGCTACGTGCATATTTCCTCAAAGTATATACCGTAACAGGGAGAAGAGGCCGGGGGTGCATCCAGGATTTTTCTATGGAGAGCGTGAGGGATCCGGCTTTCGACACATACTTCATACACTGCATGAGGCCAATGGAGGCGCTATGTGATGAGAGCAATTGGAAGAGGTTAGTTCATCAGGACACCTTCTTCCATAGGTCAACCCCTGGTTACAGTTCTTACGGTTACAGCTGTTTCAAACGGTCTCAACGGTCACTCACATGTGTGCAAAATTGCAACTGCTTCTCACATCGAAGCGTGTCTGGTGTCACTCCCTTGGACAATCGTTCGTCGGCCATTTCTTCTCAGGAACTGTCGTGTTCGTCACTAAGGATGGTCTTGATCGAGCTTTGCGGTGACTGCCTGTTTGAAGTCTCGGGGACTGCCTGGTGCATTGGATGAGTTGTGTGTCCGTGCAACGTGTTCCATATGTGTGCGTCGGCGTTAAGTGAACCATGTATAATTTCTATTCGGCAAATAATGATGTACCGTATGTCAATTTAAAAGTATGTGCACGCCAATAAAATTTAGTACTACATGTTCGATGGCCGTGGTGCATTTCTTTATTTTATTATTATTATTATTATTATTATTATTATTATTATTATTATTATTATTATTATTATTATTATTTCGTTTTTGTGTAACTCGAGTGTCTGTGGGGGAATTCAACGGGCACAACTCATCTGAATCAGAAATTAGATACACATACCCACAAAGACAGAAAAAGAGGCATGTACTGTCAATAGATAATCTTAACGTCAGAGTTCAATACACTGTGCATAGAGAACTGTGTGTACATTTGTGGGTAAGGGTAAGCATATACAGAGTGTATACAAATTGTCTCAAATAGCTATAAGAAATGCATAGGCTCTATACACCAGGATGTGTACAAACACTATAGCTGATTTGAATACAATTCTATAAAATTTCCACAAGCTATTTTCATAAGGGCGCGCTTCGGAAAACGCCGATGTTGCCTGAAGTTTCATGCTATGCTGCCTGCGCTGGAGACTGCTCAGGAGAGAATTGGATTGCCACGCCGCGATCTTTATTTTGAATCATTATTTTCAAGAACATGCCGTTCACTTGTTTAGTCTCATGATCGAATTTGTTCAGAGTTTGATGCATTGTGGCGTGCTTAGTTACACAAACTGTATACATTCTCATACGCATACAAACGGCGTGGGGATGATCATAAGCCATTCCCTGCACCCAGTGCAGGTGAATGCAATGTAAGGTTCTGAGCACTCTGTCACAGTTTTAATCGCAAGTATTTCTGCACTATGTCTACATTACATCAGGTCATGCGATCAATTTGTTCTATGAAACATCTCACTTGTTTCGTGCTGAGCAGTACGAGATGTAGTAAAATTTGCCGAAGAAGCGTGAAATTGAGAATGACAACAGAAGGAGGACAGCAAAAATATAAAAAAATTAACATGGAAAAATGCAAAGGTTTAACCATACACACAGGTAAAACACATATAAAGTTTAATAGCAGTAGAAATAGCAGACAGGAGCAGTGGAGGGAGAGGCAGGTTTACTACAAAATACTCAAGAAATTTAAAGGGCACCTATGTGGGATGGAACGTATAGAATAAATGCATTGAACTGATTGTTACACGAAGCAGACACTAATTCGTGGTAATACATATATTTCCGGCAAAGTGTTAAATCCGGCATTATATAGCATGCCCCCCCCCCCCCCCTTGCATTTTATAAGCATTTCAAAATCAGCGGGCAAAGTGTGAAATGAAATGCGTTTCATTCATTGTCTAGGTATTCTATAGAATATGTACAGAATGTGTACGCTGTGGCAGGCAAAGTGCAAATATATTTTGTTTACGTCGTGCAAAATATAAACAAAACTACACAAGTCAGTAACTTTCCCGGTAACATACGTTCCAGTGAGACCGACAACTGCAATCTCAAAAGCACAATCTTCGTTGCTACTGATATACATTCAGTGTTACAAAAGGGCATATACATCATCAGGTTATCATCATGCATATACATCATCCCCATCCATCTTCTCGAAATAAAGTTGTTGTTGTTAAACAAAGTGGTACATGCAAATGTCATTATAAGCGATTACTTTGCCAGACAGGCATATGAAGAATGTAGCCTACGCCGCCTTCTACATTCTCTTCATTCACAGGTGATGGCTTTGCTGATTTTGAGCAGGTCGTGGCAGTGTTTGCCACTTCATGTTTCAGGAGCAGGGTGGGGTGGGGTTGAAGTAGCTTGCCGTTGTTGGGCGCACTCAAGTGAGCATCGTCACGACTATACCAACAAAAAAAGGGGGGAGAGAGTTGACGATTTCAAAGTGAGGCATAGGCAGGATGACCGATACCGATAGGACGGAGGCGCACTGAGATGAGAGGTGCACTAGTTGTGGTCTTTCCGCGAGGCCCGTTTCTTGGAGAAAATGCACGAGGTTGCGAGTTTTCGTAAGTCGTTCTGCATAAGAACCTTCGGGGAAGAGGACGTCCGTCAGTATGCCAGGCCTGGCGTGGGGAAGGTGAGTTTCCCGCACAGTATGGGATGCGCGGCATTCTGTCAGGAGCAGGGCATCGTGATTTAGTACGCTCAGGACCAATTACTACGCAAGATGAAAGCTACATGCTATAGTAATGCTAGCGCAAGTTCAAAGGATTAAAGTTATGCTTGCTGTTTGCTATGAAAGCAGGGTGCACGTCCTTCACTTACTGTTAAAATATATGCAAAGTGTCAGATAATGGTAAAATGCCTGTTCTCAACTTCTCAGAGGAAGTAACAACACCATACTGTGGGAGGAGGACAACGCCTGATTTACTTGTGCACATTGCCCATTCTCCGCACTAGAGTGCCCATTTTAAAGGAACTGTAAAGTGAAATTTAACCCCCCGTGTTTCTGTCTGCGACCTGGTAGTGTTTGCCTGTGTGGTGCCTCACATAGAGCCTAAGCACTCAAAGCGCGTTAATTATTACACAGCATAAATTAGAAAAATTAAACGGGACGGTAGGTTGCGCCCCGTAACAGCTAAAAAAGTCATGATGGGAGTACTCCCGTCACGTCATACCTAAGTAATACACAATGAACTTCTGACCGGCTACTAATCACCGATAAACACTACTTTTAGAATCACAAGAATTACTGGGACAATTCTTCAAAATATTGAAGTAAACAATACCCCAAAATACTGTTAGCGCCCTCTGTTTGCTCTCCTCCCTACCATATCGCACGGCGTGTATTGCGGTCCGGCGACGTTTATGTACGCAAAAAAGTTCATTTCCTGCCGAAATTGAACAGAACTTCACCTGACAGCGATGCCAGGTATCCACTGTAATGTTCGGGGATACACCAAGTGTGCTCTTTCGACAAGGGACGTTGTGTACTACAAGATTCCGACGGAAAATGCGCGGAAACGAAAGTTGTTGCAAGCGCTTGGTCAAGACATTCGTGAGCCACGCCGCATTTGCTCAACCCATTTCTCTGACGAGTCGTACGAAATGGTAGCAGCGGAGGTCGAAAACGTCTCAAACGGACCGCAGTCGCGACACCAGTGTTTCTTCTTGTTACGTCTGACGATGCGAACACCAGTGCAGACGAGGTATATATTTACCGATACAGAGGAATTACATATATATGGTTCACTTCAAATTCAGATCGATTTCTGTGATGCCTACGCTGCGTAATGTACCAAACGGAATATCCCCCTTCCCCTGGGGAGCCCTGAGCTCTCGCAAGAGAATATAAGTGTAAAATAAATTGTGCGCTATAGATATACTGACCGTATTCTTCATTAATGTCAGGGACACAGGCTTCCATTGTGACTGACAAGAAAGCGAAACTCGGAAGTAAAAGCGTGCAAACGCATGATTTACCGTCAACACCTCTCAACCTTTATCCAGTGATGAATTCAACACCTATCGTCCATACACCCTCATGCTCACAGGTGAGTCAAGCTCTTGTTTTGTTTAACATTTTAACTTCTGCATTCCTTGCAGGTGTATGATATGACAATATGTGCACCACTGGTGGAACCAGCTGTTGAGTCATTCTGGAAATCTGAAGACAACAGTTTTGAATGGCCTGCTGATACTAAAAGCTCTTCTACTTTGCAGTGTTGTGCCCTCTGCTTCACCAGACCAGAAGAAGTACACCAAATGTGCAACAAATTCAGAACTTCCGGTGCATCTCACAAAGTGGGGACACATGTTCGCGTCACGCTTCTCACCACAAAAGCCGAGTGCTCAAGTGAACACAATTATCTTGGACACGTCAGCCAGAAGTGAAAAAGGTGGCTGCGGGGAACATCTTGCTGTCTGACAAAATCATTTTCAATGGGGCCAGTGCAGCCAAGGTGTGAATTCATAGTGCCTTATGTTTTCACAGGTTCAAATGACACCTTGTAGTATTTGCTGTTGACCAGGTTCCCTGGTTACTGGAGCTGATTAATATGAAAGTCACCTCAACAGGTCTCACCCAAAACACCTACCAGAAAGGTTGCAGATTCCCTCTCTCGACACAGGTAGGATTATCAGAACCCACGGCCATAAGAGACAGAAACATTCAAATAATTTTACTGAAACACAAGCTTTTGAATATAGTCTGTCCTTCATTAGGCATGATACAGACACACATGGTACAGATATTTATACTGATGTACATTAGAGAAAGGGAACAAAGAAGGTGGTGAGGAGGAAATCCAAATTCTTGTTAGAAGGTATTCAGGGCACGAAAAGATAATACAAAACAAGGCACACAAGCTTTGCGTAGTTAAATTTTCTGTTACAATAATTCTATCTGCAACAATGACATAAAAGGTACATGTAGTAAAAGGTAAAAAGAACAAGCTTGTAGTAACTTATAGTAAACAATTGCAATATGCAATTGCCACGCTTGGGAATGCTTAGGGGCCATGTAGTCCACAAGAGGATCTTGTAACAGAGGGTTAAAAAAAGCTTGAAGCTGCGGTGAAGTCCCGTGCATGTGCTGAGCTAAACCCGTGGATGCAGCATACTTGTAACCACCTTTACAGGTGTAGTTCCAATTCTGAGGGAAATGCAGAGCTTCTGCTTAGCATGTGTTGGAGTGTGAGCTTACGTATTCAAATAAACTGTCATTCAGAAAACAGTGTATACAAACTTGGAGATAATGTGTCTAGGTTTGACCCGGCACACTTTCAACAGCCACGAGGGACCATGTTTCGATATAAAGAGCATAGGGAAGACACTTAGCCATGACAATATCTTATCTTCGCAGAGGATGTAGATCACCTCCTGAGTGAAACACCGACAACTTGCAAAGATGTGAGCTACATTGAAACAGTAGCGGTCTGCAAAAGGCCTGAGCCCGCACGAATGACTGTAATTGGACTAGTATGAGAGAAAACATGGGAAATTTATAATAAGAAATTGAGAAAGGGTTGCAAAGATGATTGTGTATAGAAAAGGTCTAAGAATTTTTGTCAATGATAGGGATGCCTCTGAAGAGAAGCCTCTCTTGAAGACATTGGCATGTCCCCACCTGGGGCCTTCTTATACTGATAAAGTCATGAACTCGAGATGTTTCATAGGCAAGGTGATAGCCTATGTTCTCTTAGAGCTTATGGACTGGAACGTGCACAACACATGTGCACTGAACAGACGAAAAAAAAAAAGCATACGTACATTGCGCGACTGGTTGGTGCGAGGTAGCACTTGCAAATTGATATGGACACAGTATGAGGATGTTATCCTTCCTTGTTTGTTTGTTTACTGCTATCACTTGTATGCTCATTCATAAACACAGTGATCAATAAAGCAACATTACAAGCTTTGATGTCTGTAGAATGAAGTTTACTGTGTAGTGGCTGTCTGGTTACTCCAGAAGGGTATATGGCGGACCTCTATTGTGCATGAAAGGGATACTGTTGTGATCAAGCAGTGTTCACGACCAAACCATCCAGTGTACCTCTGTCAAGATGGGAGGCTGACACAGGAGACACACAAACTCACGTTTGTGTGTCTCCTGTATACTTCATTCTCCTCATGCTCAAGGTGATGCTTCCTACTTCAACGTTGTACCAGCTCGCGCGTGTACTTTTTTTCTCTTTGGCAAATTTCCAGATGAATTTCTGGAACAAATCCCGAGTCTTTCAAGACGAGTGCAGACAGCGTTGACGTGGTACGACAGACCCTTCCAAGTCCTGTGCGTTTCTGTTTCATTGTAGTTTGAAGCTTTCCCAGGATCTCGCAGTACATCTGCATTTACTGTGATTGTGCGTGTGAGATAATCTACAAGTTGCACAAAACGATAGTCCTAAAACATTGTCGGCATAGCCTTTCCAGACGAAAACTCGAGTTTGACCTCGTTCAGAATGCTTTCACGGGGCACCCACCATGACTTCCTATGGTATTTTGTCTCCGCACTTGCATAATGCACCCACGTTTCATTAAGAATAATTGTTCCAAGAAATTCATCTTGACCGTCTTGATACCATTGAAGGAAAATGCAAGCTGCATTCATTCGTTGCTCTTTACGAACGTTACCGAGCAAATGTGGCCCCCACCTCGCATAACTTTTGTTGACCAAGCTGAAGGAAATTTGTTCCCATTAGTATCAGAGTGCAGTACCAGTGACCCGCCAGTCTCCTTTAACAATTCTAGGAATTTCAGAAAAGAAACGTTGTTTCGTGGTGTTATAGCTGATCTCCCACTGTACTGTTCATTGTGCAGATTTTCACGACCCTGTATAGAGGACACACCATTTCAATGCCTGTAAGGTGTTTTGTATAAACAGGTGTTAACTGTCAGTGGATATTCTCTAAAGCACTTTTCTTTCTTTAACGAAAAGTAGGATAACTCTTACTTACTAGGATAGTCAGACGTACTCGGAAATATTACATCCATGCTTGAATGCCTGACACGTAGGTGAACGGCACTCCATTAACCAACATCTGCAGTGCCTGGATGTCACACCCAACTACTACACCATTCAGTTTGTCCTAGTGGTGTTTCTTTTGAATAACAAATATCGGGCAACTTATTTTTGGATGACCCTCCTAATTCCAGTTCTCGTTCTGCATTTGGCTACATTTTTTAGACTTCGTGTGACGACTCTTGTGGACAGATACCAGCATGGAAGACTTAATAATAATTGGGGTTTGCATTGCGAGACAACTGAGATCATGAGCGACACCACATCAGTCGGTCTGTGGATTGCCCACCTGAGTGTCCTTAAATGTGCAATGAAAGCTCACCACACAACACACCGTATTTAATGTCCCTTGCAGAAGATGGCATGTCTAAGCGACTTGTATCCTGGCACTAAGTTGCTGGTGTTTTTGGCCGGGTGCGAACCGGCGATCTCGGGATCAGACCACCAAGGCCGGTTCACGGACAACTTGAACAACACAATTATGTTAACTCTGCCATCAAGTAATTCAGTTTCCTGCATATGTTTTGTAACAATTGAACTTCAGTTTTGTAAGTCTGAAAGCTAAGCTTAGAACCACCTCTCATAATTTAGTGACTCTATTTGATGTGGGAATGTGTCCACACCTCTTAAAAACCTAATAAGACAGAATCCTGATGATTTCTAATATGTGGTATATACAAGGCCAGCTGCAAGACGTCTACAATTAGACGTCAATAGGCGATATGCAAAATGCGACGCGCCATCTCATGGTAACGGTTGTAACTAGGGCGGCCATATTGGTAGAGTCGAGAAACGCGCGCGTTAGGCTGCTGCTGTACTACATGTATCGTCCTGTACGTGCACATACACTGCGGGATCGTACATTTTTTATAACACAAGAATACCCACGCACTGCTGCGTTCCATTGTGTAAACAACGTGGAACCAAAGACAGCGACGGGAACAGAGTTGGTATCACTTACTTTACTCTGTTCAGTGTGCCTGGCAGTAACCCTAGAGGCGGCCGTGAAATGCAGTGAATGGTACGCACGCAATATACCACGAGCTCCTTTTAAGTGATGAGGGTGTTGTACGTTGATAATACCGAACATAAGGAAATAGGGCTAGCAAGAAAAACAGCTAGTACTTGTGTTACGTGCAGTCTCGTGTGTCAGTTAGCTTGTGTCTTTGTCTTCCAACTGCGCTTGAGCTTCTCCCCAGAACGTCTGCTGCTCTCATCGAGCCATGGCCTCCTTTATATTCAGTATATAGGAGGCTATGATCGAGCGATCGCGCATAACGGTCACGTATCGCGTGACGCACGCGAATGAAACGATAGGTGTGGAATAGGAGGGGAATTGCGACGCTGTGTTAGCTAAGGCATTCATGTGCGGACCTCGTTGTGGATGGATCCCACATGACCTGAGCAAGCAGGGCTTCCACAAGGGCAGCTTATTCAGCATGAAATAATAAATAAAATTGTTGTTCTCCTCGAGCCTTGCTGGCACGCAAAACATGTTACATGCTAACAGTGTTCTGTCTTCTGTAGGTGTCCTCTCACCGTTTTCCAAATGATGAGAAACAATACAAGAAGTGGATTATTGCCATCAAGCGAGACGTAACTTTAGTCACATGAAGTTCAAAGCATACGATGACAGAAAAAGACAGACGGACACGGGCTATCCGTGCCCACCTCTGTCTTTTTCGTGAATAGCCATGCGTAATTTCAACCAACACACTCTTCACATCCTTGCGCTGATAGCACAGCGTGTTTATTTTGCTTTTCTCTCTTTTTAACTCAGAACGTCATAGAAAGAGGGCTTACGCGTACGATACGCAAAAGTGTGACCAGAAACTTCGGCGGACGCACATTTTACCGTAGTGGTGAAGAAGGAAAACTGCCGTCACTTCGAACACACGTGAACGACGCATGCACTAAACACCGAACGCCGTGCGGCTGCTCGAGCTCGATTGCGCGTGCTAGTCAATATTGTGGACAAGGTGTTCCACTACAAAACAGCAGTTCACGTATCTCGAGTCGCAGTTGTTCGTGAGCAGTGAAGAAGTCAGTGTGTACACTTCCACGGCGAAGGCGTAGGACTTCTCTTGCTACCGTGACGGCGCTGCCGAAAGAGAACAAAAAGTCTGTAACGTATCATCTGACAGGTGTGGCAGGGCACCTAAGTCGTTTTTCCACATGTTGTCATTATAAGCCGCTGTTACATGAATGCTACAGAAGCGCATCGTATCGAGTTATCGCACCTCCTCGCACCTATATTGACCAGTGGATTGGCCCTGTCGAAGAGGATTTGCTGCGATAAGTGAATACCATACGTTTTTGTCGCATTCATGTAAACGAAGCTATACGTAGGGAAACGTCGCAGTTCAGTCATTTCGGCCGCCAGCTGAACCGGGCGGCGTCCCATTCACAACTCCCGAATCCTGACTCCACCAAGATGGCCGACCAAAAAGTCCTAACCAGTGTTGCCCGACGTGAAAGTAATTTTGCATATTACCTATTACTAAATGTCTACAAGATGTCTAGTAAATCACTAATTTTAGACGTCTAAATAATGGTAACACTTTTAGACGTCTAGTCAACGTCTAGTTTGGGCACTATCCCTAAAGTCTATGGTTAGAACAGGTCTGGACTTCTAGTAGATTACCATGTAGATTACCATTACCCTGGGATGCCATGGCTGGGCTTTGGAATCCCAGCAATCCAGTTCCAGTGACCATTGTAGTGACCAAACTCAACCACTGATGATACAGATACATAAACATGCTCTTGCTATTTCCACCACAATGTGTGAGCCTGAATAAACGGACCACAACATCACCAATTTTGCAGTGCAACTGATTGGTGTAACGGTAACCAAGTGCTGGACAGGAAGCAGATAAACGAATACAGCTTCCAACTTTTAAGGCAATGTACTGAGTGCACAATCAGTTGTTGCAAAATGTTCCTGAAAACAAGCACAAAGGAAATTACTGCGATATGTTAGGCACCTACATCCAAAACTTTATTTTTAATGGGTGATGGCAAGTTATCACAGTGGACACAGAGGTTCATAGTTACATTATGAGAGATATCACAGAGTAGCACCATTAAAAAGCAAGACTGAATGTAATGCAAAATTGTAGAAGTAAAAATGCATTGAGCATCTACGCATACCACAGATTATGGGCAATTTATCACAGATAAGGATAGTAATTTGTGCAACACAAAAGTAAACTGAACTGACTACGTAATGTACTGGCACACCAAGCCTTTTTAGTTTGCACAGACATCAAGCAAAATCTAGATGATGTGAGAACAGGCACATAATGTCACAGCAGACAAAATACCTACAGTTATGCTTTTACCCACTGAGGAACTTATTTGATTGTTTCAATAACCTTCATTGTCATTGCCAAACTAAGCAAAAGACAAAGTGATGTCCTGTGATGAGCTGGTATTATAACCGCCACGTAAGCATCATCATCAAAAACAAGTCTTACATGAAATTTGCTCTCCGTACACACAAAAATATTAATTAAAGGGAAAATAGGCTAAAGTACAGTGCTGGACAAAAGTTTACGGAAAGCGCGAGCAGCGTATTTTCTCTGTGCAGAGACACCCTAGCGGCAAGCGGAAGCGGGCGAGTTCACTCGTTCAGAGGGAGGGAAGAGTGCGCTTGTGGCGACCCACCGTGGTAGTATTGGTAACTTTGCTTTGAAATGGTTTAGATTTTTTTTTCGCTCTACTGCACCGAGTGCGAGTGGCTATCGCGGGACGCGAGTCTCTCCGCTATCGTAGAGATAACGGGGAGCTAAGATAAATGAGGCTTGTGCAGTGACGTCACGTTTGGTCACGTGACTCGGGAAAACATATTGCCCCACCTGAGTTACTGTAGGAGGGCATGTCGTGACTTGTTGCAGTGTGCATGCAATTACGAGCGCGTATTGTAAAAACAAACGCTGTTGGCCCATTCGGCCCGCAGTATCACGCCTGTGACGCATGCCCATGTTTTCCCGAGTCACGTGGCTCAAAGGCGCTCAAAGGATGCGCGTGACGTCATCTGCGCGGGCCTCATTGAGGAGAGAACAGGCTGCCAGTGAACTAGCTTCTTTTTTTTTTCATCTCTTTTTTTATTCAACAAAAACAGAACAAAAGAGCGTGTATACTTGAACACAAATAAAAACAGAAAGAGGACACTAGACTCTTCTAATATTTTGTCGGCCCCACTTTCGCAGCAATAGTGGAGGCCATGCGCACAGGCAGGGATGCGTATAGCCGACGGACAATGTCCACGTCTTCACATAGCAAGGATCACTCCGCTTCCATAAATTCGCGGAGTGCATCTTTGCTTCTTGCAGGCGGCCGTCTCTTGCTCATTCAATTATTCAGGATTCCTCAGACATTTTCGATAATGTTTAAGTCTGGCCTCTGCACAGGCCATGTCAGCTACGTTACGCAGGGGTCATCAAGAGGGCGCTGCTCCCCAATGCTCTGGATGGGTGCTATCAGTTCCAGCACGATTCCAGCTCAGTTCCAGCTCCGTCCATCGGAGCAAAACTGTCCAATTCCTTCTCGACGACCTCGGTGAAACTGACATGGCCTGCGCAGAGCCCGGACTTAAACATTACTGAAGACGTTTGGTGAATCATGAAGAACAGAATGAGCAAGAGATACACGCCTACAAGGAGCAAAGATGCACTCTTAGAATTTATAGAAGGAGAGTGATCCTCACTACGCAAAAACGTGGACCTTGTATGTCATCTATACGCATCCCTGCCTGTGCGCCGGGCCTCCGTCATTGCTGCGAAAGAGGGGGGGGGGGGGACAAAGTATTAAAAGAGTAAAGTCCCCTTTCTCCTTTGTCTGTGCTCAAGGATACACGGTTCTTTCTTCTGCTTTTGTCGAATACAAAAACAAATTTAAAAAAGGCAAGGTCACTGCAGCCCGTTGCCGTCTCAATTTATCTTAGCGCCCCGTGTCTCTACGATAGCGGAGTGACTCCCCTCCCGCGATAGCAAGTCGCGCTCAGTGCAGTAGAGTGAAAACGAAACCATTTCGAAAGCAAAGTTACCACCACCGTGGGCCGCCACAAGCGCACTCCTCGATCCCTCTGCAGGGGTGAACTCGCCCGCTTCCGCTCGCTGCTTGGGTGTCTTTCCCCGGAGAAAATACGCTGCTCGTGCATTCCGTAAACTTTTGTCCAGCACTGTACCACAGTGGAAGACTAAGCTAAAGACTAAATATGTGCTGACTAGGTAGCCCGTTATACTGGACTGTGGCAGACTTGTGCCTCACAATCAGTGCCAGGCGGCACCATAAAAAAAGTACGTCGTTTCTTGATCGAAAGACTCTCTACGCTCAATGGCGGGCATAAGTCTACGTGACGAGCTTTTGCTCTGTTTAACTCCTTACCTTACGAAACCTTTACGAAACCTTTACCTTTACGGAACCTTTACGGAACCTTTACGAAAGTCCGGATGAAGGACCTGCCTTTCGTTTTAAGGGCGAGGGCAGTAGTATTTTTGAAGTGTGATGTGGGCAAGCTTTCGCTTGTCCCATCCTACAGTTGGCAATACGAGGTAGCTCTCCTGCTTGATGACTATACACATTTAAAGGTTCGGTTGCGCACAACTTGTAACAGAGCGAACTGCACAACGCATTGCAAGAACTGCGTGACGTAGAGAGCCTTATACTGATACATACTACAGGTGATAAGTCGGCTGGTTCTTTTTCACTAGATCTGCCATCTGTGTTCCTTATGAAACACTCATAGTTTTGTTCAGCAGCCTTACCACTGATGCCCGTGGCTTCGTTGCCTTCAGCTTGTACCACCCATTTTCGATAAAGGTCATCATGTTATAACCTTTGCATGGTACTTTGCTTGAAAAATACAATATGCCGCAAACACTGCGGCCACACCCTCATCAGCACCGGTTACACGAAAGAGTTCTTCTTTCTCCACATACAAACGCATGTCTTGTGCTTGCTCCAGTGATTCCCCGGCATAATGGATACAGGGCGTTGATGGATAGTAGTCAGCCTGTGCGGAACATTTTCTGTTGATGCTACCAAAAGTCTCCAATGAAGTTAGGCATACGAACTTACATCCTCATGGACAAAAAGTTGCAACACGCCATCAGTCTCTCGCAGACAGCGGCACAAGATGCGAACAACCGTTCGCATCGGTTTGGAGATCTGGAAAGGGAGAAAATTATTGCTCTTACTTCTTTATTATGATGTGAAGAAAGAAATAAAACCAGCACAAATCTGATGGACACCTTAAAGTTGTACATTAACATTTTTATGTGGTTCACTCCTTAGAGCTGAGCGTATAGAATTACCCTTCCTTACAACGTATTTGCTTTATTCGAAACATAGTCCTGTTAAGAATTTTGCTATGTCCTGTCCACGATGCATGTATTTTTAACCAAACTGTCGTTCGACTTTATATATTATAAAGATCGAGCCAGCTTGAATATTCGGAGTTGGTTGCACTAACTTAGGTACTGGGTGTTGTTTTTGTCTATTTGGTTTCAAACCAACCGGTTTCGTTTTTGAACAAATAATATACGGCTGGCAGTGTTGCGCGCGTGGCGGAGTTTTTTTTTTTTTCGCTCTTGCTCGTGCTGCACGGTCAGTGAACGGAACTCGGTCGGAGCTGTCGTCTAACACGGGTTATGGGCCCAGCACGCTTCCACAGCGATACAGGTCCCGGATGGCACCGACGCATGGGACATTTGGCCTACGACACTCTGACCTTGATGTCACGCAAAGAAATCGTCCGAGGACTCCCCGATTTACGTCAGCTGCAACATAACCCCTGTGAACTCTGCGTGCTGGGAAAACAGACTAGACAGCCCTTTAAATCGTCCGACCACACCCCAAGGAAGAGGGTTAATGAGCTACTTCATATGGACTTGTGCGGACCTTTTCCGCCATCACTTAAGTGCAGCAGGTATATGCTGGTCATTGTAGATGATTGCAGCCGAAGGGTCACGGTCTATTTTCTCAAGAACAAGTACGAGACACCCTCCATGGTGGCCGCTGTCATAGAACAAATGGAAACTCAGACCGGTGAGAGAGTCCGGAGGATCCGCATCGATAACGGAGGGGAATTCGTAGGGACCTGGTTGGATGAATTTCTCAAAAGTAAGGGCATTGTACACGAAAAAACCGTTCCTATTCTCCCGCTCAAAATGGCGTTGTTGAACGCATGCATCGGACACTTGTCGACACCGCACGAGTCCTACTTCTCGATGCCCAGTTACCTGACGAGTTCTGGGCAGAAGCGGTAAATACTGCGGCACACGTGCGAAACAGGTGTAACGCGAAGATTCTCCAAGGAGCAGTCCCGTAACAGGTTTACACCGGCCGAAAGCCAACAGTAGCCTATTTTAAGGTGTTTGGATGCCAAGCATACGCATGGATCCCACCGCAGCAGAGAAGCAAATTGCAGACGAAGGGCCAGAAAAGTATATTTATCGGTTACTGTACCGATCGAAAGGGATACCGACTCTACGACCCACAGGAGAGGAAAGTCTTTATTAGCCGGGACGTATATTTCTTCGAGCACAGCCGGGGCGCCAAATTGCTGCAAAGCGGCATCAACAACCACAGCGCTACACCAGGTGACTTCGCCATTTTTTATAATTCGAACCACAACGATGTTGAAGATAGTGTAAATGATCTGGAGCCACCGTCACTACCAGCAGACGATCCCGACAACAGCCCTGATGTTGACAGCCACGCTGACGCTGTCAGCAGTCCCTCAAGCAGCAGTTCCTCGTCCACAGAAGATAGCGTACCGTTACGTCGAAGCAGTAGACTATCACGCCTGCCCCAGCGCTCACAGGTGGACCCATCACGGAAGAGTTACTGCGAAACTGAGCACCTACAAGACGCTAAAGAATGTTCGCCAACTGAGTTACAAGAGCCGTCCACCTACAAAGAAGCGTTAACCTCTCAGGATTGCACAAAATGGCAAGAGGCGATGAACGATGAATTGCGCTCCCTTCACGACGCGGATACATGGGTGCTAGTCGACAGACAGCCCGGCATGAAAGTTATAAAATCCAAATGGTTATATAGAATCAAAAGGAACGAAGAGGGAGAGATACAGAAATACAAGGCCCGTCTTGTAGCAGTAGGCGCAAGTCAGGTGCAAGGAATCGACTGTTAGAAACATTCTCTCCGGTAGTCAAACTCACAAGCCTTCGAATGCTGTTGGCGCTGGCGAACGAGGAAAATATGGTTATGCGTCAGCTAGACGTTAAAACCGCATATCTTCACGGAATCCTCGAAGAAGAAGTTTTCATGGAACAGCCACCCGGCAGTCATACGACGTCGGACAAAGTGTGCAAACTACTGAAATCTATCTACGGACTTAAGCAGTCCGGCAGAACATGGTACCAAACGTTGGACAAGACCCTGCAAGGACTGAACTACAAACGACTTGAGTCTGATAGATGTGTGTACGTCCGTCAATCTCCAACTTCGACAGTTTTGTTAAGTGTCTATGTCTATGTTAAGTGTACCATATCTATGTGGATGATATGGTAATGGCGGCCGACACCGAGGACGCACTAAATGAGGCCATCCACTCACTCAGCCAAAAGATTGACCTAAAAGACCTGGGCGAGCCGAAATTCATTCTAGGCATCGAGGTCAATCATGACAAACACAAACGCCAGGTAGTCATTCATCAGCAGAAGTACATAAACGAGGTGTTGAAGAGATTTGGCATGGAGAACTGTAAACCAGTCAAGACGCCAATTGAAAAACCCCAGACGAAAAAAAAAACGGATGGATATCAAGGGCCTAGTGTCGACTGCAATACAGACAAGGAGCAGGGTGCCATACAATACCAAAATCTCATAGGAAGCCTTATGTACCTAGCACAAGCCACGAGACCAGACATTGCCTTCGCCATAAATTACCTGAGCCAATTTAACAACAATCACATCGAATCACATTGGAAGATGGCGAAACGTGTGCTCCGTTACCTTTCCGGAACCAGAACTACAGGGATCACCTACTCAGCTTGTGGACTGCCAGTCACTGGTTACACAGACGCCAGCTGGAACGAGGACGGGACCGGGAAGTCACGAAGTGCCTATGCCTTCATTCTGTCATAGGGTGCGGTCAGCTGGAAATCGACCAGGCAACAAGCCGTAGCTCTTTCTACGTGCGAGGCCGAATACCTTGCCTTAACAGAGTGCATGAAGGAAGGCAAATGGATTAAAATGTTTCTGGGAGAACTTGGGTTCCAGAAATATTGCAACCGGGAACTGGAGATATACTGCGACAACCAATCGGCGATCAAGTTGGTAGAGAATCCGGTACACCAACAACGGACGAAACACATCCAACTAAAATACCTCTACGCCCGCAACGAAATAGAGAACAAGGAATTTACGGTGTCGTTCATCTCTACAAAACACATGGTCGCCGATGCTCTCACAAAGTCCGTACCACATGCGAAGAATGTCTTCTGCGCTAGAGGTCTTGGACTTTTTGGAGGTCTTGGGTTTTTAATGGCTCCTGGGTGCTGCATAAAATACACCCAGCTGGTTTGAGGGGGAGTGTGTTGTTTTTGTCTATTTGCTTTCAAACCAACTGGTTTCGTTTATGAACAAAAAATAAACGGCTGGCAGTGTTGCGTGCGTGGCGGATTTTTTTTTTTTTTTTTTTTGCTCTTGCTCGTGCTGCACGGTTAGTGAACGGAACTCGGTCGGAGCTGTCGTCTAACACTGGGCACAGTTCTCTGCAATGTTCTCTTGCCGTACACTCGTCCCTTTTCTGCGAGGTAAAGGGGAGCACACGCGTTTCGCTTGGTCGGCATCCCCCCTTCTGCCCATCGCCATAGTTCCTGCCCTTTCCACTCCACACGACACAATTTGCATTGTCTGCGCGGTCTTTCGCTTTGAAGACATGCGGCGCCATTTTGGCAAACTTTCCATTCTAAATTATTTTACTTGTGTACACATCCCTCGGTAGCTTAGTCTCCAACCATGTGCAAGCACTTCAATTCGATCCTATATTATCGAGCTGTATGGCAGCTTTCTTAAGTTGTTCCTATTTCCGGACATTTTCCAAAGTGCAGCCGCTGTTGTTCCATTGTGATCTCAGTTGTCTCGCGACGTAAACACCCAATTATTATTATTATGTTGTTCCGTTGTAAAGTATGCTTTGCCTCACAAACGCGTCCATTGCGTGAAGCCCACATTAAGGAAGCCCTTACAGAACTGCTCGTCAGGTGCAGCTCACCTCATTTTTGTCCTGAAACTATATGCTGCCATGATAAAAACTGCCCATGTTTTCTTTTTTCTTTTTTTCGAAATCCATTGTTCCCATGCAGTTTAAGGGCTGCGGGCACCGTTTTTTGGGTGTTTCCACTTTTATCGAATTACCGCTTATAATGATTTTTTTTTTCGGGTCCTAGCGAGTTCACTATAACAAGAGATTACTGTGCATGAGGAATGATGGGCATATAACAGCGACTTACGTTCCTTCCGAGTTGCACATTCGTCAAGATACGGTATCTGCTGAAGTGTCTCTGTTAGGGAAGCACTGGTGCAGATTGTCCCTTGTAGTGCAAGCCGCGCCACCTCTTCAATGCCACTCTGTACGGGTTGGACAGCTTTTAGCCCAGTCAGGCACTCGAAGTCATTGAAAAACTGAGACCCAGTTTAAATCATTAGGCCGTGCAAAGAGCTGCCAAGTAGGAGAGGAAGGTTACTCACGCATTCTCAATCCCTTATGTAGGGATATTCCTCCAGGGACAAATGCACAGGCATTACCGCCAGTTCTGCGCATCTTGTTTGGTTGGTGGCTGCCATCCTGATCTTTAGCTGCTGCTCATCAGGGCATTTCTTCTTCATTTCATTGTTTAGCCACTGTTTATGGCATTCGAGGCTCATGACGTCCTCCCTGTGCTGCACAATGGGAGTGCTCTGCAGAAGATGCATTGGGTACATACTTTTCAGTTTGCTGCTGTGAAACCAAAATTCCATGGGCCCTTCTGCTCAAATTACATTGTTATAAAAATATTAATAGGTCCACATGTTTTGTGTTCGAAGCAGAGAGGAAAGAAAGCAGTTGAAAGAGGGAAAGTGTTTATACGAAGAGAAGAAACTGAAGGCAAAATAAATCACATAAGGGAGGAATATATGTATTAAAAAGAAATGGGAAAAGCACATGACTGCAACCAAGAATGATATTTGTAACACAACAACTCATGAAATGCATACCTTAAGAGATTCTCCGTTTGATGTCGATGGCAGCAGCTCTCAACCCAGACAATTTGACACTTGTATGAAATGAGTTGTATTTTAACTGGCATGTACTAAAACATGTTTTTACTGATACAGATACCCATGGTCAAAAGTGCTATTTATGCCTGCATTCCAAAAGTATACAGAGATTGACAGTGTCTCACCTGGCGACGAGTCATTTCCTGTTCAAGTTGCGCAGGTTCCTTTTGACTGTCACGTTTGCGGCTTCCAAACCTTGTGCGGTGCCCCTGAACTTCCTCATTTGTGTGTGGCTTTCTTCGTTCATTCTTAAATTTGTTTTGGAGCGCCAAAATCCAAGAGCTGTGGAACAAGTTTCAGAAATCAATAAAAATTATTTTCTACGGCATATAGTAGGGCCATTCAACGCAAAATGATCCAGGGGTGTCGCTCGACCCCCCCCCCCTCCCCAGCATATTATGTGATTATTTTTATTTTATTTTTGTGGTTCCTTATGACTCTTTCTCACCACAGTGAAATTTATGGGGTGCAGAGCATATAAAAAAGCGTCTTATTTGATAGGAGAGAGTTCATTTTACCTAGGGGTGTGCAAATCCGAATATTTTAAGTCGAATCGAATATCGAATCGAATGGGGGGGGGGGGAAATTCCGAATACCGAATCGAATATCGAATATTTGTGCAAAATTTACAATATGTGACTTTCGCACTAAAAGTTCCATTTCTTTTCGCCTTTAGTGTAATTTTTCTAGCATTAACTGTCACAAGAGAGACATGCAATTCTTCTGTTTAAAGCCCTAGTCTTTAATGCTACATGAGAGTGCTTCCTGCTTTTCGGGTGAGTCTGCACTTACTGGAGTGGTCACCTTCATTTCAAAATTTTATGCCAGCCAGTAGCATATTATACGGATGAGGCTGTAACTGTTTCAGACAACCACAGGCCATTTGTGAAACAAACGAATTGGCATCCTGCCTCAGCTTTGCCATGAACACCTTTTAGTTTCTTCGCACTCGCCCTAGGAAGCTGCACTACTGAAATTTTAGATGCAAAGGACATCTTTAAGACACACTTCTTGTTCGTGGGCTTCGTGGTCATTATTCAAGAGCCCTAACATTTTAAACGCAACCTCACAGACATCAAATCAAAGTCCCTCGTCGGCACCGCTAAACTGCATGTGGGAGAGGCGCCACCCCTTCCACAGACGATGTCTACAAAGCTAACTTTGGATAACGTTGTCTTAAACTAAACACCGTCCCGCCTGTGCTGGTCCTGCAGCAAGGGCAATTTTGTAAAGCAGGCTTCACCTCGTGCACGGAAGCATCAGGTGAAGCCCACTTTCGGGTTGTGTCGCTCATATTCGCGGAATAGTCGAATATTCGAAAAATCGAATGCTGGATATTCGATTCGCGAATCGAATTGTTCGAGCGTTTGATATTCGATTCGAATTCGAGAATTCGAATATTCGCACACCCCTAATTTTACCGTGTGTAAGCAATTTCCACCATCGCAGCCGATGGGCTCGACGCTTTTGGCGCGCACGAAATTTGCAAGGGTCGTGCAAGTTTACGGCTTTTTTGCAATATAAAATTCTGGAATTACTTCCTCAAAATTTTTTGTTGCATAGCCCCCGTGTTGTACACACACAAAAAAATCCAACCCCACCAGTGCACTGCAAGCCGCGGTAAAAAATCGGGAAGCTGTGAAAATTCAGCAAGATGTACATTTTTTACCGAAAAGTTCAGTATGAGGAGGTCGGGATAGAAGCGTAATCAAGGTGTCATTTGACGCACCGTCATCCTAGCAAGACGTAGCAAAGAAAATTTCAGAGGTACTTTTTGTTAAACTAAAATAGCATTTTTTTTATTCAAGGTAACTTCGCAAATGTTTATGTACGCTGCAGCAAATCGTAGCGAATGAAGAACTGAGCGGGTCACTCACAAAACACTATATGGAAAGAAAACACTAGGCAATCGCATTATTCAAGAGCAAATAACCATAGCAAACACGTGCTTCCCTCCTTCAAAACCCGATGGTTGTGCAGTGAGCTCTCATCAAGCTGGCCATCTTGTGCACCAACCAAACTCTTAGCCAGCTCGCGGTGCTGGTAAGTGAGAGATAAGGAAAGACTTGGAGATAGGGGTCCATTCAGGATTTATTGTACCATGTGGTTGATTTTTGTGTGTGTGGCATCCGGCATCCATCAGTCGAGCCGTTGACATGAGTAGAGTAATCACAACATGAACAGTGATCAAGTACTGCCTGCACCGAACTCATGGAGAATGCTTTCATCAGTACGTTCCTGGGATGTGCCATTGTTGCTTTCTTTTTTTTTTTCATATGTGTGTTAACTCATTCCAGTATTGGGAACAGAACCTTCTAGCTGCCCACTCTTCTTGTACGTATACAGGGTGTTTGCTCTAACGTGTCCAGAATTTTTATTGAAAGCGAGCGATAAAAGCGAAACGAGCGCTACTTTTCAGCTACTTGACTAAGAAACAGGTGCTACTAGTGAAGCAGTACCTCTTTCTTACTCAAGTAGCAGAAAAGTACCCCTTCCTTTTCTTTTATCGCTCGCTTTAAATATAATTTCGGGACACGTTAGAGCAAACACCCTGTATAAAGCTTACTTAGTAGCTGTGACGTACGATCGTTTTGCATTGTGCGCCCACAGTTGAGACGTAAGTACCAAAGAAAAATTTTGTCAGTCACGGGTGCTGTAACTTTTAATATCGGATGAGCAATTTCCGTGCATTTCTGTTATGTACAAAGCTATGACACTGGGTTATTTAGGTCAGGTCTAACGTTTCTTTGATACGCCAGGAGAAATCTTGAACCAGCTGGCCGCCATCCTTTCAGTTTCTTTGATAGTCATCTTCCATACGGGGGATGGTTATTTCAGAGAAACATGGGAGAGCGTACGAGGACATGCACATTTATACTGCTTGCCATGTGAAGTCTCGTGTGTAAGCATAAGCTTAAAAATGACTTCAGGGAGATCTGAGGCTTTTCGCCTTGTTCCTTGGAGCCTTATCCCTGCATTGCAACAACGGTAACAATGGGTCAAGTTAGCAATTTTTTGTGAGTTGAACTGCGAATGCCAAAACCTAAGCCAAGGAATAAGGCGAAAAGTCAAAACGATACAGTGCAACAACGAGGACAAGAAGTATCAGAGAAACACAGCGCCTGTGTTTGACTGACCCTTCTTGTCCACGTTGCTCTGCCGTATCGTTTTGAGTGTGTACCAACTCGCCCAACTCTCCGCATTAACCAAGGTAAAAAGCTCCAGATCTCCTTGAAGTCATTTTTAAGGTCTTGCTTATACACTAAAGTGTCTTCACATGGCAAGCAGTATAAATGTGCCTGCCTTGGTACGCTCCTCCGTGTTTCTCTGAAATAACCATCCGCCGTATGCAAAATGACTATGAAAGAAACGTTAGACCTGACATGAATAACGCAGTATCATAGCTTTGTACACAACAAAAATGCCCAAAAATAGCTTCTTCGGTATCCAAAGTGATAGCACCCATGACTGACAAAATTTTGCTGTGATACGTTCATCTCAACTGCTGGCGCACAAATGAAAAGATCATAGATCATGCATCACAGCTACTATAAGTAAGTTTTATATACGTGCAAAAGGATTGGACATCTAAAGGTACCTGTTTCCCCATAGTACGTGGAACGAGTTAACACACTCATGCAAAAAAAAAAGAATGAAAGGAACAACGGCACATACCAGGAACTTACTGGCTAAAGCATGCCAACTTGATGAGCCCTCATTGCACAACCGTCGCGTTTCGAATGAGGCAAACACGCGTTTGCAATCGTTATTTGTTTTTCAATAATGCGACTGCCTAGTGTATTCTTTCCATCTAGTATTTTATAATTGACCGGCTCAGTTGTTCATTCGGTACGATGTGCCGCAGCATGCATAAACGTTTGTGAAGTAACCTTCAATTAAAAAACTATTATTCAGTTAAGCAAAAGATACCTCTGATATATTTTTTGCTACGTCTTGCTAGGAAGACAGTGCATCGAATGACACCTTGATCACGCTTCTATCCCAACCTCCTCACACCTAATTTTTGGTCAAAAGAATGCATTTTGTTTTTGTGAAATGTTCACAATTTCCCGATTTTTTAGTGCAGCTTACATTGCACCGGCGAGGTGGGATTTTTTTGTGCTTAAAGTACAACATGGGGGCTATACGACAAAACATTTTGAAAAAGAAATTCCAGAATTTTATATTCCAAAAAAATCGTAAACTTGCATAAATTTTGCAAATTTCGTGCACGCCACAAGGGTCGAGCGCGATGGTGATAATTGCTTACATTCGGTAAAATGAGTTTGAGTTTGATTATAGAAAAAAAAAAAGAATTCTCCCCTATCAAATAAGACGCTTTTTAACATGCTCCGTAATGCCTGCTTAAAACGACATAGGTTTTCGTCAAGCACTGCATCTTTGAGGGGCTCTGCACCCCACAAATTTCAATTTCCTTAGGAAAGACCCGTGTTCTGTTGCTTTTGGAGTCACAAGCAACCACAAAAACAAAAAAAAAATCACATAAAATTCTAGGGGGTCGAGCGGCACCTCACTTGATCACTTGACGGGGAATGGCCCACACAACTTCGTAAAATGAAAGTTTCTCACTACAAACTCACATTCTGCATGCTAGTTAAAAGAGAGAGAGAGGGGGGGGATTGAATAGGAAGAACCTATATAGTATATTGAACCTATTATACAGGGTGTCCCAGGGAACGTGTTATTGAATTCTAATAAAAAACTACGCCACCTAGCATCATGCGGTCAACGGCATTTGTTCTAACTAGATTTTTGTCACCCCCTGATGTGTATGTCATGTAGCCTAAGTTCAATTATGTAAATTTTTCCGAAGTGAACTCGCACGGCAGAGCGTCAAGTTTGTTATATTTAGCTAAAGAGTAATTGCATTCTGGAAGTACGTCTCATGGCGGAGCTTCCACACACGCTTGCAAGATTGGGGTGTGATACACAATGAAGTCATACGCTTCAATTCCCTGTAGCAAACGCATACTAAAAGGAGGTATAACTGTGAGTTTGCTGAGAAAGAACTGTTTAAAACGTGTCTCCCTCACACACTGGAGTGCAGGATGTTCCGGGGAGCCTCTCACTCTAAGCGCATATCATGCTGAGAGGTAGAACCTACGTCTCTCCAACGACCACTCCTTGGATTCCACATATAGGCTCTCAACCGGTGATGTGCGAAAGGCACCAGTTATTAGACGCAAGCCCTGGTGGTGCACTGGGTTCAAAATCTTGAGAACAGATTCGCGGGCAGATCCGTAGACAACTCATCCATAGCCCAGTCTAGACCTCACTGTCGAACTCTATGCCACGTGTCACGATCCGCTCCCCAGGATCTGTGCGTCACCACCTTTAAGAGGCTTAAAGGCTTGCTGCATTTAGCCTTAAGGATCTTAATGATCGGTAGGAAAGCAGGTTTACTATCAAACGTGACCACAAGAAATTTGTTCTTACCTTTCACCGCAAGGTCCTGTCCATTCAGCTTAAGAGTAGGTGGAGGAAACATTCCTCTGACCTTAGAGAAGTGAACACAGACAGTTTACTCATGCGAGAACTTAAACCCATTCTCGAGAGACCATGTGGTAAGCTTGTTTAGAGCTAGCTGTATCTGACGCTCACATATTGCTAGGTTTGTAGAAGAAAAGGATATCTGAATGTCATCTGCGTATAACGAGTATGACATGGAACGATGAATTACACTGGCTACCCTGTTGAAAAAAAAACATAGAGCCGTCTGTATGAGCAATCAGATGGAGCTCATATATGTGTTTATTGCATGAGCAATCATATGAGCTTCTATGAGCATGTATGAGCTGTATGAGCATGTATGAGCTTTTCGAGCATGTATGAGCTATATGAGCATTATGAGCTATGTGAGCACTTTCCTACAGCCTATGAGCATTCTCATACAGCGTATTCATGTACATGAGTGCACATGAACCGTCTGGGGATACTACACAATACTGCAGGTGACACCAGGGGCCCCATCTTCAACTTGTGGTTATCCCATAACGCGCGTTAAATGCATCACTCGGGCCCGTGATTCGCCACGAGCGCTTGCGCGAACTTTGAATATAACGATAACGATCGCTATGTGAAAGTTCAAGATGGCGGCCCAAGGCCCGCTATCCGTTTTGCCACACAATTGACGTCAGCACAATGGCAAGCACGACAGAAAAATTTGCGAGAATCTTTCGATTGGAAGAAGTCTTATGTGTACGCGTGCAATTTGACGGGCCACCACCCCACAAAATCAGTCACACGGCATATTTTTGGAAGTATATGCTGAATATGGGGGGGGGGGGGACGCAGGGTCTCTCTCTTTTTTTGCTATCGTACACGCAGACACAATCTTTCAAATAGTAGTCAAGGACTGATCTCCAATAACTCATATATACGCATTGTCCCACGTCGTTTTTGGTTAAAGCTTTTACCACCGAGTAGCCTGCCTGCCGATATGCCTGCATGTTGGTCAAGGGTGGTGTCTGGGTGAGCGTGCGTCCTGTGCTGGCGTCATAGCAATCTGTGTCGGTATTTCCCCCTACAGGGTACGGTTAAGGCCCCGTTCATTTCGAGGGAGAAGCTGAAGTTGCGTCCCGTACTATAATTTAGCAAATGCACAAATGGAGGAAGAGGAAACTTCCTACGAACAGAAGGTGCAACGATTGGGAACAGGTGTGGGCCCAGTACGCTACAATCGAAGAAATCCGCCGCTTGGCTTACCATGAGGCTATCCACCAGCCGATACTCCAAGTTAAGTACCCCTGATTTTGCGCAACCAGCTCCATCTGAACATGCCCCCGCTACAGGGGACGTTCGTGCGCTATCTTCCCCGACCAACAAGACCACTTATCGCCTTGCCCGTCATCTCGAAGAAGCCAACATAGACAATTTTCCTTTCGTACAGGATGACAGCTATGACTTCGCGATTCTGCAGGAGTCTTACAGACAGCTGAAGCCACAATACAGTGAGTCGTGGCGGAGCAATATTGACCTGCATGATCCTCATCGCCTTGCCCGGTGCGTTGTCACCGTGCTAACCGTCGTGGTGGCAGCTACAGTTCTGGGTGTCTTCGCCACTCGGTACAACCGGGATATAAACACAAACTACGCTAGTCCGAAGCAGCGAGTGGCCACTCTAGAGGACAAAGTTCCCACGCTGCTTCAGACAGATTTAGCCTCAACTGATTACAACCAGACCGGGGATACTACTTTCTTCCTTGACATTCGATAATAAAGAAAATTCACCGTTTACTTGTTGGTCTTAGACGTGGTATATGCTCTGGTGCAATGGGGATTTATTGCGGTGAAACGGGCGCTGTGGTGTTGAGCCAAGACTAATGAGTGCATAAGCGTATACAGGGTCTCCCAGAAAACATGTCATTGAATTTTAATTTAAAAAAAAACTACGCCACGTAGAATCATGCGGTCAATGGCATTTGTTCTTACTAGGTTTTTGCCACTTCCTGATGTGCATGTCATGTAACGTCAGTTTAATTATGTAAATTTTTGTGAACTGAACTCGTAAATTTGTCAAGTAAAGGCCACTTGTTTACCCCACCAATGTGAAGAGCGTGTCGAATTTACTCAAATTAACGATAATTGACAGAAATATTGAGGAGCTATCGTATCGGAAAAATAGCCGAAAATCATGCTCTACGGAGCTCGCAGAGGATAGCGCTAGACGAATTTTTCAGAGGAATCATTGTCAGTCCGAAGAAATGAGGTTGGAAACCCAGCCCACACCGGCATGGTACAAAGGGATAACACAAACATAGCTTATCGCGTCCGGCCACGGCTGGGACCATGCCTTCCCTCTCCTAATTTCAGGAACTGTCACTTTTTCTACTATCACTCTGTGGGCTGGGTTTCAAACCTCATTTCGTCGCACTGACAGCGATTGCGCTTAAAAAGTGCTCGCGCGTTATACTCAAGTGCCTCGAGAAGCATGATGTTCGGCTATTTTTCCCGACAGCATACATCCTGAATATCACCGTCAATTATCATGAATTTGAGTAAATTCGGCACGCTCTTCATGTTGGTGGGGTAAAAAAGTTACCTTTATACTGAATTGATTTTCACCAGAAACAGAGAAGGACGGATCCCTGTGGCACTCCGTTCTCTTGAACCAAAACACGGGACAGTGGCGTTCCGAGCCGTACTCGGAATGTCCTGTATTGAAGGAAGTTTCTTATGCACCTAAGTATGCGCCCTCTGATCCCAAAACAGTACAGATCTTGTAGGATACCATACCGCCAAGCTGTATCGTACGCCTTTTCAAGATCAGAGAATACAGACAGGCCGTGTTGCCTTCGGACGAAAGCTTAACGGATCATTGTTTCTACTCTAACGAGGTGGTCCGTTGTGGAACGTCCGGCACGAAAACCACACTGCAATTCAGAAAGACATTTGTTTTCCTCTAGGAAATAGACGTGCCGAACACTGACCATACGCTCAAACGTTTTGCCGATGCGGCTCGTGAGAGCGATAGCTCGATAGCTAGTTGAATCTGAAGGATCTTTCTCAGGTTTTAACAGTGGAACAACGGTGGCAGTTTTCCATGCGGATGGTAATGTTCTATCTGCCCAGATTCGGTTGAAGAAACGAAGCAAGTATTCTTTCGATGTTTCAGACAAGTGTTGAAGCATGGAATATGTCACTGGATCTGGACCATGCGAGGTAGCCTTTGCTGTGGATAAGGACCTCTGAAGCTCTACAATGGAAAACGACTGATTATGTGCATGGTTGTCCCCGCCATTCATTCGAACTGTCTGCTTTTCAGCTGTCGCTTTGATCTTAAGGAAGTTTTTACTATAATGAGAGGAGGGTAGTTTTATTTTAAATCGAACAATGAGTGAAAGTCGTATTTTTTAATTCGCCTAGAAAAAATATATGTTAGATGACAGCTCAAACGATGCAAATCGCGCCACGGGCGACGCTCGTGCGTGGAGTAGTTTCCGCGTGGGAGAGGAGGAAAGTCTGAGGCTGCTTAAGCGCGCTTTCTTCTGGACCGACTTTGACGGGATCTAACACCGCTGATTTTTTGCCTAGGAACTGGATGTTGTTTGTGATTGTAGGCTGCACCATGGACACTGTCGACAGCCACCCACAGAATTCTGAGGGCCACAGATTTTCTGTTAAAAAATGCCAAATTTGGCGTAAACGTTCAAAAAGACCAAGCTTTACTACCAATTTGCTTCATGAGGGAACGTCTGAGGACATCGAGCTTAGTGCCGTTGAAATAACTTTCGTGCTGTATAAAGTTCATTTTTCTCATTTCAGTGCTTTCTGTGTTATTAGCTTGAGAATCGCATATGGTAGGCGAAAATTGTCAATGTTGCATCTCGATTTTCTCAAAAATGCCATCTTCGATTTCCTTGATTATTTTTGAAATGGTGGCGTCATGTCTCTACTTTAGACCCCAAATGAGACAATCTTTTATTTTTACCTGAGAGACGCGCAGCGATTTTTTTGGTCAGGCATGGGGCTAGATTTTGAACTTTTCGTTATCCCGTAACGCTTGCTAAATGCTCGTGCTTCCCGGTTGACGGCCAATGCGCGGTTCGAATCCGCGGGCCGGCTGTGCCGTCTGGGGTTTTTCCTGGGTTTCCCTCAGATGTGTAATAGGCGTATGCCGGCACAGTTCCCCTGAAGTCGGCCCATGGACGCAGCTATCCTCCCCCCGAGCGGATTCCGCTCGGTCTTCCACTTCACCCTTTCCTCTCCTCCTCTCCACCACCTTTCCCTTCCTGAGAAACATGCCGCCTAATCAGGCAGGCAGACCTCTCGGGTTCCTCCCAACGACACTCCTCCTCCTCCTCCTCCTCCACGGCCAATGCGCGTGACAGAATGAGCGCGCAAATTTTGAAAAATAGCTATAACGATCGCTATGTGCAAATCAAGATTTTGAGCCCATGGTCCATGAGACTGCAGCCTTGCGCGCCCCATCTACGAGAACGCGACCTTCAACCTCTTCTTTGCTACAGGTCTCCCGCTGATGGAGTAATCAATGACCTCACTGCGTGAGTTTGTTGTAGTATCCCCAGAGCACTACTTTACGTTTACACAATGGTCTCCCGGTTCCGTCAAACTCATTCAAACCGTGGGAGTGTACATGAGTTGCCTGTGCGCCCTTGACGAGAAGCCCCAGTCCACGAACATACCGACAAAGTAGTGAGAAGAAACGAAGCGCTTCGTAAAGATCTTTATCCAGTGGTAACATCGTAGCTTTTGTTTCAGGTTGCCGCCAGTCCCCCAGGCAGTGTGAAAGTCATACCCTTTTCATTGGCAAAAGAACGTTGTGGAAGTTTCGAAAAACGTAAAATGTGCCCATTGAGAGAGGCCCTTGCAGATGATGGCTGCCACCATTGGATTAGTATCATCCGAAAGCTTTACACCTTGAACCCTCGGTGTGGTCTTCAGTAATCTTTTTGTCATCCATGCGCTTGAACCCAGTCACTTTATATCATGTGAAAGGTCATATCTAAACCTATCCGATGATGCTAATCCAATGGTTGCATCCATCACCTGCAGGGGTCTCGCAATGGGCACATTTTACGTTTTGCGAAACTTCCACAACGTTCCTTTACCAATGAAAAGGATGTGACTTTCACACTGCCTGGGGGACTGGTGGCAACCTGAAACAAAAGCTATGATGTTACCACTGGATAAAGATCTTTACGAAGCGTTTCGTTTCATCTCACTACTTTGTCGGTATGTTCGAGGGCCGGGGCCTCTCTTTAAATGTACTGTAAAGCAGCACCGATCAAATGTCATTTAGTGTGGCTATTCGATAGTCCAAGCCACCAGGACAAAAACTGCGCAAGTTTCATTCCAATCGACGGTGCAATTAATTAGAAAATTACAATTAAGGATTACGGGCAACACTGTACTAGGTATTCGAAATTAATCCGTACTCCTGACACATACGGCGGCAACCACATTGCATGCTTATAACACTGGGCACGACATAACAATCCACCACAACCCACCATAAGATCTGCCCCTGCTATCCACACAACGATCCACATCTGAGGGTAAACGGATAAGCGAACTGAAATGAAATGCGGAGCCGTTGAAAAAAATGTGTCAGACGTTCAAGAAGCCAGACAGCGTCGGGACTTGTTTGTTCACAGAAGTTCACAAAGAGAGTTTGTTCGTTCTAAAGGGGCGGCGAACAGAAGGAGCGCGCAGGCGCAGCAGAGAAGTAGGGAGAGCCTCCATCGAACAGCGGCAACGCTGGGTTACTTCGCAAAGACAGGGGAACAGGGGTTTCAGAATGCATAAGTAAACAGGAAAGCCAATAATATGGTTACTAAAATAACGAAGTTCCGATGTAATAGTGTAATAGCAATTTTCAGTGTTGCCCGCTGCACAGGGGGTTGTTTGACACCAGGCGTCGCACCGCTTCTCTACGCCGCATCTTTCATGGCAAATTAAAAATATTTATAGCGCGTTGTCGGTCGTATGGTTCCGCATATGGTATTTAAAAGCAACAAAGTCTCTAGTCACATCACCGGCATATCATGCTTGCCTACTGCTTTACAGTACCTTTAAGGGCGCACAGGCAACTTATGTATTCTCCCACGGTTTGAATTGGGTAAATGTAAAGTGATGCTCTGTGGACACTACAACAAGCTCACGCAGTGTGGTCATTCATTTCTCCGTCAGCGGGAGACCTGTAGCAAAGAAGAGGTTGAAGGCTGCGTGCTCGTAGGTGGGGCGCGCAAGGCCGCAGCCTCGTGAACCCTGCCTGACAAAAAAAAATCGCTGCGCGTTTCTCGGGTAAAAATAAAAGATTGTCTCACTTGGCGTCTAAAGTAGAGGCATGACGCAACCTTTTCAACAATAATCAAGGAAATCGAAGATGGCATTTTTGAGAAAATTGAGATGCAACACAGGCAATTTTCGCCTACCATGTGCGGTTCTCAAGTTAATAACACAGAAAGCACTGGACTGAGAAAAATGAACTTTCTACAATACGAAAGGTCTTGCAACGTCCTATCGAATGGCACTAAGCTCGATGTCCTCAGATGTTCCGCCATGAAGCAAATTGGTAACAAAGTTTGGCCTTTTTGAACGTTTGCGCCAAGTTTGGCATTTTTTAACAGAAAATCTGTGGCCCTCAGAGTTCTGTGGGTGGCTGTCGACAGTGCCTATGGTGCAGCCTATAAGCACAAAAAGCCTCCAGTTTCTAGGCATAAAATCAGCGGCGCTAGATCCCGTCGAAGTTGGTCCAGAAGAAAGCGCGCTCAAGCAGCCTCACACTTTCCTCCTCTTCCTCGCGGAAACTACCCCACGCACGAGCGTCGCACGTGGTGCGATTTGCTTCGTTTGAGTTGTCCTCTAACATATATTTTTTTTTTCTGGGCGAATTAAAAAATACTACGTTCATCCGTTGTTCGATTTAAAATGAAACTATCCAGGAGTCAGAAACGCTTTGGAAATGCTCCCCAAGTGCATTAGCCTGTTCTTCTAGGCTTTCACATACCTGACCGTTAACTTCTAAAAGAGGTATGGAATGTGTTGTGTTGGCTGATGTGTTCTCCTCTGATTTTGCGAAGTCTGTCCCATACCACTTTGGACGAGGTATTACAAGACAGAGAAGATGGAGAAGATATGAAGCTGCGCCAAGGCTTATTTGCGTGTCCACTTGGCCTTCGCTGTTGCCTTTTTGAAGAGTAAAAGGTTTTGTGATGTGGGGTACCTCCGAAATGTGCCCCACGCACGATTTTGAAGTTTGCGAGTTTCCTCGCATTCACTATTCCACCAGGGTTTAGGTCGCTTTAGGAGATGACCAGAAGTCTGGGTAATGAATTCTGTCGCTGTGTCAAGGATCATGTTGGTAATAAGATTGCGAGCTTCCTCATTCGTCACACTATCAATAGGAATCAGAGAGGTGTCACATTTTTCAGAAAGCTGATACCAGTCGGCTAGTTTGAATTTCAATCTCGGAGGGCGTGTCGTCAGAGTGTTGACTAGAGTAAGGTATTTTAACACCACTGGGAAGTGGTCACTCCCAAGTGGGTTCTCTTCTACAGTCCATTCTATTTCTTGGAACAGTGATGGACCGCAAAAAGACAGATCTAAAGCTGACAGAGACTGACTTGAAGAATGCATGTATATAGGTGCCCCTGTGTTTAAAAGACAGATGGACGTCGATAACAAGAAGTTCTCTAACATTTGCCCTCGAGTGTCAGTTCTTGTACTGCCCCAAAGTGCATTGTGAGCATTAAAGTCACCTAGAAGCATAAAAGGAATTGGGAGTTGCTTGCATAAATCTTCTAATTCTCTTTGTGTAATAGTGTCTGATGGTGGGAAATAAACTGAGCAGATGGTGACAATTCTGTCAAGATGCATAAACTACGGCTTCTAAGTCTGTAACTAGGTGAATTGCTTTGGTTGGGACAGATCCTCGTGTGACGATCGCTACACCACCACACGCTCGGGAGGCGCCAGTTCGATTTGTTCGAAAGACATTGTGTCTGCGGAGTGGATTTTGTGTTTGTGTGTTCAAATATGTTTCTTGAAGGCAAAAGCATACATTATATTTCTCGAAAATATCGTTGACGTCGTCTAAATTAGAAAGTAACCCACGACGATTCCATTGTAGGATCGTGTGCCGCATAAGGCTTGCAGTACTAAGAAGAAGGACGAGTGTCAGAAACATTTGCCGACTAGGAGGAGCTTCCATTATATATTTTTTGTGGGGGTGTGACCCGCGGCCTTGTGGGTTTCTTCAGCTCTTTGTCAGGTATGTCGGGGAGTGACCCACTCCCCGACAGACTAGCTTTATTCTTTTGGGGGGGGGGGGGGGCTTTGGAGCTCGTGCTCGCAAAGGAGCGCTCAGAGCTCGTCTCGTCCTCGCAATCCATGGATGTCACGTCCGTGGACTGTGAGGACAGAAGTGGCATCGGTGTTAGTAACGCCACTGGAGTTTTGGTGGCCTGAGGTGGATGCACCTCCTTGGACTTCACTTGTGGTTGTCTCTGTCACTGTTGACAGCTCGGTCTGTGTTTACTGTGTTACTAGTTTTACTTTCTGTGTTACAACTGTGACAAAAGATTTTTCAAAAAAGATGGGAACTACTTTTTTTTCTGGCTTCTGGGTAACTGATATTATGTGTAAACTTGAACTTGACGTGCGCGACCTCTTTTTCATACTTCCACTTTGGGCAGGATCTCGAGTACGCGAGCAGGAAGAGCAGCTGATAGAGCAGTCTGGACCTTTACATTCTTTAGTTTCGTGGACAGTCTCCCCACACCGTGCGCAACAGGCTGAGCCACGGCAGGAGACTGCAGCATGCCCAAACCCGTTACAGCGGGAGCAGCGCAGCGGG